>NW_027192735.1:308046-616092 GCF_949987515.2 Delphinus delphis | reverse complement strand
AGGGTCCAGGGGAGGGTACGACAACAGTTTATGTGTAGCGTACGTGTGAGGGCCCGGGTTAGTGTTAGCGTACATGTTAGGATTAGGGGACGGGTGAGGGTCAGGCTTCGGGGAAGGGTTAGGTTTAGGGTTCGGGCTAGGGTTAGGGTTAGGGGACGGGGACGGTTTAGGGTCCATGGGAGGGTACGACAACGCTTTAGGGGGAGCGTACGTGTGACGGCTCGGGTTAGTGTTAGCGTACGGGTTAGTATTAGGGGACGGGTGAGGGTCAGGCTTCGGGGAAGGCTTATGGTTAGGGTTCGGGCTAGCGTTAGGGTTAAGGGACGGGGACGGTTTAGGGTCCAGTGGAGGGTACGACAATGCTTTACGGGGAGCGTAGGTGTGAGGGCGCGGGTTAGTGTTAGCGTACGGGTTAGGATTAGGGGACGGGTGAGGGTCAGGCTTCGGGGAAGTGTTAGGGTTAGGGTTCGGGCTAGGGTTAGGGTTAGGGGACGGGGACGGTTTAGGGTCCAGGGGAGGGTACGACAACGCTTTAGGGGGAGCGTACGTGTGAGGGCGCGGGTTAGTGTTAGCGTACGGGTTAGGATTAGGGGACGGGTGAGGGTCAGGCTTCGGGGAAGGGTTAGGGTTAGGGTTCGGGCTAGGGTTAGGGTTAGGGGACGGGGACGGTGTAGGGTCCAGGGGAGGGTACGACAATGCTTTAGGGGGATTGCAGGTGTGAGGGCGCGGGTTAGTGTTAGCGTACGGGTTAGGATTAGGGGACGGGTGAGGGTCAGGCTTCGGGGAAGTATTATGGTTAGGGTTCGGGCTAGGGTTAGGGTTAGGGGACGGGGACGGTTTAGGGTCCAGGGGAGGGTACGACAACGCTTTAGGGGGAGCGTACATGTGACGGCGCGGGTTAGTGTTAGCGTACGGGTTAGGATTAGGAGACGGGTGAGTGTCAGGCTTCGGGGAAGGGTTAGGGTTAGGGTTAGGGCTAAGGTTAGGGTTAGCGGACGGGGACAGTTTAGGGTCCAGGGGAGGGTACGACAACGCTTTAGGGGTGCGTACGTGTGAGGGCGCAGGTTACTTTTAGCGTACGGGTTAGGATTCGGGGACGGGTGAGGGTCAGGATTCGGGGAAGGGTTAGGGTTAGGGTTCGGGCTAGGGTTAGGGTTAGGGGACGGGGACGGTTTAGGGTTCAGGGGAGGGTACGACAACGCTTTAGGGGGAGCGTACGTGTGAGGGCACTGGTTAGTGTTAGCGTACGGGTTAGGATTAGGGGACGGGTGAGGGTCAGGCTTCGGGGAAGGGTTAGGGTTAGGGTTCGGGCTAGGGTTAGGGGACGGGGACGGGGACGGTTTAGGGTCCAGGGGAGGGTACGACAACGCTTTAGGGGGATCGTACGTGTGAGAGCGCGGTTTAGTGTTCGCGTACGGATTAGGATTAGGGGACGGATGAGGGTCAGGCTTCGGGGAAGTGTTAGGGTTAGGTTTCGGTCTAGGGTTAGTGTTAGGGGAAGGGGCCGGTTTAGGGTCCAGGGGAGGGTACGACAACGCTTTAGGGGAAGCGTACGTGTGAGGGCGCGGGTTAGTCTTAGCGTATGGGTTAGGATTAGGGGACCGGTGAGGGTCAGGCTTCGGGGAAGGGTTAGGGTTAGGGTTCGGGCTAGGGTTAGGTTTACGGGATGGGGACGGTTTAGGGTCCATGGGAGGGTACGACAACGCTTTAGGGGGATTGCAGGTGTGAGGGCACGGGTTAGTGTTAGCCTACGGGTTAGGATTAGGGGACGGGTGAGGGTCAGGCTTCGGGGAAGGGTTAGGGTTAGGGTTCGGGCTAGGGTTAGGGTTAGGGGACGGGGACGGTTTAGGGTTCAGGAGAGTGTACGACAACGCTTTAGGGGGAGCGTACGTGTGAGGGGGCGGGTTAGTGTTAGCGTACGGGTTAGGATTAGGGGACGGGTGAGGGTCAGGCTTCGGGGAAGGGTTAGGGTTAGGGTTCGGGCTAGGGTTAGGGTTAGGAGACGGGGCCGGTTTAGGGTCCAGGGGAGGGTACGACAACGCTTTAGGGGGAGCGTATGTGTAAGGGCGCGGGTTAGTGTTAGCGTACGGGTTAGGATTAGAGGACGGGTGAGGGTCAGGCTTCGGGGAAGGGTTAGGGTTAGGGTTCGGGCTAGGGTTAGGCTTAGGGGACAGGGACGGTTTAGGGTCCAGGGGAGGGTATGACAACGCTTTAGGGGGAGCGTACGTGTGAGGGCGCGGGTTAGTGTTAGCATACGGGTTAGGATTATGGGACGGGTGAGGGTCAGGCTCTGGGGAAGGGTTAGGTTTAGGGTTCAGGCTAGGGTTAGGGGACGGGGACGGGGACGGTTTAGGGTCCAGGGGAGGGTACGACAACACTTTAGGGGGAGCGTACATCTGAGGGCGCGGGTTAGTGTTAGCGTACGGGTTAGGATTAGGGGCCGGGTGAGGGTCAGGCTTCGGGGAAGGGTTAGGGTTAGGGTTCGGGCTAGGGTAAGGGTTAGGGGACGGGGACGGTTTAGGGTCCAGGGGAGGGTACGACAACGCTTTAGAGGGAGCATACGTGTGAGGGCGCGGGTTAGTGTTAGCGTACGGGTTAGGATTAGGGGACGGGTGAAGGTCAGGCTTCGGGGAAGGGTTAGGGTTACGGTTCGGGCTAGGGTTAGGGTTAGGGAGCGGGGACGGTTTAGGGTCCAGGGGAGGGTACGACAACGCTTTAGGGGGACCGTACGTGTGAGGGCGTGGGTTAGTGTTAGCGTACGGGTTAGGATTAGGGGACGGGTGAGGGTCAGACTTCGGGGAAGTGTTAGGGTTAGGGTTCGGGCTAGGGTTTGGGTTAGGGGACGGGGACGGTTTAGGGTCCAGGGGAGGGTACGACAACGCTTTAGGGGGAGCGTACGTGTGACGTCGCGGGTTAGCGTTAGCGTACGGGTTAGTATTAGGGAACGGGTGAGGGTCAGGCTTCGGGGCAGGCTTATGGTTAGGGTTAGGGCTAGGGTTAGGGTTAGGGGACGGGGACGGTTTAGGGTCCAGTGGAGGGTACGACAACGCTTTACGGGGAGCGTAGGTGTGAGGGCGCGGGTTAGTGTTAGCGTACGGGTTAGGATTAGGGGACGGGTGAGGGTCAGGCTTCGGGGAAGTGTTAGGGTTAGGGTTCGGGCTAGGGTTAGGGTTAGGGGACGGGGACGGTTTAGGGTCCAGGGGAGGGTACGACAACGCTTTAGGGGGAGCGTACGTGTGAGGGCGGGGGTTAGTGTTAGCGTACGGGTTAGGATTAGGGGACGGGTGAGGGTCAGGCTTCGGGGAAGGGTTAGGGTTAGGGTTCGGGCTAGGGTTAGGGTTAGGGGACGGGGACGGTTTAGGGTCCAGGGGAGGGTACGACAATGCTTTAGGGGGATTGCAGGTGTGAGGGCGCCGGTTAGTGTTAGCGTACGGGTTAGGATTAGGGGACGGGTGAGGGTCAGGCTTCGGGGAAGTATTAGGGTTAGGGTTTGGGCTAGGGTTAGGGTTAGGGGACGGGGACGGTTTAGGGTCCAGGGGAGGGTACGACAACGCTTTAGGGGGAGCGTACGTGTGACGGCGCGGGTTAGTGTTAGCGTACGGGTTAGGATTAGGGGACGGGTGAGTGTCAGGCTTCGGGGAAGGGTTAGGGTTAGGGTTCGGGCTAGGGTTAGGGTTAGGGGACGGGGACGGTTTAGGGTCCAGGGGAGGGTACGACAACGCTTTAGGGGTGCGTACGTGTGAGGGCGCAGGTTACTGTTAGCGTACGGGTTAGGATTAGGGGACGGGTGAGGGTCAGGCTTCGGGGAAGGGTTAGGGTTAGGGTTCGGACTAGGGTTAGGGTTAGGTGACGGGGACGGTTTAGGGTCCAGGGGAGGGTACGACAACGCTTTAGAGGGAGCGTACGTGTGAGGGCACTGGTTAGTGTTAGCGTACGGGTTAGGATTAGGGGACGGGTGAGGGTCAGGCTTCGGGGAAGGGTTAGGGTTAGGGTTCGGGCTAGGGTTAGGGTTAGGGGACGGGGACGGTTTCGGGTCCAGGGGAGGGTATGACAACGCTTTAGGGGGATCGTACGTGTGAGAGCGCGGTTTAGTGTTAGCGTACGGGTTAGGATTAGGGGACGGATGAGGGTCAGGCTTCGGGGAAGTGTTAGGGTTAGGTTTCGGTCTAGGGTTAGTGTTAGGGGACGGGGCCGGTTTAGGGTCCAGGGGAGGGTACGACAACGCTTTAGGGGGAGCGTACGTGTGAGGGCGCGGGTTAGTCTTAGCGTATGGGTTAGGATTAGGGGACGGGTGAGGGTCAGGATTCGGGGAAGGGTTAGGGTTAGGGTTCGGGCTAGGGTTAGGTTTACGGGATGGGGACGGTTTAGGGTCCATGGGAGGGTACGACAACGCTTTAGGGGGATTGCAGATGTGAGGGCGCGGGTTAGTGTTAGCGTACGGGTTAGGATTAGGGGACAGGTGAGGGTCAGGCTTCGGGGAAGGGTTAGGGTTAGGGTTCGGGCTAGGGTTAGGGTTAGGGGACGGGGACGGTTTAGGGTCCAGGGGAGGGTACGACAACGCTTTAGGGGTGCGTACGTGTGAGGGCGCAGGTTACTGTTAGCGTACGGGTTAGGATTAGGGGACGGGTGAGGGTCAGGCTTCGGGGAAGGGTTAGGGTTAGGGTTCGGGCTAGGGTTAGGCTTAGGGGACAGGGACGGTTTAGGGTCCAGGGGAGGGTATGACAACGCTTTAGGGGGAGCGTACGTGTGAGGGCGCGGGTTAGTGTTAGCATACGGGTTAGGATTATGGGACGGGTGAGGGTCAGGCTCTGGGGAAGGGTTAGGGTTAGGGTTCGGGCTAGGGTTAGGGGACGGGGACGGGGACGGTTTAGGGTCCAGGGGAGGGTACGACAACACTTTAGGGGGAGCGTACATCTGAGGGCGCGGGTTAGTGTTAGCGTACGGGTTAGGATTAGGGGCCGGGTGAGGGTCAGGCTTCGGGGAAGGGTTAGGGTTAGGGTTCGGGCTAGGGTTAGGGTTAGGGGACGGGGACGGTTTAGGGTCCAGGGGAGGGTACGACAACGCTTTAGAGGGAGCGTACGTGTGAGGGCGCGGGTTAGTGTTAGCGTACGGGTTAGGATTAGGGGACGGGTGAAGGTCAGGCTTCGGGGAAGGGTTAGGGTTACGGTTCGGGCTAGGGTTAGGGTTAGGGAGCGGGGACGGTTTAGGGTCCAGGGGAGGGTACGACAACGCTTTTGGGGGACCGTACGTGTGAGGGCGTGGGTTAGTGTTAGCGTACGGGTTAGGATTAGGGGACGGGTGAGGGTCAGACTTCGGGGAAGTGTTAGGGTTAGGGTTCGGGCTAGGGTTAGGGTTAGGGGACGGGGACGGTTTAGGGTCCAGGGGAGGGTACGACAACGCTTTAGGGGGAGCGTACGTGTGACGTCGCGGGTTAGTGTTAGCGTACGGGTTAGTATTAGGGAACGGGTGAGGGTCAGGCTTCGGGGCAGGCTTATGGTTAGGGTTAGGGCTAGGGTTAGGGTTAGGGGATGGGGACGGTTTACGGTCCAGTGGAGGGTACCACAACGCTTTACGGGGAGCGTAGGTGTGAGGGCGCGGGTTAGTGTTAGCGTACGGGTTAGGATTAGGGGACTGGTGAGGGTCAGGCTTCGGGGAAGTGTTAGGGTTAGGGTTCGGGCTAGGGTTAGGGTTAGGGGACGGGGACGGTTTAGGGTCCAGGGGAGGGTACGACAACGCTTTAGGGGGAGCGTACGTGTGAGGGCGGGGGTTAGTGTTAGCGTACGGGTTAGGATTAGGGGACGGGTGAGGGTCAGGCTTCGGGGAAGGGTTAGGGTTAGGGTTCGGGCTAGGGTTAGGGTTAGGGGACGGGGACGGTTTAGGGTCCAGGGGAGGGTACGACAATGCTTTAGGGGGATTGCAGGTGTGAGGGCGCCGGTTAGTGTTAGCGTACGGGTTAGGATTAGGGGACGGGTGAGGGTCAGGCTTCGGGGAAGTATTAGGGTTAGGGTTCGGGCTAGGGTTAGGGTTAGGGGACGGGGACGGTTTAGGGTCCAGGGGAGGGTACGACAACGCTTTAGGGGGAGCGTACGTGAGACGGCGCGGGTTAGTGTTAGCGTACGGGTTAGGATTAGGGGACGGGTGAGTGTCAGGCTTCGGGGAAGGGTTAGGGTTAGGGTTCGGGCTAGGGTTAGGGTTAGGGGACGGGGACGGTTTAGGGTCCAGGGGAGGGTACGACAACGCTTTAGGGGTGCGTACGTGTGAGGGCGCAGGTTATTGTTAGCGTACGGGTTAGGATTAGGGGACGGGTGAGGGTCAGGCTTCGGGGAAGGGTTAGGGTTAGGGTTCGGGCTAGGGTTAGGGTTAGGTGACGGGGACGGTTTAGGGTCCAGGGGAGGGTACGACAATGCTTTAGGGGGAGCGTACGTGTGAGGGCACTGGTTAGTGTTAGCGTACGGGTTAGGATTAGGGGACGGGTGAGGGTCAGGCTTCGGGGAAGGTTTAGGGTTAGGGTTCGGGCTAGGGTTAGGGTTAGGGGACGGGGACGGTTTAGGGTCCAGGGGAGGGTACGACAACGCTTTAGAGGGAGCGTACGTGTGAGGGCGTGGGTTAGTGTTAGCGTACGGGTTAGGATTAGGGGACGGGTGAAGGTCAGGCTTCGGGGAAGGGTTAGGGTTACGGTTCGGGCTAGGGTTAGGGTTAGGGAGCGGGGACGGTATAGGGTCCAGGGGAGGGTACGACAACGCTTTAGGGGTAGCGTACGTGTGAGGGCGTGGGTTAGTGTTAGCGTACGGGTTAGGATTAGGGGACGGGTGAAGGTCAGACTTCGGGGAAGGGTTAGGGTTAGGGTTCGGGCTAGGGTTCGGGTTAGGGGACGGGGACGGTTTAGGGTCCATGGGAGGGTACGACAACGCTTTAGGGGGAGCGTACGTGTGAGGGCGGGGGTTAGTGTTAGCGTACGGGTTAGGATTAGGGGACGGGTGAGGGTCAGGCTTCGGGGAAGTGTTAGGGTTAGGGTTCGGGCTAGGGTTAGGGTTAGGGGACGGGGACGGTTTAGGGTCCATGTGAGGGTACGACAACGCTTTAGGGGGAGCGTACGTGTGAGGGCGGGGGTTAGTGTTAGCGTACGGGTTAGGATTAGGGGACGGGTGAGGGTCAGGCTTCGGGGAAGGGTTAGGGTTAGGGTTCGGGCTAGGGTTAGGGTTAGGGGACGGGGACGGTTTAGGGTCCAGGGGAGGGTACGACAATGCTTTAGGGGGATTGCAGGTGTGAGGGCGCCGGTTAGTGTTAGCGTACGGGTTAGGATTAGGGGACGGGTGAGGGTCAGGCTTCGGGGAAGTATTAGGGTTAGGGTTCGGGCTAGGGTTAGGGTTAGGGGACGGGGACGGTTTAGGGTCCAGGGGAGGGTACGACAACGCTTTAGGGGGAGCGTACGTGTGAGGGCGGGGGTTAGTGTTAGCGTACGGGTTAGGATTAGGGGACGGGTGAGGGTCAGGCTTCGGGGAAGGGTTAGGGTTAGGGTTCGGGCTAGGGTTAGGGTTAGGGGACGGGGACAGTTTAGGGTCCAGGGGAGGGTACGACAACGCTTTAGGGGTGCGTACGTGTGAGGGCGCAGGTTACTGTTAGCGTACGGGTTAGGATTAGGGGACGGGTGAGGGTCAGGCTTCGGGGAAGGGTTAGGGTTAGGGTTCGGGCTAGGGTTAGGGTTAGGTGACGGGGACGGTTTAGGGTCCAGGGGAGGGTACGACAACGCTTTAGGGGGAGCGTACGTGTGAGGGCACTGGTTAGTGTTAGCGTACGGGTTAGGATTAGGGGACGGGTGAGGGTCAGGCTTCGTGGAAGGGTTAGGGTTAGGGTTCGGGCTAGGGTTAGGGTTAGGGGACGGGGACGGTTTCGGGTCCAGGGGAGGGTACGACAACGCTTTAGGGGGATCGTACGTGTGAGAGCGCGGTTTAGTGTTCGCGTACGGGTTAGGATTAGGGGACGGATGAGGGTCAGGCTTCGGGGAAGTGTTAGGGTTAGGTTTCGGTCTAGGGTTAGTGTTAGGGGACGGGGCCGGTTTAGGGTCCAGGGGAGGGTACGACAACGCTTTAGGGGGAGCGTACGTGTGAGGGCGCGGGTTAGTCTTAGCGTATGGGTTAGGATTAGGGGACGGGTGAGGGTCAGGATTCGGGGAAGGGTTAGGGTTAGGGTTCGGGCTAGGGTTAGGTTTACGGGATGGGGACGGTTTAGGGTCCATGGGAGGGTACGACAACGCTTTAGGGGGATTGCAGGTGTGAGGGCGCGGGTTAGTGTTAGCGTACGGGTTAGGATTAGGGGACGGGTGAGGGTCAGGCTTCGGGGAAGGGTTAGGGTTAGGGTTCGGGCTAGGGTTAGGGTTAGGGGACGGGGACGGTTTAGGGTCCAGGAGAGTGTACGACAACGCTTTAGGGGGAGCGTACGTGTGAGGTCGCGGGTTAGTGTTAGCGTACGGGTTAGGATTAGGGGACGGGTGAGGATCAGGCTTCGGGGAAGGGTTAGGGTTAGGGTTCGGGCTAGGGTTAGTGTTAGGAGACGGGGCCGGTTTAGGGTCCAAGGGAGGGTACGACAACGCTTTAGGGGGAGCGTATGTGTAAGGGCGCGGGTTAGTGTTAGCGTACGGGTTAGGATTAGAGGACGGGTGAGGGTCAGGCTTCGGGGAAGGGTTAGGGTTAGGGTTCGGGCTAGGGTTAGGCTTAGGGGACAGGGACGGTTTAGGGTCCAGGGGAGGGTATGACAACGCTTTAGGGGGAGCGTACGTGTGAGGGCGCGGGTTAGTGTTAGCATACGGGTTAGGATTATGGGACGTGTGAGGGTCAGGCTCTGGGGAAGGGTTAGGGTTAGGGTTCGGGCTAGGGTTAGGGGACGGGGACGGGGACGGTTTAGGGTCCAGGGGAGGGTACGACAACGCTTTAGGGGGAGCGTACATCTAGGGCGCGGGTTAGTGTTAGCGTACGGGTTAGGATTAGGGGCCGGGTGAGGGTCAGGCTTCGGGGAAGGGTTAGGGTTAGGGTTCGGGCTAGGGTTAGGGTTAGGGGACGGGGACTGTTTAGGGTCCAGGGGAGGGTACAACAACGCTTTAGAGGGAGCGTACGTGTGAGGGCGTAGGTTAGTGTTAGCGTACGGGTTAGGATTAGGGGACGGGTGAAGGTCAGGCTTCGGGGAAGGGTTAGGGTTACGGTTCGGGCTAGGGTTAGGGTTAGGGAGCGGGGACGGTTTAGGGTCCAGGGGAGGGTACGACAACGCTTTAGGGGTAGCGTACGTGTGAGGGCGTGGGTTAGTGTTAGCGTACGGGTTAGGATTAGGGGACGGGTGAAGGTCAGACTTCGGGGAAGGGTTAGGGTTAGGGTTCGGGCTAGGGTTCGGGTTAGGGGACGGGGACTGTTTAGGGTCCATGGGAGGGTACGACAACGCTTTAGGGGGAGCGTACGTGTGACGGCGCGGGTTAGTGTTAGCGTACGGGTTAGTATTAGGGAACGGGTGAGGGTCAGGCTTCGGGGCAGGCTTATGGTTAGGGTTCGGGCTAGGGTTAGGGTTAGGGGACGGGGACGGTTTAGGGTGCAGTGGAGGGTACGACAACGCTTTACGGGGAGCGTAGGTGTGAGGGTGCGGGTTAGTGTTAGCGTACGGGTTAGGATTAGGGGACGGGTGAGGGTCAGGCTTCGGGGAAGTGTTAGGTTTAGGGTTCGGGCTAGGGTTAGGGTTAGGGGACGGGGACGGTTTAGGGTCCAGGGGAGGGTACGACAACGCTTTAGGGGGAGCGTACGTGTGAGGGCGCGGGTTAGTGTTAGCGTACGGGTTAGGATTAGGGGACGGGTGAGGGTCAGGCTTCGGGGAAGGGTTAGGGTTAGGGTTCGGGCTAGGGTTAGGGTTAGGGGACGGGGACGGTTTAGGGTCCAGGGGAGGGTACGACAATGCTTTAGGGGGTTTGCAGGTGTGAGGGCGCCGGTTAGTGTTAGCGTACGGGTTAGGATTAGGGGACGGGTGAGGGTCAGGCTTCGGGGAAGTATTAGGGTTAGGGTTCGGGCTAGGGTTAGGGTTAGGGGACGGGGACGGTTTAGGGTCCAGGGGAGGGTACGACAACGCTTTAGGGGGAGCGTACGTGTGACGGTGCGGGTTAGTGGTAGCGTACGGGTTAGGATTAGGGGACGGGTGAGTGTCAGGCTTCGGGGAAGGGTTAGGGTTAGGGTTCGGGCTAGGGTTAGGGTTAGGGGACGGGGACGGTTTAGGGTCCAGGGGAGGGTACGACAACGCTTTAGGGGTGCGTACGTGTGAGGGCGCAGGTTACTGTTAGCGTACGGGTTAGGATTAGGGGACGGGTGAGGGTCAGGCTTCGGGGAAGGGTTAGGGTTAGGGTTCGGGCTAGGGTTAGGGTTAGGTGACGGGGACGGTTTAGGGTCCAGGGGAGGGTACGACAACGCTTTAGGGGGAGCGTACGTGTGAGGGCACTGGTTAGTATTAGCGTACGGGTTAGGATTAGGGGACGGGTGAGGGTCAGGCTTCGGGGAAGGGTTAGGGTTAGGGTTCGGGCTAGGCTTAGGGTTAGGGGACGGGGACGGTTTAGGGTCCAGGGGAGGGTACGACAACGCTTTAGGGGGATCGTACGTGTGAGAGCGCAGTTTAGTGTTCGCGTACGTGTTAGGATTAGGGGACGGATGAGGGTCAGGCTTCGGGGAAGTGTTAGGGTTAGGTTTCGGTCTAGGGTTAGTGTTAGGGGACGGGGCCGGTTTAGGGTCTAGGGGAGGGTACGACAACGCTTTAGGGGTAGCGTACGTGTGAGGGCGTGGGTTAGTCTTAGCGTATGGGTTAGGATTAGGGGACCGGTGAGGGTCAGGCTTCGGGGAAGGGTTAGGGTTAGGGTTCGGGCTAGGGTTAGGTTTACGGTATGGGGACGGTTTAGGGTCCATGGGAGGGTACGACAACGCTTTAGGGGGATTGCAGGTGTGAGGGCGAGGGTTAGTGTTAGCGTACGGGTTAGGATTAGGGGACGGGTGAGGGTCAGGCTTCGGGGAAGGGTTAGGGTTAGGGTTCGGGCTAGGGTTAGGGTTAGGGGACGGGGACGGTTTAGGGTCCAGGAGAGTGTACGACAACGCTTTAGGGGGAGCGTACGTGTGAGGGCGCTGGTTAGTGTTAGCGTACGGGTTAGGATTAGGGGACGGGTGAGGGTCAGGCTTCGGGGAAGGTTTAGGGTTAGGGTTCGGGCTAGGGTTAGGGTTAGGAGACGGGGACGGTTTAGGGTCCAGGGGAGGGTATGACAACGCTTTAGGGGGAGCGTACGTGTGAGGGCGCGGGTTAGTGTTAGCATACGGGTTAGGATTATGGGACGGGTGAGGGGAAGGTTTCGGGGAAGGGTTAGGGTTAGGGTTCGGGCTAGGGTTAGGGGACGGGGACGGGGACGGTTTAGGGTCCAGGGGAGGGTACGACAACGCTTTAGGTGGAGCGTACATCTGAGGGCGCGGGTTAGTGTTAGCGTACGGGTTAGGATTAGGGGCCGGGTGAGGGTCAGGCTTCGGGGAAGGGTTAGGGTTAGGGTTCGGGCTAGGGTTAGGGTTAGGGGACGGGGACGGTTTAGGGTCCAGGGGAGGGTACGACAACGCTTTAGAGGGAGCGTACGTGTGAGGGCGCGGGTTAGTGTTAGCGTACGGGTTAGGATTAGGGGACAGGTGAGGGTCAGACTTCGGGGAAGTGTTAGGGTTAGGGTTCGGGCTAGGGTTAGGGTTAGGGGGCGGGGACGGTTTAGGGTCCAGGGGAGGGTACGACAACGCTTTAGGGGGAGCGTACGTGTGACGGCGCGGGTTAGTGTTAGCGTACGGGTTAGTATTAGGGAACGGGTGAGGGTCAGGCTTCGGGGAAGGCTTATGGTTAGGGTTCGGGCTAGGGTTGGGTTAGGGGATGGGGACGGTTTAGGGTCCAGGGGAGGGTACGACAAGGCTTTACGGGGAGCGTACGTGTGAGGGCTCGGGTTAGTGTTAGCGTACGGGTTAGGATTAGGGGACGGGTGAGGGTCAGGCTTCGGGGAAGGGTTAGGGTTAGGGTTCGGGCTAGGGTTAGGGTTAGGGGACGGGGACGGGTTAGGGTCCATGGGAGGGTACGACAACGCTTTAGGGGGAGCGTACGTGTGACGGCGCGGGTTAGTGTTAGCGTACGGGTTAGGATTAGGGGACGGGTGAGGGTCAGGCTTCGGGGAAGGCTTATGGTTAGGGTTCGGGCTAGTGTTAGGGTTAGGGGACGGGGACGGTTTAGGGTCCAGGGGAGGGTACGACAACGCTTTAAGGGGAGCGTTGGTGTGAGGGCGCGGGTTAGTGTTACCGTACGGGTTAGGATTAGGGGACGGGTGAGGGTCAAGCTTCGGGGAAGGGTAAGGGTTAGGGTTCGGGCTAGGGTTAGGGTTAGGGGACGGGGACGGCTTAGGGTCCAGGGGAGGGTACGACAATTCTTTAGGGGGAGCGTACGTGTGAGGGCGCGGGTTAGTGTTAGCGTACGGGTTAGGATTAGGGGACGGGTGAGGGTCAGGCTTCGGGGAAGGGTTAGGGTTAGGGTTCGGGCTAGGGTTAGGGTTAGGGGACGGGGACGGTTTAGGGTCCAGGGGAGGGTACGACAATGCTTTAGGGGGATTGCAGGTGTGAGGGCGCCGGTTAGTGTTAGCGTACGTGTTAGGATTAGGGGACGGGTGAGGGTCAGGCTTCGGGGAAGTGTTAAGGTTAGGGTTCGGGCTAGGGTTAGGGTTAGGGGACGGGGACGGTTTAGGGTCCAGGGGAGGGTACGACAACGCTTTAGAGGGAGCGTACGTGTGAGGGCGCGGGTTATTGTTAGCGTACGGGTTAGGATTAGGGGACGGGTGAGTGTCAGGCTTCGGGGAAGGGTTAGGGTTAGGGTTCCGGCTAGGGTTAGGGTTAGGGTACGGGGACGGTTTAGGGTCCAGGGGAGGGTACGACAACGCTTTAGGGGGAGCGTACATCTGAGGGCGCGGGTTAGTGTTAGCGTACGGGTTAGGATTAGGGGACGGGTGAGGGTCAGGATTCGGGGAAGGGTTAGTGTTAGGGTTCGGGCTAGGGTTAGGGTTAGGGGACGGGGACGGTTTCGGGTCCAGGAGAGGGTACGACAACGCTTTATTGGGAACGTACATGTGCGGGCGCGGGTTAGTGTTAGTGTACGTGTTAGGATTAGGGGATGGGTGAGGGTCAGGCTTCGGGGAAGGGTTAGGGTTAGGGTTCTGGCTAGGGTTAGGGTTATGGGATGGGGACGGTTTAGGGTCCGGGGGAGGGTACAACAACGCTTTTGGGGAACGTACGTGTGAGGGCGTGGGTTAGTGTTAGCGTACGGGTTAGGATTAGGGGACGGGTGAGGGTCAGGCTTCGGGGAAGGGTTAGGGTTAGGGTTCGGGCTAGGGTTAGGGTTTGGGGACGGGGACGGTTTAGGGTCCAGGGGAGGGTACGACAACGCTTTACGGGGAGCGTAGGTGTGAGGGCGCGGGTTAGTGTTAGCGTACGGGTTAGGATTAGGGGACGGGTGAGGGTCAGGCTTCGGGGAAGTGTTAGGGTTAGGGTTCGGGCTAGGGTTAGGGTTAGGGGACGGGGACGGTTTAGGGTCCAGGGGAGGGTACGACAACGCTTTAGGGGGAGCGTACCTGTGAGGGCACGGGTTAGTGTTAGCGTACGGGTTAGGATTAGGGGACGGGTGAGGGTCAGGCTTCGGGGAAGGGTTAGGGTTAGGGTTCGGGCTAGGGTTAGGGTTAGGGGACGGGGACGGTTTAGGGTCCAGGGGAGGGTACGACAACGCTTTAGGGGGAGCGTACGTGTGAGGGCGCGGGTTAGTGTTAGCGTACGGGTTAGGATTAGGGGACGTGTGAGGGGAAGGCTTCGGGGAAAGGTTAGGGTTAGGGTTCCGGCTCGGCTTAGGGTTAGGGGACGGGGACGGTTTAGGGTCCAGGTGAGGGTACGACAACGGTTTAGGGGGAGCGTACGTGTGAGGGCGCGGGTTAGTGTTAGCGTACAGGTTAGGATTAGGGGACGGGTGAGGGTCAGGCTTCGGGGAAGGGTTAGGGTTACGGTTCGGGCTAGGGTTAGGGTTAGGGGGCGGGGACGGTTTAGGGTCCAGGGGAGGGTACGACAACGCTTTACGGGGAGCGTAGGTGTGAAGGCGCGGGTTAGTGTTAGCGTACGGGTTAGGATTAGGGGAAGGGTGAGGGTCAGGCTTCGGGGAAGGGTTAGGGTTAGGGTTTGGGCTAGGGTTAGGGTTAGGGGACGGGGACGGTTTAGGGTCCAGGGGAGGGTACGACAATGCTTTAGGGGGATTGCAGGTGTGAGGGCGCCGGTTAGTGTTAGCGTACGGGTTAGGATTAGGGGACGGGTGAGGGTCAGGCTCTGGGGAAGGGTTAGGGTTAGGGTTCGGGCTAGGGTTAGGGGACGGGGACGGGGACGGTTTAGGGTCCTGGGGAGGGTACGACAACGCTTTAGGGGGAGCGTACGTGTGAGGGCGCGGGTTAGTGTTAGCGTACGGGTTAGGATTAGCGGCCGGGTGAGGGTAAGGCTTCGGGGAAGGGTTAGGGTTAGGGTTCGGGCTAGGGTTAGGGTTAGGGGACGGGGACGGTTTAGGGTCCAGGTGAGTGTACGACAACGCTTTAGGTGGAGCGTACGTGTGAGGGCGCGGGTTAGTGTTAGCGTACGGGTTAGGATTAGGGGACGGGTGAGGGTCAGGCTTCGGGGAAGAGTTAGGGTTAGGGTTCGGGCTAGGGTTAGGGTTAGGGGACGGGGACGGTTTAGGGTCCAGGGGAGGATACGACAACGCTTTAGGGGGAGCGTACATGTGAGGGCGCGGGTTAGTGTTAGCGTACGTGTTAGGATTAGGGGATGGGTGAGGGTCAGGCTTCGGGGAAGGGTTAGGGTTAGGGTTCGGGCTAGGGTTAGGGTTATGGGATGGGGACAGTTTAGGGTCCAGGGGAGGGTACGACAACGCTTTAGGGGGAGCGTACGTGTGAGGGCGCGGGTTAGTGTTAGCGTACGGGTTAGGATTAGGGGACGGGTGAGGGTCAGGCTTCGGGGAAGTGTTAGGGTTCGGGCTAGGGTTAGGGTTAGGGGACGGGGACGGTTTAGGGTCCAGGGGAGGGTACGACAACGCTTTTGGGGGAGCGTACGTGTGAGGGCGTGGGTTAGTGTTAGCGTACGGTTTAGGATTAGGGGACGGGTGAGGGTCAGGCTTCGGGGAAGGGTTAGGGTTAGGGTTCGGGCTAGGGTTAGGGTTAGGGGACGGGGACGGTTTAGGGTCCAGGGGAGGGTACGACAACGCTTTAGGGGGAGCGTACGTGTGAGGGCGCGGGTTAGTGTTAGCGTACGGGTTAGGATTAGGGGACGTGTGAGGGGAAGGCTTCGGGGAAGGGTTAGGGTTAGGGTTCCGGCTCGGCTTAGGGTTAGGGGACGGGGACGGTTTAGGGTCCAGGTGAGGGTACGACAACGGTTTAGGGGGAGCATACGTGTGAGGGCACGGGTTAGTGTTACCATACGGGTTAGGATTAGGGGACGGGTGAGGGGAAGGCTTCGGGGAAGGGTTAGGTTTAGGGATCGGGCTAGAATTAGGGTTAGGGGAAGGGGACGGTTTAGGGTCCAGATGAGGGTATGACAATGGTTTAGGGGGAACGTACGTGTGCGGGCACAGGTTAGTGTTAGTGTACGGGTTAGGATTAGGGGACGTGTGAGGGGAAGGCTTCGGGGAAGGTTTAGGGTTAGGGTTCGGGCTAGAGTTAAGGGTAGGGGGTTGGGGACGGTTTAGGGTCCTGGTGAGGGTATGAGAACGTTTCAGGGGGAGCGTACGTGTGAGGGCACGGGTTAGTGTTAGCGTACGGGTTAGGATTAGGGGACGTGTGAGGGGAAGGCTTAGGGAAGGGTTAGGTTTAGGGTTCGGTCTAGGGTTAGGGGTAGGGGACGGGGACGGTTTAGGGTCCAGGTGAGGGTACGACAATGGTTCACGGGGAGCGTACGTGTGAGGGCACAGGTTAGTGTTAGCGTACGGGTTCGGATTAGGGGACGTGTGAGGGGAAGGTTTCGGGGAAGAGTTAGGGGTAGGGTTCGGTCTAGGGTTAGGTGTAGGGGAAGGGGACGGTTTAGGGTCCAGGTGAGTGTACGACAACTGTTTATTGGGAGCGTACCTGTGAGGGCATAGTTTATTTTAGCGTACGGGTTAGGATTAGGGGACGGGTGAGTGGAAGGCTCCTGGGAAGGTTTAGGGTTAGGTTTCCAGCTAGGGTTAGGGTTAGGGGATGGGGACGGTTTAGGGTCCAGGTTGGGTATGACAACGGTTTAGGGGGAGCGTACGTGTGAGGGCACGGGTTAGTGTTAGCGTACGGCTTAGGAGTAGGGGACGGGTGAGGGGAAGGCTTCGGGGAAGGTTTAGTGTTAGGATTCGGGCTAGGGTTAGAGTTAGGGGATGGGGACGGTTTAGGGTCCAGGTGAGGGTACGACAATGGTTCACGGGGAGCGTACGTGTGAGGGCATGGGTTAGTGTTAGCGTACGGGTTAGGATTATGGGACAGGTGAGGGGATGGATTCGGGGAAGGTTTATGTTTAGGGTTCGGGCTAGGGTTAGTGTTAGGGGACGGGGACGGTTTTGGGTCCAGGTGAGGGTACGACAACAGTTCACGGGGAGCGTACGTGTGAGGGCACGGTTTAGTTTTAGCGTACGGGTTAGGATTAGGTGACGGGTGAGGGGAAGGCTCTGGGGATGTGTTAGGTTTAGGGTTCGGGCTAGGGATAGGGTTAGGGTTTGAGTACGGTTTAGGGTCCAGGTGCAGGTACGAAAACGGTTTAGGGTGAGCGTACGTGTGAGGGCATGGGTTAGTGTTACCATACGGTTTAGGACTTGGGAATGGGTTAGGGTAAGGCTTCTGGGAAGGGTTAGGGTGGATCATACTCTGGGTTCCACATGCATGTTTTAGCTGAAGGAAGAATACCTTAAACCTGGAGAGTTGAGACCCGTGGAATGGGTACCATGCAATATGACTTCAAAGGGTCTTCATTTGCTCACCGAACCTCTCCAATCCTATCACTGCTGCGTTTATGCCCCTGTACACACGCTTGATTCTCTTTCAGAGACATAGCAATCCATAGGTTTTAAGATACTTACTAGTCAGGTACATTCTTAGGCGTTTAATATGGGGTGTTGAGTCCAATTCGTTGAGCAAGGAGTAGCTCTTGTCTATTCCATATTTGGCTTAAGGAACTTTATCTGTGCTCATTTCAATCTCTGGTTTTATGCAGCACCCCAACTCACCTTTCCCCTTAAGCAAGCATAAGTTGGTTTTCTAAATTTGAGACCCTGTTCTGTTTTGGAATTCAGTTCCTGTGTAGCCAAGTTTACATTCCGTGTATTAGTGATATCTTATGATGTTTCTTTTTCTGTGTGACTTATTTCAGTTAGAATCATCGTACCTGAATCCACTCATTATGCTGCTACGGGCCTGATGACATAGATTTCATTGCTGAGTGATACTGCATTGTACGTAAGTACCACAAGTTCTTTATCCATTTTTCACTTTCTGTGATATTGAACTTGTACGGTAAACGAGGTTCTTGTAAACAGAGGCGTCCCAAACTTTGGGGTGGCTGTGTCTTTTTGATTTTAATTTCCCTAAGCTATAGGACCATAAGTGGAAGTGCCCTAGGCTCTGTTGCTTTGTTTATTAGATGTTTCAGGAAACACCATACACTTCTCCGGAGTGTCTGTTGGCAATTTACATCCCGCCCATCAGCATAACAAGGCTCCCAGTTCTACATGGCCTGTCCTGCCTTTCTGGATTTTACACTTTTTTCAGATGGCCCTTTTGACCGGGGGAAAGTGAGACTTCATTGTAGTGCAGATTTCTTTTGCAAGTTTGCTTGGTTGGCCAAAAAGGGCGTATGTGTTTTTTCCTGAATATATTCAGGAAAAAATGCATACGCCCTTTTTGGCCAAGTGCATCATTGTGGACGTTCTGCCTCTTTTCCTATGCTTTCAATGCAATTCCAGTCTACCTCCTGAAATCGGTTTCCTGCAATTCTGCCTTGATTTTATTGCCGCTTCATAGCCTTACCTCTATATATTTTTTGAAAATAGTTGTCCTTTATAACTCTGCAGGTTTTTGACTTGCAGTGGCCCTTAGCTCCATTTTTCAGCTCTTATTTTTGTGATCTTGCCTCATAACCACAGGATTCCTTCAGGCCCTATTCTTCTTCTGGGGCACCTTGCTGTGCCTTTGGTTAATTCTTCTTACTGATGTGAAATTAGAGTGACATGTGCCCATTGAAACTGCTACAGCTAGTTTCTCACTGGTTCCCCCTATTCCCATTCATCCTCCACACTAACTGCAGACTGTGCGATACCAGAACTTAAAGGCATTGACTCTCCATGAGGGAATGTTTTTAGTAAAGTGGCTGGAATGTCGATCCGGAGTCCCAGGAGAGGAAAAATGAGGTGCGTTTTAGAAACCTTTCCCGATCATATGGTATACCAGTCGCTGGGTTTCCCAAGCATGGTTTAGCTGTAGGAAGATTCCCTTCAACCTGGATTGTTGGGACCCTTGGAATGAGTAGCATGAAGTATTGCATTAAACTTTTGGCAGTTGCTCACCAAAGCTCACCAATCCTCTCAGCCCTAAGTGTCCAGCCTTATGTCTTATCCAGCTGTGGGTTTATATGTGGTCAATCCAGGTTGCATCACATCCCCTGAGCAAATTTTGTAAGAATTTTTCTCTGTTTCATTGTTTCTGCATTTTGTTTTTAAAATTTATTTCTATAATGGGGTTTAGCTCATTTTCACTGCTATGTTTGTGCCGCTCTGCACACACTTGATTCCCTTATGGAGATAAATCAATACATGGGTTTTAAGATTCTTATTACTCAGATATATTTCTCTGCAGTGTATAGGGTGTGTTGAGACCAGTTCATTGAGCAAGGTGTAGATCTCGTCTAATACCTATTTGGTTTATTGAATGGTATCTGTGCTAATTTCAAACTCTGGTTTTATGCATCACCCCACCTCTCCTTTCCCCTTAAGCTGACATAAGTGTGTTTTCTAAATGTGAGACACTGTTCTGTTCTGTAATTCATTTCTTGTGCAGCCATATTTACCCTCCCTCTATAAGTGATATCTTATGATATGTTTCTTTTTCTGTTTGACTTATTTCAAGTAGTATTATCGGACCTAAATCCACTCTTTATCCTTCTACTAGCCTTATTACATTGATTTCATGGTGAAGAGATATTCCATTGTACATAAGTACCACATCTTCTTTATCCATTGTTCTCTTTCCTGGGATATTTAAGGTGTACTGAAGTTGAGGTTCTTGTAAACAGAGTAGCCCTAAACTGTGGTGTGCTTGTGTCTTGTTGATTTTTAGACTTCCCTAGATATACTCCCATGATTGGAAGTGTCCTATGCTCTGTAGCTCTGTTTTTTAGATGATTTAGGAACCACCATACACTTCTCCAGAGTGGCTCTCGGCAGTTCACACACTGCCCATCAGCGTATAAAGGCTCCCTGTTCTCCATGGCCTGTCCTGCATTTCTGGTTTTTACAATTTTTTAGGATGGCCCTTTTGACCGGGGGGAAGTGAGACTTCTTTGTTGTGCACATTTGCATTGCTTGCTTGCTTCGTTGCCCATAAAGTGCGTATGCGTTTTTTCCTGGATATAATCAGGAAAAAACGCATACGCCCTTTTGGGCCAACTGCATCATTGTCGAAATTCTGCCGCTTTTCATGTGCGTTAAAGACGAGTCCAATCTATCTCTTGAAATCTGTTTCTTGCAATTCTGTCTTGCATTCAGATCCTCTTCTTTGCTTACCTCAACATATTTTTGGACGTTAGTTTTCATTTATAACTCTGCAGGTTTGTGAATTGCAGTGACCCTGAGCTCCATTTTTTAAGTTGTTCTTTTGTGAGCTGGCCTCAAACCCGCAGGATTGCTTCAGGCCCTATTTTGGCTCCGGCGAGGCAGGCTGAGCCTTTCTTTAATTCTTATTCTTAATGGGAAATTAGAGTGATATGTGCCCGTCCAAACCCCTACAACTATTCTCTCATTGGTTCCCCCTCTTCCCGTTCATCCTCCTCACAATTTGCAAAATGTGTGAAACAGAAGTTGAAATGTGCTGATTCTCCAAGTGGGGAGATTCTAAGTAGCGTGGCTGGAATGGTGAACAGGAGCACCAGGAGAGGATAAATGAGGTGCATTTTAGACACATCTCCCGATCACATGGTGTACAGTCCTCTGGGTTTTCCACGCATGTTTTAGCTATAGGAAGATCCCTTGAACCTGCAGATTTGGGACCCATTGAATGGGTACCAGGTAGTATTACTTTAAAGGGTGTGCATTTCCTCACCCAACCTCACATTTCTCTTAGCGTAAACAGTTTCCAGCCTTATGTCTCATCCTGCTGTGGGTCTAGATGTGTTCAATCCATGTTGCATCACCATCCCTGAGGAAAAGTTGTAAGAGGTTTCCTCTGTCTCTCTGTCGTTTATTTTTTTCAATTTATTACTATATTGGTTACAGCTGATTTTCAAAGCTCTGTTTCTTGCTGCTGTACATCCACTTGATTCACGTACAGAGAGACATCAATAAATTCTTTTTCAGATTCTTACCAGTCGTATATATTCTTTTCCGGTGACTTGAGTGTGCTGAGTGCAGTTCTTTTAGCTACCGTGTAGGCCTTGTTGATTATCAGTTTGGTATTTGGAATGGTATCTTTGCTAATTTCAACCTCCTGGATGATGCCTCACCCCTCCCCACCTTTCCCGTTTAGCAGCCTTATGCGTGTTTTCTACATATTTGACTATGTTTCTGTTTTGTAATTTATTTCATGTGTAACCATTTTGGATTCCACCTTTAAGTGATATCTTATGATATGTGTCTTTTTCTTTTTGAATTCTGTCACTTAGAATGATCATACGTAACTCCTCTGGAGTTGTTACAACTGGCCATATTTCATTGATTTCCAGGCTGAATAATATTCCACTCTACCTAAGTACCACATCTCTATCCATTTTTTCCCTCCAGAGACATTTAAGTTATATCCTAGTCGAGGATCTTTTAAACAGAGAGGGGGTAAACATTGGGGTGCCTGTGTCCTCTCGATTTTTGTTTTTCCCAAGATATACGCCCATGAGTGCAAGTGCCCTATGCTCTGTAGCTCATTTTTTAGATGCTTTAGTAAACACAATACACTTCTCCAGAATGGCCGTTGGCAATATACATTTCCACTATAAGTCTCACAGGGCTCCCTCTTCTCGTTGCCCTGTCCTGCATTTCTGTTGTTTACGCTTTATGAGGATGGCTCTTCTGACTGATGCGAAGTGATATCTTTTGTAGTATTGACTTCCAGTGCCCACCTGTTTGGTTGGCTAAAAAAGTGTATGCCCTTTTCTTGAATATATACAGAAAAGAACGCATACACCCTTTCTGGCCAACTGCAATGTTGGCAATGTTCAGCTCCTTTTCTTGTGCTTAATGGCGAGTCCTTTCTACCTCCTCAAATCCCTTTCCTGCCATTCTCCCTTGCTTACAAGTCCTTTTCTCTGACTTTCCTCAAGACATTTTTCAGTGATGGATATTTTCAACTCTGCAGTTTTGTGAATTTTACTGCCCCTGAGTTCCATTGTTCAACTCGTGTTTATGGGAACTGGCCACAAAGCAGCGGGATTTCCTCAAGCCCTATACTGTTTCCATGGGCAACCCTAGCCTTTGGTCAATTCGTCTTCCTGATTGGAAATTAGAGTGACATGTGCCTGTCTGAACACCTAGGACTTGTCTCTCATTGTTCCTCATCCTTCTGCTTCATCCTCTGGACAAATTCCAAACTGTACGCAACAGGATGTTGACAGTGCTGACATCTCCAAGTGGGGAGACTGTTAGTAAAGACGCTGGAGGGGTGAACCCGAGCACCAGGAGATGAGGAGATGAGATGCCTTTTCCAAACTCTTCCCGATCAGACGGTATACCATCCTCTGGGTGTGACAGACATGTTTTAGCAGTAGGAAGAGTCCCATTCATGTAAGGAGAACACCAGGGCTTTTTCAAAATCAGTGTCTCCCCGAAACCCAAACTGGGGAAGTTTTTAAGCTACGGCTACACATATGTTCATTAAGGGCCTTGGGGAGTAGGCAGAGTCCAAACTTTAGATGATTGAAGTCTTCAGGGTCAGAAGCACTCACCACCAGCTTCCCTTAGGCTACACTTTAACTGTCATTGATAGATGATGTCAATAAAAATATCTATTCTTTTTCAGATTATTTCCCCTTATAGGTTATTGCAAAATGTTGAGTGTAGTTCCCTGTGCTATACAGTAGTTCCTTGTTGATGATCTATTTTATACATAGCAGTGTGTATGTGTTCATTCCAAACTGTTAATTTATCCCTCCTCCCACCTTTCCCCTTTGGTAATAATAAATTATAAGATTTTATACTTCTCAGAAATGGGGGAGCTGAAAGAGAGGTATCATTTTCAATGGAAAAGCATTTAAAACAAGATTGAAGGTTTAACCAAGATTATTAGCTGTACATCCTTGGAAAGAAATCACTTCGTTTCTCTAATATTGACCTGACAAATAAGACAAACCTTTTCACTGAACTTGCTTATAAAAAGTGATGGAAATATCAAATGGAAGTGTTAAAAACATCTTATTTTACCCGAGCCTTATACACTGTTCTATGTTAACTACAGTTTGGCTCACACATCTGTTCATTGAGGTTACAATAGTCTCAATTTCTGTTACTGATCCTCCAGAGTGGACCCCAACAAGTGTCCCCCTGCCCAGTGTCATTGGGGCCAACAGATCGAGACTGAGTTTGGTTCACAAGCAAAGGAAACTTTATATTTTGATCAGAGAATGGAGAGGTGAGAGCATGCACTACCCCGTGGGCTGTGGGCTGGGCTGCTGTGTAGAGATCCTGTCAGAGTCAGTGGGAGGGAGGGAGGCGGCGGAGCTCTCGAGGGCTGGGTTGGCTGTAGCTCAGGCTCTATATCGTGGAGTCTGCACTGGGCCCCAGGAGCTGAGGTGTCGACCCAGCCATTCTGCACTAGGAAATCTGGTCTGAAGTGCCGGGTGTGGAACCTCTGCATGCGGGACCCTAGGAGCACGTGAAATTAGACAAAGCACAAAGGATAAAAAAGGTTAGACTTGACTTTATTGCCCAGATTCTATTTTTATCTCCCAGGGATTTTTAATGGGCTTTGCTGGGGACAAACCCCTCCTCTGCCTTTTGTCCCATTCCTCATTCTTGGAGTGCTGAGGGTGCAGACCCTTCTTCTGTAACTGCTGAGTGCTGAGTTGGGAGCCCTCATACCCTGGGGCGAGGGTCAGAGCTTCTCCCCAGCAGCCTCCCGGTGACGTTGATTGTCCCCAGGACCCCTGCCTCCCTGCTCGTCCACCTGAGCACCAGCATTGGAAGTGTTATAGATTCTAATGACCTTTAAGGGTCCAGGAAAGAGATGTGCAGAGACGCTGTGGGGGCCGGTTTCACCCCGCCCCACATTTGTTCGGCCACCTTAGGCTGACCGTCTCTGCCAGCCTAGATGCTCTGACCAGTAGTCTGCGCTTTCTTCAGTTAGGCCCCTGAATTAACGTACAAACAGCACCAGGTGTCAGAGCCCTGCCCGCTCAACTCCCAGACAGTCCAGGGTCAGTGGTGATCAAGGACCATGATGGCTACTGAGTCAACAGCCTTTTGAAGTAAACAGGAGTCCAGCCGGTCTTATTGGCCACCATCATCACGGTGTCTGTCGGCTTTTCTATGGTGACAGTGTGGTATACTGTTCCCCCGCCAAGATTATTAGCTCCCCTCTGGGTGCAGTAAGTCCTGCAAGCAGTAGTCTACTCTTTTGGGACACACTCTTGTTGTTTTATGAGAGAAACTCCAGGTCAAGTGATGTTCACACGAGTCGTCATGGTGCCCTGTTGCCCCCGGTTATCTCTCTGGATGTTGGAGTTGGAGGGCCTCCTCACTCGAGGTCGGTGTGCCCACGGAGCGAACCCTGCAACTTCAGGGCATGGTTGGTGGTTAGGATCACCACGTGGGGTCCTTTTCCCTTAGGAGGGAGGTGGCCTTTTGGGCTGCTGATTTCCAGGTTTTTAGATACCACCAGTATCTTGGCCAGATGTGGCAGTGGGCCAAGCCCCTTAGTGACCGTAGTTTATCCTACCTGGATGGCATTCTTGCATTGTTCCATTTCAAGTGGTCCCAGTTTTTGCACTAATTCTCCAATGGCGATTCACCTTTCACCGGGAATGTAAAGGTCAAAGGGTTTAGCTAAATTAGGGAGTTCCAGGGCAAGGGTCTGAATTGACTGCTCTTTCCATTCTTGAAAGGCCACTTCTGGATTCTATTCAAAAGGATCATCATCTTTTCCTTTCAGTGTTTCATATAGAGGCCCAGCTAGTAGACTGTAGCTAGGGATCCAGAAGCAGCAAACCCTGGCCTCCCCAGGAACCCCTAAGCTGTCTTCTAGTTTTAGAAAGGGGTAAGGCTGAAAATGGTTTCTTCCCTTTCCTGGGATGGGCTTCTCTGACCTTCTGTGAGAATGAAGCCCAGGCAGGTCACCGCAGTCTGTGATATTTGAGCTTTTTCTTGGACAACTTCTATCCTTTATTGGCTTGGTAGTTCAGAGGCCTCCTTAGTAGGGCTGGTGATCAGAATGTCGTCTGCATATTGAAGGAGGGTTTCCTTTTCCAGAGGTAGAACTTTTAGGTCTTTAGCTAAGCTTTCCCCAAAGATGGTGTGGGAATTTTTGCACCCTTGGGGCCAGACGGCCCGGAAGTATTGTTTTAGTTGTATGTGGAGTCCTGCCACTCACAAGCCAAAATTTCTTGTGACTCTGGGACTAATGGAATACAAAAGAAGGCATCATTGAAGACTAATACAGAATACCATGTCCTGGTGGTTGGTAGAATGACCAGCAGGGTGTAGGAATTAGGAGCAACTGGAGGTATATCCTCGGTGGCTTCACTGACTGTCCTGACATCCTTTACCAGGTCCCCAGCAGCCCATGGGGCTCTCGTGGTCAGACCAATCCCAGAATATGGAGCTCACCTGGGCAGGTACCCCACCCCCACCCCAGCCCACGGGGCTCTCGTGGTCAGGCCCCTCCCAGGATACAGAGCTACCCTTGCAGGTACCGTGGCAGGGCTGGGCACACAGGAACCGTGCACATAGCCCTCATTGCAGAGCACCCCCAGCTCACCTGTCGCTCAGAGCTGACACAGAGCACCTCAGAGCAGGACTTGAACTAACAAACAGCAGCTGCGACAGGTCTGTGACCCTGGGCATCACTCCGTGAGGCCTCCCTCCACCTGGTCTTCCAGAGACTTCCACTGCACCTGGGGCACCAGGCCTCTGTCTCCAACCACCACCCACCCCTCCTCTCCCTGACTCCTGGGTTCCTCTCATTAGGAGAGGGTTTTCTTGAAGTTGTCTCCCACTCATGGGCCAGATAAAATGATTAGAAAACAAGCCAAAGCTGCAGCCCCTTGTCTATCCTGACTCTCAGGAGCCCACACCTGTTCCTTGGACCTGGTCGGTTCAGCAAGTTCCATTTTCTGCAACTGTGAGCCCCTGAGGGGTGATGATTGGCTGACCTGGGCAGCCTTACCGTGCCGGCCAGCCCTCCCCAGGTGTGCCTGAGTTGAGATCAATATAAATACCACTCCAGGCAGCAAGAGCCCCTGCAGCCGTGCCTGACGCCATTTTCTCTGCCCTGTCAGCAGTCTCGGGGCTGGGCTGGTGGGAGGGAGTGAGAGGCCACGGCTTTGTGGGTGGCCCAGTGTGAGTGGGGCTCTGCTGGACTTTCTGCAGCAGTTGCCAGGCTGCCACCTGCTAAAGAAGAGGATGTGTCACCCATACCTGCTGCTGGAATTTCTCCCTGGGCAGAGGTGAGGAAGGAAAAAAGCAGTGGGGGCAGGGACAGGACGGGTATCTCAGGCAGGGAAATGGAAATCTTCCAGAAGAGCACCCAGGGCCAGGACCATCCTGGCTGGCCTGCAGGCACCAAGTCGGCCGGCATGCTGTCACTCGTGTGGCTCTATGGCCCTTCCTCTAGGCTTTCAAGTCCTTGTATATATTCAGGTGTTTTACCTGGGACGGGTGGGAATAGTTCAGCAGCAACTGGCCTGGGGCTCAGCTCACGTTTACTCACAGATGCCTCGGCACGGTGCCCCAGCTTTGCAATGAGGACGCTTGTTGCGTGGGGGCTGCTGGCTGAATGGGAGACGATTCCCCACCACTGACCAACTTCAGAATTGTTTACAACTGGAGCAAGTGCCCTGATACGGTTTTCCTCTGTGTAACTGGTGGGTTCTGTGTTTTTTTTCTCTTTTTCGTTTTTGGTTCAAGGTAGATTTTATTCCTCTTTTTTGTATTTACAGATATAAGCATGGAAATAATTTATTCATATAAATACATGTATGTGCAGGGAATAATTGTTTTTTCTGTTTTATTTTTTAAATTTTACTTCTTTTTAATTTTGAATTTTATTTTATATTTTTATACAGCAGGTTCTTATTGGTTATCTATTTTATACATATAAATGTATACATGCCAATCCCAGTCTCTCAACTCCTCCCACCACCACCCCCCCAACAGCTTTCCCCCCTTGTTGTCCATACGTTTGTTGTCTACATCTGTTGCTCTATTTATGCCTTGCAAAATGGTTAATCTGTACAGTTTTTCTAGGTTCCACATATATGCATGAATATACAAGATTTGTTTTTCTCTTTCTGACTTACTTCACTCTGTATGACAGTCTCTAGATCCATCGACGTCTCTACAAATGACCCAATTTCATTCCTTTTCATGGCTGAGTAATATTCCATTTTATATATGTACCACAGCTTTATGCATTCGTCTGTCTGTGGGCATTTAGGTTGCTTCCATTACCTCGATATTGTAAATAGTGATGCAATGAACATTGCGGTGAATGACTCTTTTTGATTTATGGTTTTGTCTGGGTATATGTCCAGTACTGGGATTGCTGTATCATATGGTAATTCTATTGTTAGTTTCTTAAGAAATTCCATATTGTTCTCCATAATGACTGTATCAATTTATATTCCCAACAATAGTGGAAGAGGGTTCCTTTTCTCCACACCCTTTCCAGCATTTTTTGTTTGTAGATTTTCAATGATGCCTATTCTACCAGGTGTGAGGTGATACCTCATTGTTGAATCCATTTCGTTGGGCAAGGGGTAGCTCTTGTCTATTACATATTTGGCTTATGGAACGGTATCTGTGCTAATTTCAAACTCTGCTTTTATGCAGCACCCCAACTCACCTTCCCCCTTAAGCAGGCATAAGTTGGTTTTCTAAACTTGAGACCCTGTTCTGTTTTGTAATTCAGTTCATGTGTAGCCAAGTTCACATTCTGTGTATTAGTGATACCTTATGATGTTTCTTTTTCTGTGTGACTTATTTCACTTAGAATCATCGTGCCTCAATGCACTCATTATGCTGGTACGGGCCTGGTGACATAGATTTCATTGCTGAGTGGTATTCTGTTGTACATAAGTACCGCAACTTCTTTATCCATTATTTGCTCTCTGGGATATTTAACTTGTGCCGTAGAAGAGATTTCTGTAAAAAGAGCCATCCCAAATTTTGGGGTTGCTGTGTCTTTTTGATATTAATTTCCCTAAGCTATAGGACCATAAGTGGAAGTGCCCTAGCCTCTGTTGCTTTGTTTTTTAGATGTTTCAGGAAACACCATACACATCTCCCGAGTGTCTGTTGGCAATTTACATCCCGCCCATCAGCATAACAAGGCTCCCAGTTCTCCATGGCCTGTCCTGCATTTCTGGGTTTTACACTTTTTTCAGATGGCCCTTTTGACCGGGGGGAAGTGAGACTTCATTGTAGTGCAGATTTCCTTCGCAAGCTTGCTTGGTTGGCCAAAAAGGGCGTATGCGTTTTTTCCTGAATATATTCAGGAAAAAACGCATACGCCCTTTTGGCACAGTGCATCATTGTGGACGTTCTGCCTCTTTTCCTATGCTTTCAATGCAATTCCAGTCTACCTCCTGAAATCGGTATCCTGCAATTCTGCCCCGCGTTCAAGTCCTCTTGGCAGCCTTACTTCAGTATATTTTTGGACGATAGCTGTCATTTATAACTATGCAGGTTTGTGAATTACAGAGACCCTGAGCTTCTTTCTTCAACTCGCTTTCTTTTGAGCTGGCCGCAACACCGCAGGATGGCTTCAGGCCCTAATCTGGTTCCGGCACGGCACGCTGAGCCTTTGGTTATTTCCTCTTCCTGGTGGGAAATGAGAGTTAAATTTGCCCGTCCAGACACCTCCAGCTAGTCTCTCATTGGTTCTCGCTATTCCTGTTCATCTTCCGCAGAAATTGCAAACTGGGCCAAACAGGAGGTTAAAGGCGCTGACTCTCCAAGTCGGGAGAGTGTTAGTAAAGCGTCTGGAATGTTGCACCCGAGGACCAGGGGAGGAAAACTGAGACATATTTGAACACGTCTCCCGTTCACACGGTTGATCATACGCGGGGTTCCACATGCATGTTTTAGCTGAAGGAAGAATACCTTAAACCTGGAGAGTTGAGACCCGTGTAATGGGTACCATGCAATATGACTTCAAAGGGTCTTCATTTGCTCACCGAACCTCTCCAATCCTATCACTGCTGCGTTCATGCCCCTGTACACATGCTTGATTCTCTTTCGGAGACATAGCAATCCATAGGTTTTAAGATACTTACTAGTCAGGTACATTCTTAGGCGTTTAATATGCAGTGTTGAGTCCATTTCGTTGAGCAAGGAGTAGCTCATGTCTATTCCATATTTGGCTTAAGTAACTTTATCTGTGCTCATTTCAATCTCTGGTTTTATGCAACACCCCAACTCACCTTTACCCTTAAGCAAGCATAAGTTGGTTTTCTAAATTTGAGACCCTGTTCTGTTCTGTAATTCAGTTCCTGTGTAGCCAAGTTTACATTCCGTGTATTACTGATATCTTATGATGTTTCTTTTTCTGTGTGACTTACTTCAGTTAGAATCATCATACCTGAATCCACTCATTGTGCTGCTAAGGGCCTGATGACACAGATTTCATTGCTGAGTGATATTGCTTTGTAAGTAAATACCACAACTTCTTTATCCATTTTTCACTTTCTGCGATGTTGAACTTGTACTGTAAACGAGGTTCTTGTAAACAGAGGCGTCCCAAACTTTGGGGTGGCTGTGTCTTTTTGATTTTAATTTCCCTAAGCTATAGGACCATAAGTGGCAGTGCCCTAGGCTCTGTTGCTTTGTTTTTTAGATGTTTCAGGAAACACCATACACTTCTCCCGAGTGGTTGTTGGCAATTTACATCCCGCCCATCAGCATAACAAGGCTCCCAGTTCTCCATGGCCTGTCCTGCCTTTCTGGATTTTATACTTTTTTCAGATGGCCCTTTTGACCGGGGGGAAGTGAGACTTCATTGTAGTGCAGATTTCTTTGCAAGCTTGATTGGTTGGCCAAAAAGGGCGTATGCGTTTTTTCCTGAATATATTCAGGAAAAAACGCATACGCCCTTTTTGGCCAAGTGCATCATTGTGGACGTTCTGCCTCTTTTCCTATGCTTTCAATGCAATTCCAGTCTACCTCCTGAAATCGGTTTCCTGCAATTCTGCCCCGCTTTCAAGTCCTCTAGGCAGCCTTACTTCAGTCTATTTTTGGACGATAGCTGTCATTTATAACTCTGCAGGTTTGTAAATTACAGTGTCCCTGAGCTCCTTTCTTCAACTCGCTTTCTTTTGAGCTGGCCGCAACACCGCAGGATGGCTTCAGGCCCTAATATGGTTCCGGCCCGGCATGCTGAGCCTTTGGTTAATTCCTCTTCCTGGTGGGAAATGAGAGTTAAATTTGCCCGTCCAGACACCTCCAGCTAGCCTCTCATTGGTTCTCGCTATTCCTGTTCATCTTCCGCAGAAATTGCAAACTGGGCCAAACAGGAGGTTAAAGGGACTGACTCTCCACGTGAGGAGAGTGTTAGTAATGCGTCTGGAATGTTGCACCCGAGTACCAGGGTACGAAAACTGAGACATATTTGAACACGTCTCCCGATCACATGGTTGATCATACTCTAGGTTCCACATGCATGTTTTAGCTGAAGGAAGAATACCTTAAACCTGGGTAGTTGAAACCCGTGGAATGGGTACCATGCAATATGACTTCAAAGGGTCTTCATTTGCTCACTGAACCTCTCCAATCCTATCACTGCTGCGTTTATGCCCCTGTACACATGCTTGATTCTCTTTCGGAGACATAGCAATCCATAGGTTTTAAGATACTTACTAGTCAGGTACATTCTTAGGCGTTTAATATGGGGTGTTGAGTCCATTTCATTGAGCAAGGAGTAGCTCTTGTCTATTCCATATTTGGCTTAAGGAACTTTATCTGTGCTCATTTCAATCTCTGGTTTTATGCAACACCCCAACTCACCTTTACCCTTAAGCAAGAATAAGTTGGTTTTCTAAATTTGAGACCCTGTTCTGTTCTGTAATTCAGTTCCTGTGTAGCCAAGTTTACATTCCGTGTATTACTGATATCTTATGATGTTTCTTTTTCTGTGTGACTTATTTCAGTTAGAATCATCATACCTGAATCCACTCATTGTGCTGCTAAGGGCCTGATGACACAGATTTCATTGCTGAGTGATATTGCTTTGTAAGTAAATACCACAACTTCTTTATCCATTTTTCACTTTCTGCGATGTTGAACTTGTACTGTAAACGAGGTTCTTGTAAACAGAGCCGTTCCAAACTTTGGGGTGGCTGTGTCTTTTTGATTTTAATTTCCCTAAGCTATAGGACTATAATTGGAAGTGCCCTAGGTTCTGTTGCTTTGTTTTTTAGATGTTTCAGGAAACACCATACACTTCTCCCGAGTGGTTGTTGGCAATTTACATCCCGCCCATCAGCATAACAAGGCTCCCAGTTCTCCATGGCCAGTCCTGCCTTTCTGGATTTTACACTTTTTACAGATGGCCCTTTTGACCGAGGGGAAGTGAGACTTCATTGTAGTGCAGATTTCCTTTGCAAGCTTGCTTGGTTGGCCAGAAAGGGCGTATGCGTTTTTTCCTGAATATATTCAGGAAAAAACGCATACGCCCTTTTTGGCCAAGTGCATCATTGTGGACGTTCTGCCTCTTTTCCTATGCTTTCAATGCAATTCCAGTCTACCTCCTGAAATCGGTTTCCTGCAATTCTGCCCCTCTTTCAAGTCCTCTTGGCAGCCTTACTTCAGTCTATTTTTGGACGATAGCTGTCATTTATAACTCTGCAGGTTTGTGAATTATAGTGCCCCTGAGCTCCTTTCTTCAACTCGCTTTCTTTTGAGCTGGCCGCAACACCGCAGGATGGCTTCAGGCCCTAATCTGGTTCCGGTACGGCACGCTGAGCCTTTGGTTATTTCCTCTTCCTGGTGGGAAATGAGAGTTAAATTTGCCCGTCCAGACACCTCCAGCTAGCCTCTCATTGGTTCTCGCTATTCCTGTTCATCTTCCGCAGAAATTGCAAACTGGGCCAAACAGGAGGTTAAAGGGACTGACTCTCCAAGTGGGGAGAGTGTTAGTAAAGCGTCTGGAATGTTGCACCCGAGTACCAGGGGAGGAAAACTGAGACATATTTGAACACGTCTCCCGATCACATGGTTGATCATACTTGGGTTCCACATGCATGTTTTAGCTGAAGGAAGAATACCTTAAACCTGGAGAGTTGAGACCCGTGGAATGGGTACCATGCAATATGACTTCAAAGGGTCTTCATTTGCTCACCGAACCTCTCCAATCCTATCACTGCTGCGTTTATGCCCCTGTACACATGCTTGATTCTCTTTTGGAGACATAGCAATCCATAGGTTTTACGATACTTACTAGTCAGGTACATTAGGCGTTTAATATTCGGTGTTGAGTCCATTTCGTTGAGCAAGGAGTAGCTCTTGTCTATTCCATATTTGACTTAAGGAACTTTATCTGTGCTCATTTCAATCTCTGGTTTTATGCAGCACCCCAACTCACCTTTACCCTTAAGCAAGCATAAGTTGGTTTTCTAAATTTGAGACCCTGTTCTGTTCTGTAATTCAGTTCCTGTGTAGCCAAGTTTACATTCCGTGTATTACTGATATCTTATGATGTTTCTTTTTCTGTGTGACTTACTTCAGTTAGAATCATCATACCTGAATCCATTCATTGTGATGCTAAGGGCCTGATGACATAGATTTCATTGCTGAGTGATATTGCTTTGTAAGTAAATACCACAACTTCTTTATCCATTTTTCACTTTCTGCGATGTTGAACTTGTACTGTAAACGAGGTTCTTGTAAACAGAGCCATTCCAAACTTTGGGGTGGCTGTGTCTTTTTGATTTTAATTTCCCTAAGCTATAGGACCATAAGTGGAAGTGCCCTAGGTTCTGTTGCTTTGTTTTTTAGATGTTTCAGGAAACACCATACACTTCTCCCGAGTGGTTGTTGGCAATTTACATCCCGCCCATCAGCATAACAAGGCTCCCAGTTCTCCATGGCCTGTCCTGCCTTTCTGGATTTTACACTTTTTTCAGATGGCCCTTTTGACCGGGGGGAAGTGAGACTTCATTGTAGTGCAGATTTCCTTTGCAAGCTTGCTTTGTTGGCCAAAAAGGGCGTATGCGTTTTTTCCTGAATATATTCAGGAAAAAACGCATACGCCCTTTTTGGCCAAGTGCATCATTGTGGACGTTCTGCCTCTTTTCCTATGCTTTCAATGCAATTCCAGTCTACCTCCTGAAATCGGTTTCCTGCAATTCTGCCCCGCATTCAAGTCCTCTTGGCAGCCTTACTTCAGTCTATTTTTGGACGATAGCTGTCATTTATAACTCTGCAGGTTTGTGAATTACAGTGCCCCTGAGCTCCTTTCTTCAACTCGCTTTTTTTTGAGCTGGCCGCAACACCGCAGGATGGCTTCAGGCCCTAATCTGGTTCCGGTACGGCACGCTGAGCCTTTGGTTATTTCCTCTTCCTGGTGAGAAATAAGAGTTAAATTTGCCCGTCCAGACACCTCCAGCTAGCCTCTCATTGGTTCTCGCTATTCCTGTTCATCTTCCGCAGAAATTGCAAACTGGGCCAAACAGGAGGTTAAAGGCACTGACTCTCCAAGTGGGGAGAGTGTTAGTAAAGTGTCTGGAATGTTGCACCCGAGTACCAGGGGAGGAAAACTGAGACATATTTGAACACGTCTCCCGTTCACAAGGTTGATCATACTTGGGTTCCACATGCATGTTTTAGCTGAAGGAAGAATACCTTAAACCTGGAGAGTTGAGACCCGTGTAATGGGTACCATGCAATATGACTTCAAAGGGTCTTCATTTGCTCACCGAACCTCTCCAATCCTATCACTGCTGCGTTTATGCCCCTGAACACATGCTTGATTCTCTTTCGGAGACATAGCAATCCATAGGTTTTATGATACTTACTAGTCAGGTACATTCTTAGGCCTTTAATATGGGGTGTTGAGTCCATTTCGTTGAGCAAGGAGTAGCTCTTGTCTATTCCGTATTTGGCTTAAGGAACTTTATCTGTGCTCATTTCAATCTCTGGTTTTATGCAGCACCCCAACTCACCTTTACCCTTAAGCAAGAATAAGTTGGTTTTCTAAATTTGAGACCCTGTTCTGTTTTGGAATGCAGTTCCTGTGTAGCCAAGTTTACATTCCGTGTATTAGTGATATCTTATGATGTTTCTTTTTCTGTGTTACTTATTTCAGTTAGAATCATCGTACCTGAATCCACTCATTATGCTGCTACGGGCCTGATGACATAGATTTCATTGCTGAGTGATACTGCATTGTACGTAAGTACCACAAGTTCTTTATCCATTTTTCACTTTCTGTGATATTGAACTTGTACGATAAACGAGGTTCTTGTAAACGGAGGCGTCCCAAACTTTGGGGTGGCTGTGTCTTTTTGATTTTAATTTCCCTAAGCTATAGGACCATAAGTGGAAGTGCCCTAGGCTCTGTTGCTTTGTTTTTTAGATGTTTCAGGAAACACCATACACTTCTCCCGAGTGGTTGTTGGCAATTTACATCCCGCCCATCAGCATAACAAGGCTCCCAGTTCTCCATGGCCTGTCCTGCCTTTCTGGATTTTACACTTTTTTCAGATGGCCCTTTTGACCGGGGGGAAGTGAGACTTCATTGTAGTGCAGATTTCCTTTGCAAGCTTGCTTGGTTGGCCAAAAAGGGCGTATGCGTTTTTTCCTGAATATATTCAGGAAAAAACGCATACGCCCTTTTTGGCCAAGTGCATCATTGTGGACGTTCTGCCTCTTTTCCTATGCTTTCAATGCAATTCCAGTCTACCTCCTGAAATCGGTTTCCTGCAATTCTGCCCCGCTTTCAAGTCCTCTTGGCAGCCTTACTTCAGTCTATTTTTGGACGATAGCTGTCATTTATAACTCTGCAGGTTTGTGAATTACAGTGCCCCTGAGCTCCTTTCTTCAACTTGCTTTCTTGTGACCTGGCCGCAACACCGCAGGATGGCTTCAGGCCCTAATCTGGTTCCGGCACGGCACGCTGAGCCTTTGGTTATTTCCTCTTCCTGGTGGGAAATGAGAGTTAAATTTGCCCGTCCAGACACCTCCAGCTAGTCTCTCATTGGTTCTCGCTATTCCTGTTCATCTTCCGCAGAAATTGCAAACTGGGCCAAACAGGAGGTTAAAGGCGCTGACTCTCCAAGTGGGGAGAGTGTTAGTAAAGCGTCTGGAATGTTGCACCCGAGTACCAGGGGAGGAAAACTGAGACATATTTGAACACGTCTCCCGTTCACATGGTTGATCATACTTGGGTTCCACATGCATGTTTTAGCTGAAGGAAGAATACCTTAAACCTGGAGAGTTAAGACCCGTGTAATGGGTACCATGCAATATGACTTCAAAGGGTCTTCATTTGCTCACCGAACCTCTCCAATCCTATCACTGCTGCGTTTATGCCCCTGTACACATGCTTGATTCTCTTTCGGAGACATAGCAATCCATAGGTTTTAAGATACTTACTAGTCAGGTACATTCTTAGGCGTTTAATATGCGATGTTGAGTCCATTTCGTTGAGCAAGGAGTAGCTCTTGTCTATTCCATATTTGACTTAAGGAACTTTATCTGTGCTCATTTCAATCTCTGGTTTTATGCAGCACCCCAACTCACCTTTCCCCTTAAGCAAGCATAAGTTGGTTTTCTAAATTTGAGACCCTGTTCTGTTCTGTAATTCAGTTCCTGTGTAGCCAAGTTTCCATTCCGTGTATTACTGATATCTTATGATGTTTCTTTTTCTGTGTGACTTATTTCAGTTAGAATCATCATACCTGAATCCACTCATTGTGCTGCTAAGGGCCTGATGACATAGATTTCATTGCTGAGTGATATTGCTTTGTAAGTAAATACCACAATTTCTTTATCCATTTTTAACTTTCTGCGATGTTGAACTTGTACTGTAAACGATTTTCTTGTAAACAGAGGCGTCCCAAACTTTGGGGTGGCTGTGCCTTTTTGATTTTAATTTCCCTAAGCTATAGGACCATAAGTGGCAGTGCCCTAGGCTCTGTTGCTTTGTTTTTTAGATGTTTCAGGAAACACCATACATTTCTCCCGAGTGTCTGTTGGCAATTTACATCCCGCCCATCAGCATAACAAGGCTCCCAGTTCTCCATGGCCTGTCCTGCCTTTCTGGATTTTACACTTTTTTCAGATGGCCCTTTTGACCGGGGGGAAGTGAGACTTCATTGTAGTGCAGATTTCCTTTGCAAGCTTGCTTGGTTGGCCAAAAAGGGCGTATGCGTTTTTTCCTGAATATATTCAGGAAAAAACGCATACGCCCTTTTTGGCCAAGTGCATCATTGTGGACGTTCTGCCTCTTTTCCTATGCTTTCAATGCAATTCCAGTCTACATCCTGAAATCGGTTTCCTGCAATTCTGCCCCGCTTTCAAGTCCTCTTGGCAGCCTTACTTCAGTCTATTTTTGGACGATAGCTGTCATTTATAACTCTGCAGGTTTGTGAATTACAGTGCCCCTGAGCTCCTTTCTTCAACTCGCTTTCTTGTGACCTGGCCGCAACACCGCAGGATGGCTTCAGGCCCTAATCTGGTTGCGGTACGGCACGCTGAGCCTTTGGTTAATTCCTCTTCCTGGTGGGAAATGAGAGTTAAATTTGCCCGTCCAGACACCTCCAGCTAGTCTCTCATTGGTTCTCGCTATTCCTGTTCATCTTCCGCAGAAATTGCAAACTGGGCCAAACAGGAGGTTAAAGGGACTGACTCTCCAAGTGGCGAGAGTGTTAGTAAAGCGTCTGGAATGTTGCACCCGAGTACCAGGGTACGAAAACTGAGACATATTTGAACACGTCTCCCGATCACATGGTTGATCATACTCTGGGTTCCACATGCATGTTTTAGCTGAAGGAAGAATACCTAAAACCTGGGTAGTTGAAACCCGTGGAATGGGTACCATGCAATATGACTTCAAAGGGTCTTCATTTGCTCACCGAACCTCTCCAATCCTATCACTGCTGCGTTTATGCCCCTGTACACATGCTTGATTCTCTTTCGGAGACATAGCAATCCATAGGTTTTAAGATACTTACTAGTCAGGTACATTCTTAGGCGTTTAATATAGGGTGTTGAGTCCATTTCGTTGAGCAAGAAGTAGCTCTTGTCTATTCCATATTTGGCTTAAGGAACTTTATCTGTGCTCATTTCAATCTCTGGTTTTATGCAGCACCCCAACTCACCTTTACCCTTAAGCAAGCATAAGTTGGTTTTCTAAATTTGAGACCCTGTTCTGTTCTGTAATTCAGTTCCTGTGTAGCCAAGTTTACATTCAGTGTATTACTGATATCTTATGATGTTTCTTTTTCTGTGTGACTTACTTCAGTTAGAATCATCATACCTGAATCCACTCATTGTGCTGCTAAGGGCCTGATGACACAGATTTCATTGCTGAGTGATATTGCTTTGTAAGTAAATACCACAACTTCTTTATCCATTTTTCACTTTCTGCGATGTTGAACTTGTACTGTAAACGAGGTTCTTGTAAACAGAGCCGTTCCAAACTTTGGGGTGGCTGTGTCTTTTTGATTTTAATTTCCCTAAGCTATAGGACCATAAGTGGAAGTGCCCTAGGTTCTGTTGCTTTGTTTTTTAGATGTTTCAGGAAACACCATACACTTCTCCCGAGTGGTTGTTGGCAATTTACATCCCGCCCATCAGCATAACAAGGCTCCCAGTTCTCCATGGCCTGTCCTGCCTTTCTGGATTTTACACTTTTTTCAGATGGCACTTTTGACCGGCGGGAAGTGAGACTTCATTGCAGTGCAGATTTCCTTTGCAAGCTTGCTTGGTTGGCCAAAAAGGGCGTATGCGTTTTTTCCTGAATATATTCAGGAAAAAACGCATACGCCCTTTTTGGCCAAGTGCATCATTGTGGACGTTCTGCCTCTTTTCCTATGCTTTCAATGCAATTCCAGTCTACATCCTGAGATCGGTTTCCTGCAATTCTGCCCCGCTTTCAAGTCCTCTTGGCAGCCTTACTTCAGTCTATTTTTGGACGACAGCTGTCATTTATAACTCTGCAGGTTTGTGAATTTCAGTGCCCCTGCGCTCCTTTCTTCAACTCGCTTTCTTTTGAGCTGGCCGCAACACCGCAGGATGGCTTCAGGCCCTAATCTGGTTCCGGTACGGCACGCTGAGCCTTTGGTTAATTCCTCTTCCTGGTGGGAAATGAGAGTTAAATTTGCCCGTCCAGACACCTCCAGCTAGTCTCTCATTGGTTCTCGCTATTCCTGTTCATCTTCCGCAGAAATTGCAAACTGGGCCAAACAGGAGGTTAAAGGGACTGACTCTCCAAGTGGCGAGAGTGTTAGTAAAGCGTCTGGAATGTTGCACCCGAGTACCAGGGGAGGAAAACTGAGACATATTTGAACACGTCTCCCGTTCACATGGTTGATCATACTCTGGGTTCCACATGCATGTTTTAGCTGAAGGAAGAATACCTAAAACCTGGGTAGTTGAAACCCGTGGAATGGGTACCATGCAATATGACTTCAAAGGGTCTTCATTTGCTCACCGAACCTCTCCAATCCTATCACTGCTGCGTTTATGCCCCTGTACACATGCTTGATTCTCTTTCGGAGACATAGCAATCCATAGGTTTTAAAATACTTACTAGTCAGGTACATTCTTAGGCGTTTTATATGGGGTGTTGAGTCCATTTCGTTAGGCAAGAAGTAGCTCTTGTCTATTCCATATTTGGCTTAAGGAACTTTATCTGTGCTCATTTCAATCTCTGGTTTTATGCAGCACCCCAACTCACCTTTCCCCTTAAGCAAGCATAAGTTGGTTTTCTAAATTTGAGACCCTGTTCTGTTCTGTAATTCAGTTCCTGTGTAGCCAAGTTTACATTCCGTGTATTACTGATATCTTATGATGTTTCTTTTTCTGTGTGACTTACTTCAGTTAGAATCATCATACCTGAATCCACTCATTGTGCTGCTAAGGGCCTGATGACATAGATTTCATTGCTGAGTGATATTGCTTTGTAAGTAAATACCACAACTTCTTTATCCATTTTTCACTTTCTGCGATGTTGAACTTGTACTGTAAATGAGGTTCTTGTAAACAGAGCCGTTCCAAACTTTGGGGTGGCTGTGTCTTTTTGATTTTAATTTCCCTAAGCTATAGGACCATAAGTGGAAGTGCCCTAGGTTCTGTTGCTTTGTTTTTTAGATGTTTCAGGAAACACCATACACTTCTCCCGAGTGGTTGTTGGCAATTTACATCCGCCCATCAGCATAACAAGGCTCCCAGTTCTCCATGGCCTGTCCTGCCTTTCTGGATTTTACACTTTTTTCAGATGGCCCTTTTGACCGGGGGGAAGTGAGACTTCATTGTAGTGCAGATTTCCTTTGCAAGCTTGCTTGGTTGGCCAAAAAGGGCGTATGCGTTTTTTCCTGAATATATTCAGGAAAAAACGCATACGCCCTTTTTGGCCAAGTGCATCATTGTGGACGTTCTGCCTCTTTTCCTATGCTTTCAATGCAATTCCAGTCTACCTCCTGAAATCGGTTTCCTGCAATTCTGCCCCGCTTTCAAGTCCTCTTGGCAGCCTTACTTCAGTCTATTTTTGGACGATAGCTGTCATTTATAACTCTGCAGGTTTGTGAATTACAGTGCCCCTGAGCTCCTTTCTTCAACTCGCTTTCTTGTGACCTGGCCGCAACACCGCAGGATGGCTTCAGGCCCTAATCTGGTTCCGGTACGGCACGCTGAGCCTTTGGTTATTTCCTCTTCCTGTTGGGAAATGAGAGTTAAATTTGCCCGTCCAGACACCTCCAGCTAGCCTCTCATTGGTTCTCGCTATTCCTGTTCATCTTCCGCAGAAATTGCAAACTGTGCCAAACAGGAGGTTAAAGGCGCTGACTCTCCAAGTGGGGAGAGTGTTAGTAAAGCGTCTGGAATGTTGCACCCGAGTACCAGGGGAGGAAAACTGAGACATATTTGAACACGTCTCCCGATCACATGGTTGATCATACTCTGGGTTCCACATGCATGTTTTAGCTGAAGGAAGAATACCTAAAACCTGGGTAGTTGAAACCCGTGGAATGGGTACCATGCAATATGACTTCAAAGGGTCTTCATTTGCTCACCGAACCTCTCCAATCCTATCACTGCTGCGTTTATGCCCCTGTACACATGCTTGATTCTCTTTCGGAGACATAGCAATCCATAGGTTTTAAGATACTTACTAGTCAGGTACATTCTTAGGCGTTTAATATGTGGTGTTGAGTCCATTTCGTTGAGCAAGGAGTAGCTCTTGTCTATTCCATATTTGGCTTAAGGAACTTTATCTGTGCTCATTTCAATCTCTGGTTTTATGCAGCACCCCAACTCACCTTTCCCCTTAAGCAAGCATAAGTTGGTTTTCTAAATTTGAGACCCTGTTCTGTTCTGTAATTCAGTTCCTGTGTAGCCAAGTTTACATTCCGTGTATTACTGATATCTTATGATGTTTCTTTTTCTGTGTGACTTACTTCAGTTAGAATCATCATACCTGAATCCACTCATTGTGCTGCTAAGGGCCTGATGACATAGATTTCATTGCTGAGTGATATTGCTTTGTAAGTAAATACCACAACTTCTTTATCCATTTTTCACTTTCTGCGATGTTGAACTTGTACTGTAAATGAGGTTCTTGTAAACAGAGCCGTTCCAAACTTTGGGGTGGCTGTGTCTTTTTGATTTTAATTTCCCTAAGCTATAGGACCATAAGTGGAAGTGCCCTAGGTTCTGTTGCTTTGTTTTTTAGATGTTTCAGGAAACACCATACACTTCTCCCGAGTGGTTGTTGGCAATTTACATCCGCCCATCAGCATAACAAGGCTCCCAGTTCTCCATGGCCTGTCCTGCCTTTCTGGATTTTACACTTTTTTCAGATGGCCCTTTTGACCGGGGGGAAGTGAGACTTCATTGTAGTGCAGATTTCCTTTGCAAGCTTGCTTGGTTGGCCAAAAAGGGCGTATGCGTTTTTTCCTGAATATATTCAGGAAAAAACGCATACGCCCTTTTTGGCCAAGTGCATCATTGTGGACGTTCTGCCTCTTTTCCTATGCTTTCAATGCAATTCCAGTCTACCTCCTGAAATCGGTTTCCTGCAATTCTGCCCCGCTTTCAAGTCCTCTTGGCAGCCTTACTTCAGTCTATTTTTGGACGATAGCTGTCATTTATAACTCTGCAGGTTTGTGAATTACAGTGCCCCTGAGCTCCTTTCTTCAACTCGCTTTCTTGTGACCTGGCCGCAACACCGCAGGATGGCTTCAGGCCCTAATCTGGTTCCGGTACGGCACGCTGAGCCTTTGGTTATTTCCTCTTCCTGTTGGGAAATGAGAGTTAAATTTGCCCGTCCAGACACCTCCAGCTAGCCTCTCATTGGTTCTCGCTATTCCTGTTCATCTTCCGCAGAAATTGCAAACTGTGCCAAACAGGAGGTTAAAGGCGCTGACTCTCCAAGTGGGGAGAGTGTTAGTAAAGCGTCTGGAATGTTGCACCCGAGTACCAGGGGAGGAAAACTGAGACATATTTGAACACGTCTCCCGATCACATGGTTGATCATACTCTGGGTTCCACATGCATGTTTTAGCTGAAGGAAGAATACCTAAAACCTGGGTAGTTGAAACCCGTGGAATGGGTACCATGCAATATGACTTCAAAGGGTCTTCATTTGCTCACCGAACCTCTCCAATCCTATCACTGCTGCGTTTATGCCCCTGTACACATGCTTGATTCTCTTTCGGAGACATAGCAATCCATAGGTTTTAAGATACTTACTAGTCAGGTACATTCTTAGGCGTTTAATATGTGGTGTTGAGTCCATTTCGTTGAGCAAGGAGTAGCTCTTGTCTATTCCATATTTGGCTTAAGGAACTTTATCTGTGCTCATTTCAATCTCTGGTTTTATGCAGCACCCCAACTCACCTTTCCCCTTAAGCAAGCATAAGTTGGTTTTCTAAATTTGAGACCCTGTTCTGTTCTGTAATTCAGTTCCTGTGTAGCCAAGTTTACATTCCGTGTATTACTGATATCTTATGATGTTTCTTTTTCTGTGTGACTTACTTCAGTTAGAATCATCATACCTGAATCCACTCATTGTGCTGCTAAGGGCCTGATGACATAGATTTCATTGCTGAGTGATATTGCTTTGTAAGTAAATACCACAACTTCTTTATCCATTTTTCACTTTCTGCGATGTTGAACTTGTACTGTAAATGAGGTTCTTGTAAACAGAGCCGTTCCAAACTTTGGGGTGGCTGTGTCTTTTTGATTTTAATTTCCCTAAGCTATAGGACCATAAGTGGAAGTGCCCTAGGTTCTGTTGCTTTGTTTTTTAGATGTTTCAGGAAACACCATACACTTCTCCCGAGTGGTTGTTGGCAATTTACATCCGCCCATCAGCATAACAAGGCTCCCAGTTCTCCATGGCCTGTCCTGCCTTTCTGGATTTTACACTTTTTTCAGATGGCCCTTTTGACCGGGGGGAAGTGAGACTTCATTGTAGTGCAGATTTCCTTTGCAAGCTTGCTTGGTTGGCCAAAAAGGGCGTATGCGTTTTTTCCTGAATATATTCAGGAAAAAACGCATACGCCCTTTTTGGCCAAGTGCATCATTGTGGACGTTCTGCCTCTTTTCCTATGCTTTCAATGCAATTCCAGTCTACCTCCTGAAATCGGTTTCCTGCAATTCTGCCCCGCTTTCAAGTCCTCTTGGCAGCCTTACTTCAGTCTATTTTTGGACGATAGCTGTCATTTATAACTCTGCAGGTTTGTGAATTACAGTGCCCCTGAGCTCCTTTCTTCAACTCGCTTTCTTGTGACCTGGCCGCAACACCGCAGGATGGCTTCAGGCCCTAATCTGGTTCCGGTACAGCACGCTGAGCCTTTGGTTATTTCCTCTTCCTGTTGGGAAATGAGAGTTAAATTTGCCCGTCCAGACACCTCCAGCTAGCCTCTCATTGGTTCTCGCTATTCCTGTTCATCTTCCGCAGAAATTGCAAACTGTGCCAAACAGGAGGTTAAAGGCGCTGACTCTCCAAGTGGGGAGAGTGTTAGTAAAGCGTCTGGAATGTTGCACCCGAGTACCAGGGGAGGAAAACTGAGACATATTTGAACACGTCTCCCGATCACATGGTTGATCATACTCTGGGTTCCACATGCATGTTTTAGCTGAAGGAAGAATACCTAAAACCTGGGTAGTTGAAACCCGTGGAATGGGTACCATGCAATATGACTTCAAAGGGTCTTCATTTGCTCACCGAACCTCTCCAATCCTATCACTGCTGCGTTTATGCCCCTGTACACATGCTTGATTCTCTTTCGGAGACATAGCAATCCATAGGTTTTAAGATACTTACTAGTCAGGTACATTCTTAGGCGTTTAATATGTGGTGTTGAGTCCATTTCGTTGAGCAAGGACTAGCTCTTGTCTATTCCATATTTGACTTAAGGAACTTTATCTGTGCTCATTTCAATCTCTGGTTTTGTGCAGCACCCCAACTCACCTTTCCCCTTAAGCAAGCATAAGTTGGTTTTCTAAATTTGAGACCCTGTTCTGTTCTGTAATTCAGTTCCTGTGTAGCCAAGTTTACATTCCGTGTATTACTGATATCTTATGATGTTTCTTTTTCTGTGTGACTTACTTCAGTTAGAATCATCATACCTGAATCCACTCATTGTGCTGCTAAGGGCCTGATGACACAGATTTCATTGCTGAGTGATATTGCTTTGTAAGTAAATACCACAACTTCTTTATCCATTTTTCACTTTCTGCGATGTTGAACTTGTACTGTAAACGAGGTTCTTGTAAACAGAGCCGTTCCAAACTTTGGGGTGGCTGTGTCTTTTTGATTTTAATTTCCCTAAGCTATAGGACCATAAGTGGAAGTGCCCTAGGCTCTGTTGCTTTGTTTTTTAGATGTTTCAGGAAACACCATACACTTCTCCCGAGTGTCTGTTGGCAATTTACATCCCGCCCATCAGCATAACAAGGCTCCCAGTTCTCCATGGCCTGTCCTGCCTTTCTGGATTTTACACTTTTATCAGATGGCCCTTTTGACCGGGGGGAAGTGAGACTTCATTGTAGTGCAGATTTCCTTTGCAAGCTTGCTTGGTTGGCCAAAAAGGGCGTATGCGTTTTTTCCTGAATATATTCAGGAAAAAACGTATACGCCCTTTTTGGCCAAGTGCATCATTGTGGACGTTCTGCCTCTTTTCCTATGCTTTCAATGCAATTCCAGTCTACCTCCTGAAATCGGTTTCCTGCAATTCTGCCCCGCTTTCAAGTCCTCTTGGAAGCCTTACTTCAGTCTATTTTTGGACGATAGCTGTCATTTATAACTCTGCAGGTTTGTGAATTACAGTGCCCCTGAGCTCCTTTCTTCAACTCGCTTTCTTGTGACCTGGCCGCAACACCGCAGGATGGCTTCAGGCCCTAATCTGGCTCCGGTACGGCACGCTGAGCCTTTGGTTAATTCCTCTTCCTGGTGGGAAATGAGAGTTAAATTTGCCCGTCCAGACACCTCCAGCTAGCCTCTCATTGGTTCTCGCTATTCCTGTTCATCTTCCGCAGAAATTGCAAACTGGGCCAAACAGGAGGTTAAAGGTACTGACTCTCCAAGTGGGGAGAGTGTTACTAAAGCGTCTGGAATGTTGCACCCGAGTACCAGGGGAGGAAAACTGAGACATATTTGAACACGTCTCCCGTTCACATGGTTGATCATACTTGGGTTCCACATGCATGTTTTAGCTGAAGGAAGAATACCTTAAACATGGAGAGTTGAGACCCGTGGAATGGGTACCATGCAATATGACTTCAAAGGGTCTTCATTTGCTCACCGAACCTCTCCAATCCTATCACTGTTGCGTTTATGCCCCTGTACACATGCTTGATTCTCTTTCGGAGACATAGCAATCCATAGGTTTTAAGATACTTACTAGTCAGGTACATTCTTAGGCGTTTAATATGCGGTGTTGAGTCCATTTCGTTGAGCAAGGAGTAGCTCTTGTCTATTCCATATTTGGCTTAAGGAACTTTACCTGTGCTCATTTCAATCTCTGGTTTTATGCAGCACCCCAACTCACCTTTACCCTTAAGCAAGCATAAGTTGGTTTTCTAAATTTGAGACCCTGTTCTGTTTTGGAATGCAGTTCCTGTGTAGCCAAGTTTACATTCTGTGTATTAGTGATATCTTATGATGTTTCTTTTTCTGTGTGACTTATTTCAGTTAGAATCATCATACCTGAATCCACTCATTATGCTGCTACGGGCCTGATGACATAGATTTCATTGCTGAGTGATACTGCATTGTACGTAAGTACCACAAGTTCTTTATCCATTTTTCACTTTTTGTGATATTGAACTTGTACGGTAAACGAGGTTCTTGTAAACGGAGGCGTCCCAAACTTTGGGGTGGCTGTGTCTTTTTGATTTTAATTTCCCTAAGCTATAGGACCATAAGTGGAAGTGCCCTAGGCTCTGTTGCTTTGTTTTTTAGATGTTTCAGGAAACACCATACACTTCTCCCGAGTGTCTCTTGGCAATTTACATCCCGCCCATCAGCATAACAAGGCTCCCAGTTCTCAATGGCCTGTTGCCTTTCTGGATTTTACACTTTTTTCAGATGGCCCTTTTGACCGGGGGGAAGTGAGACTTCATTGTAGTGCAGATTTCCTTTGCAAGCTTGCTTGGTTGGCCAAAAAGGGCGTATGCGTTTTTTCCTGAATATATTCAGGAAAAAACGCATACGCCCTTTTTGGCCAAGTGCATCATTGTGGACGTTCTGCCTCTTTTCCTATGCTTTCAATGCAATTCCAGTCTACCTCCTGAAATCGGTTTCCTGCAATTCTGCCCCGCTTTCAAGTCCTCTTGGCAGCCTTACTTCAGTCTATTTTTGGACGATAGCTGTCATTTATAACTCTGCAGGTTTGTGAATTACAGTGCCCCTGAGCTCCTTTCTTCAACTCGCTTTCTTGTGACCTGGCCGCAACACTGCAGGATGGCTTCAGGCCCTAATCTGGTTCCGGCCCGGCACGCTGAGCCTTTGGTTAATTCCTCTTCCTGGTGGGAAATGAGAGTTAAATTTGCCCGTTCAGACACCTCCAGCTAGTCTCTCATTGGTTCTCGCTATTCCTGTTCATCTTCCGCAGAAATTGCAAACTGGGCCAAACAGGAGGTTAAAGGCGCTGACTCTCCAAGTCGGGAGAGTGTTAGTAAAGCGTCTGGAATGTTGCACCCGAGTACCAGGGGAGGAAAACTGAGATATATTTGAACACGTCTCCCGATCACATGGTTGATCATACTCTGGGTTCCACATGCATGTTTTAGCTGAAGGAAGAATACCTTAAACCTGGAGAGTTGAGACACGTGGAATGGGTACCATGCAATATGACTTCAAAGGGTCTTCATTTGCTCACCGAACCTCTCCAATCCTATCACTGCTGCGTTTATGCCCCTGTACACACGCTTGATTCTCTTTTGGAGACATAGCAATCCATAGGTTTTAAGATACTTACTAGTCAGGTACATTCTTAGGCGTTTAATATGGGGTGTTGAGTCCATTTCGTTGAGCAAGGAGTAGCTCTTGTCTATTCCATATTTGGCTTAAGGAACTTTATCTGTGCTTATTTCAATCTCTGGTTTTATGCAGCAACCCAACTCACCTTTCCCCTGAAGCAAGCATATGTTGGTTTTCTAAATTTGAGACTCTGTTCTGTTTTGGAATTCAGTTCCTGTGTAGCCAAGTTTACATTCCGTGTATTAGTGATATCTTATGATGTTTCTTTTTCTGTGTGACTTATTTCAGTTAGAATCATCGTACCTGAATCCACTCATTATGCTGCTACGGGCCTGATGACATAGATTTCATTGCTGACTGATACTGCATTGTACGTAAGTACCACAAGTTCTTTATCCATTTTTCACTTTCTGTGATATTGAACTTGTACGGTAAACGAGGTTCTTGTAAACAGAGGCGTCCCAAACTTTGGGGTGGCTGTGTCTTTTTGATTTTAATTTCCCTAAGCTATAGGACCATAAGTGGAAGTGCCCTAGGCTCTGTTGCTTTGTTTTTTAGATGTTTCAGGAAACACCATACACTTCTCCCGAGTGGTTGTTGGCAATTTACATCCCGCCCATCAGCATAACAAGGCTCCCAGTTCTCCATGGCCTGTCCTGCCTTTCTGGATTTTACACTTTTTTCAGATGGCCCTTTTGACCGGGGGGAAGTGAGACTTCATTGTAGTGCAGATTTCCTTTGCAAGCTTGCTTGGTTGGCCAAAAAGGGCGTATGCGTTTTTTCCTGAATATATTCAGGAAAAAACGCATACGCCATTTTTGGCCAAGTGCATCATTGTGGACGTTCTGCCTCTTTTCCTATGCTTTCAATGCAATTCCAGTCTACCTCCTGAAATCGGTTTCCTGCAATTCTGCCCCGCTTTCAAGTCCTCTTGGCAGCCTTACTTCAGTCTATTTTTGGACGATAGCTGTCATTTATAACTCTGCAGGTTTGTGAATTACAGTGCCCCTGAGCTCATTTCTTCCACTCGCTTTCTTTTGAGCTGGCCGCAACACCGCAGGATGGCTTCAGGCCCTAATCTGATTCTGGCATGGCACGCTGAGCCTTTGGTTAATTCCTCTTCCTGGTAGAAAATGAGAGTTAAATTTGCCCGTCCAGACACCTCCAGCTAGTCTCCATTGGTTCTCGCTATTCCTGTTCATCTTCCGCAGAAATTGCAAACTGGGCCAAACAGGAGGTTAAAGGGACTGACTCTCCAAGTCGGGAGAGTGTTAGTAAAGCGTCTGGAATGTTGCACCTGAGTACCAGGGTACGAAAACTGAGACATATTTGAACACGTCTCACGATCACATGGTTGATCATACTCTAGGTTCCACATGCATGTTTTAGCTGAAGGAAGAATACCTTAAACCTGGGTAGTTGAAACCCGTGGAATGGGTACCATGCAATATGACTTCAAAGGGTCTTCATTTGCTCACCGAACCTCTCCAATCCTATCACTGCTGCGTTTATGCCCCTGTACACATGCTTGATTCTCTTTTGGAGACATAGCAATCCATAGGTTTTAAGATACTTACAAGTCAGGTACATTCTTATGCGTTTAATATGCAGTGTTGAGTCCATTTCGTTGAGCAAGGAGTAGCTCTTGTCTATTCCATATTTGGCTTAAGGAACTTTATCTGTGCTCATTTCAATCTCTGGTTTTATGCAGCACCCCAACTCACCTTTACCCTTAAGCAAGCATAAGTTGTTTTTCTAAATTTGAGTCCCTGTTCTGTTCTATAATTCAGTTCCTGTGTAGCCAAGTTTACATTCCGTGTATTACTGATATCTTATGATGTTTCTTTTTCTGTGTGACTTACTTCAGTTAGAATCATCATACCTGAATCCACTCATTGTGCTGCTAAGGGCCTGATGACATAGATTTCATTGCTGAGTGATATTGCTTTGTAAGTAAATACCACAACTTCTTTATCCATTTTTCACTTTCTGCGATGTTGAACTTCTACTGTAAACGAGGTTGTTGTAAACAGAGGCGTCCCAAACTTTGGGGTGGCTGTGTCTTTTTGATTTTAATTTCCCTAAGCTATAGGACCATAAGTGGCAGTGCCCTAGGCTCTGTTGCTTTGTTTTTTAGATGTTTCAGGAAACACCATACACTTCTCCCAAGTGTCTGTTGGCAATTTACATCCCGCCCATCAGCATAACAAGGCTCCCAGTTCTCCATGGCCTGTCCTGCCTTTCTGGATTTTACACATTTTTCAGATGGCCTTTTTGACTGGGGGGAAGTGAGACTTCATTGTAGTGCAGATTTCCTTTGCAAGCTTGCTTGGTTGGCCAAAAAGGGCGTATGCGTTTTTTCCTGAATATATTCATTAAAAAACGCATACGCCCTTTTTGGCCAAGTGCATCATTGTGGACATTCTGCCTCTTTTCCTATGCTTTCAATGCAATTCCAGTCTACCTCCTGAAATCGGTTTCCTGCAATTCTGCCCCGCTTTCAAGTCCTCTTGGCAGCCTTACTTCAGTCTATTTTTGGACGATAGCTGTCATTTATAACTCTGCAGGTTTGTGAATTACAGTGCCCCTTAGCTCCTTTCTTCAACTCGCTTTCTTGTGACCTGGCCGCAACACCGCAGGATGGCTTCAGGCCCTAATCTGATTCTGGCATGGCACGCTGAGCCTTTGGTTATTTCCTCTTCCTGGTAGGAAATGAGAGTTAAATTTGCCCGTCCAGACACCTCCAGCTAGTCTCCATTGGTTCTCGCTATTCCTGTTCATCTTCCGCAGGAATTGCAAACTGGGCCAAACAGGAGGTTAAAGGGACTGACTCTCCAAGTCGGGAGAGTGTTAGTAAAGCGTCTGGAATGTTGCACCCGAGTACCAGGGTACGAAAACTGAGACATATTTGAACACGTCTCCCGATCACATGGTTGATCATACTCTAGGTTCCACATGCATGTTTTAGATGAAGGAAGAATACCTTAAACTTAGGTAGTTGAAACACGTGGAATGGGTACCATGCAATATGAGTTCAAAGGGTCTTCATTTGCTCACCCAACCTCTCCAATCCTATCACTGCTGCATTTATGCCCCTGTACACATGCTTGATTCTCTTTTGGAGACATAGCAATCCATAGGTTTTAAGATACTTACAAGTCAGGTACATTCTTAGGCGTTTAATATGCGTTGTTGAGTCCATTTCGTTGAGCAAGGAGTAGCTCTTGTCTATTCCATATTTGGCTTAAGGAACTTTATCTGTGCTCATTTCAATCTCTGTTTTTATGCAGCACCCCAACTCACCTTTACCCTTAATCAAGCATAAGTTGGTTTTCTAAATTTGAGACCCTGTTCTGTTCTGTAATTCAGTTCCTGTGTAGCCAAGTTTACATTCCGTGTATTAGTGATATCTTATGATGTTTCATTTTCTGTGTGACTTATTTCAGTTAGAATCATCATACCTGAATCCACTCATTGTGATGCTAAGGGCCTGATGACATAGATTTCATTGCTGAGTGATATTGCTTTGTAAGTAAATACCACAACTTCTTTATCCATTTTTCACTTCTGCGATGTTGAACTTCTACTGTAAACGAGGTTGTTGTAAACAGAGGCGTCCCAAACTTTGGGGTGGCTGTGTCTTTTTGATTTTAATTTCCCTAAGCTATAGGACCATAAGTGGCAGTGCCCTAGGCTCTGTTGCTTTGTTTTTTAGATGTTTCAGGAAACACCATACACTTCTCCCGAGTGTCTGTTGGCAATTTACATCCCGCCCATCAGCATAACAAGGCTCCCAGTTCTCCATGGCCTGTCCTGCCTTTCTGGATTTTACACTTTTTTCAGATGGCCCTTTTGACTGGGGGGAAGTGAGACTTCATTGTAGTGCAGATTTCCTTTGCAAGCTTGCTTGGTTGGCCAAAAAGGGCGTATGCGTTTTTTCCTGAATATATTCAGGAAAAAACGCATACGCCCTTTTTGGCCAAGTGCATCATTGTGGACATTCTACCTCTTTTCCTATGCTTTCAATGCAATTCCAGTCTACCTCCTGAAATCGGTTTCCTGCAATTCTGCCCCGCTTTCAAGTCCTCTTGGCAGCCTTACTTCAGTCTATTATTGGACGATAGCTGTCATTTATAACTCTGCAGGTTTGTGAATTACAGTGCCCCTGAGCTCCTTTCTTCAACTCGCTTTCTTGTGACCTGGCCGCAACACCGCAGGATGGCGTCAGGCCCTAATCTGATTCTGGCATGGCACGCTGAGCCTTTGGTTAATTCCTCTTCCTGGTAGAAAATGAGAGTTAAATTTGCCCGTCCAGACACCTCCAGCTAGTCTCTCATTGGTTCTCGCTATTCCTGTTCATCTTCCGCAGAAATTGCAAACTGGGCCAAACAGGAGGTTAAAGGGACTGACTCTCCAAGTCGGGAGAGTGTTAGTAAAGCGTCTGGAATGTTGCACCCGAGTACCAGGGTACGAAAACTGAGACATATTTGAACACGTCTCCCGATCACATGGTTGATCATACTCTAGGTTCCACATGCATGTTTTAGATGAAGGAAGAATACCTTAAACCTAGGTAGTTGAAACACGTGGAATGGGTACCATGCAATATGAGTTCAAAGGGTCTTCATTTGCTCACCCAACCTCTCCAATCCTATCACTGCTGCGTTTATGCCCCTGTACACATGCTTGATTCTCTTTTGGAGACATAGCAATCCATAGGTTTTAAGATACTTACAAGTCAGGTACATTCATAGGCGTTTAATATGCGTTGTTGAGTCCATTACGTTGAGCAAGGAGTAGCTCTTGTCTATTCCATATTTGGCTTAAGGAACTTTATCTGTGCTCATTTCAATCTCTGGTTTTATGCAGCACCCCAACTCACCTTTACCCTTAAGCAAGCATAAGTTGGTTTTCTAAATTTGAGTCCCTGTTCTGTTCTGTAATTCAGTTCCTGTGTAGCCAAGTTTACATTCCGTGTATTACTGATATCTTATGATGTTTCTTTTTCTGTGTGACTTACTTCAGTTAGAATCATCATACCTGAATCCACTCATTGTGCTGCTAAGGGCCTGATGACACAGATTTCATTGCTGAGTGATATTGCTTTGTAAGTAAATACCACAACTTCTTTATCCATTTTTCACTTTCTGCGATGTTGAACTTGTACTGTAAACGAGGTTCTTGTAAACAGAGCCGTTCCAAACTTTGGGGTGGCTGTGTCTTTTTGATTTTAATTTCCCTAAGCTATAGGACCATAAGTGGAAGTGCCCTAGGTTCTGTTGCTTTGTTTTTTAGATGTTTCAGGAAACACCATACACTTCTCCCGAGTGGTTGTTGGCAATTTACATCCCGCCCATCAGCATAACAAGGCTCCCAGTTCTCCATGGCCTGTCCTGCCTTTCTGGATTTTACACTTTTTTCAGATGGCGCTTTTGACCGGGGGGAAGTGAGACTTCATTGTAGTGCAGATTTCCTTTGCAAGCTTGCTTGGTTGGCCAAAAAGGACGTATGCGTTTTTTCCTGAATATATTCAGGAAAAAACGCATACGCCCTTTTTGGCCAAGTGCATCATTGTGGACGTTCTGCCTCTTTTCCTATGCTTTCAATGTAATTCCAGTCTACCTCCTGAAATCGGTTTCCTGCAATTCTGCCCCGCTTTCAAGTCCTCTTGGCAGCCTTACTTCAGTCTATTATTGGACGATAGCTGTCATTTATAACTCTGCAGGTTTGTGAATTACAGTGCCCCTGAGCTCCTTTCTTCAACTCGCTTTCTTTTGAGCTGGCCGCAACACCGCAGGATGGCTTCAGGCCCTAATCTGGTTCCGGTATGGCATGCTGAGCCTTTGGTTATTTCCTCTTCCTGGTGGGAATTGAGAGTTAAATTTGTCCGTCCAGACACCTCCAGCTAGCCTCTCATTGGTTCTCGCTATTCCTGTTCATCTTCCGCAGAAATTGCAAACTGGGCCAAACAGGAGGTTAAAGGTGCTGACTCTCCAAGTGGGGAGAGTGTTAGTAAAGCGTCTGGAATGTTGCACCCGAGTACCAGGGTACGAAAACTGAGACATATTTGAACACGTCTCCCGTTCACATGGTTGATCATACTTGGGTTCCACATGCATGTTTTAGCTGAAGGAAGAATACCTTAAACATGGAGAGTTGAGACCCGTGTAATGGGTACCATGCAATATGACTTCAAAGGGTCTTCATTTGCTGACCGAACCTCTCCAATCCTATCACTGCTGCGTTTATGCCCCTGTACACATGCTTGATTCTCTTTCGGAGACATAGCAATCCATAGGTTTTAAGATACTTACTAGTCAGGTACATTCTTAGGCGTTTAATATGCGGTGTTGAGTCCATTTCGTTGAGCAAGGAGTAGCTCTTGTCTATTCCATATTTGGCTTAAGGAACTTTATCTGTGCTCATTTCAATCTCTGGTTTTATGCAGCACCCCAACTCACCTTTACCCTTAAGCAAGCATAAGTTGGTTTTCTAAATTTGAGACCCTGTTCTGTTCTGTAATTCAGTTCCTGTGTAGCCAAGTTTACATTCCGTGTATTACTGATATCTTATGATGTTTCTTTTTCTGTGTGACTTACTTCAGTTAGAATCATCATACCTGAATCCACTCATTGTGCTGCTAAGGGCCTGATGACACAGATTTCATTGCTGAGTGATATTGCTTTGTAAGTAAATACCACAACTTCTTTATCCATTTTTCACTTTCTGCGATGTTGAACTTGTACTGTAAACGAGGTTCTTGTAAACAGAGCCGTTCCAAACTTTGGGGTGGCTGTGTCTTTTTGATTTTAATTTCCCTAAGCTATAGGACCATAAGTGGAAGTGCCCTAGGTTCTGTTGCTTTGTTTTTTAGATGTTTCAGGAAACACCATACACTTCTCCCGAGTGGTTGTTGGCAATTTACATCCCGCCCATCAGCATAACAAGGCTCCCAGTTCTCCATGGCCTGTCCTGCCTTTCTGGATTTTACACTTTTTTCAGATGGCGCTTTTGACCGGGGGGAAGTGAGACTTCATTGTAGTGCAGATTTCCTTTGCAAGCTTGCTTGGTTGGCCAAAAAGGACGTATGCGTTTTTTCCTGAATATATTCAGGAAAAAACGCATACGCCCTTTTTGGCCAAGTGCATCATTGTGGACGTTCTGCCTCTTTTCCTATGCTTTCAATGTAATTCCAGTCTACCTCCTGAAATCGGTTTCCTGCAATTCTGCCCCGCTTTCAAGTCCTCTTGGCAGCCTTACTTCAGTCTATTATTGGACGATAGCTGTCATTTATAACTCTGCAGGTTTGTGAATTACAGTGCCCCTGAGCTCCTTTCTTCAACTCGCTTTCTTTTGAGCTGGCCGCAACACCGCAGGATGGCTTCAGGCCCTAATCTGGTTCCGGTATGGCATGCTGAGCCTTTGGTTATTTCCTCTTCCTGGTGGGAATTGAGAGTTAAATTTGTCCGTCCAGACACCTCCAGCTAGCCTCTCATTGGTTCTCGCTATTCCTGTTCATCTTCCGCAGAAATTGCAAACTGGGCCAAACAGGAGGTTAAAGGTGCTGACTCTCCAAGTGGGGAGAGTGTTAGTAAAGCGTCTGGAATGTTGCACCCGAGTACCAGGGTACGAAAACTGAGACATATTTGAACACGTCTCCCGTTCACATGGTTGATCATACTTGGGTTCCACATGCATGTTTTAGCTGAAGGAAGAATACCTTAAACATGGAGAGTTGAGACCCGTGTAATGGGTACCATGCAATATGACTTCAAAGGGTCTTCATTTGCTGACCGAACCTCTCCAATCCTATCACTGCTGCGTTTATGCCCCTGTACACATGCTTGATTCTCTTTCGGAGACATAGCAATCCATAGGTTTTAAGATACTTACTAGTCAGGTACATTCTTAGGCGTTTAATATGCGGTGTTGAGTCCATTTCGTTGAGCAAGGAGTAGCTCTTGTCTATTCCATATTTGGCTTAAGGAACTTTATCTGTGCTCATTTCAATCTCTGGTTTTATGCAGCACCCCAACTCACCTTTACCCTTAAGCAATAATAAGTTGGTTTTCTAAATTTGAGACCCTGTTCTGTTCTGTAATTCAGTTCCTGTGTAGCCAAGTTTACATTCCGTGTATTAATGATATCTTATGATGTTTCTTTTTCTGTGTGACTTATTTCAGTTAGAATCATCATACCTGAATCCACTCATTGTGATGTTAAGGGCCTGATGACATAGATTTCATTGCTGAGTGATATTGCTTTGTAAGTAAATACCACAACTTCTTTATCCATTTTTCACTTTCTGCGATGTTGAACTTGTACTGTAAACGAGGTTCTTGTAAACAGAGGCATCCCAAACTTTGGGGTGGCTGTGTCTTTTTGATTTTAATTTCCCTAAGCTATAGGACCATAAGTGGCAGTGCCCTAGGCTCTGTTGCTTTGTTTTTTAGATGTTTCAGGAAACACCATACACTTCTCCCGAGTGTCTGTTGGCAATTTACATCCCGCCCATCAGCATAACAAGGCTCCCAGTTCTCCATGGCCTGTCCTGCCTTTCTGGATTTTACACTTTATTTAGATGGCCCTTTTGACCGGGGGGAAGTGAGACTTCATTGTAGTGCAGATTTCCTTTGCAAGCTTGCTTGGTTGGCCAAAAAGGGCGTATGCGTTTTTTCCTGAATATATTCAGGAAAAAACGCATACGCCCTTTTTGGCCAAGTGCATCATTGTGGACGTTCTGCCTCTTTTCCTATGCTTTCAATGCAATTCCAGTCTACCTCCTGAAATCGGTTTCCTGCAATTCTGCCCCGCTTTCAAGTCCTCTTGGCAGCCTTACTTCAGTCTATTTTTGGACGATAGCTGTCATTTATAACTCTGCAGGTTTGTGAATTACAGTGCCCCTGAGCTCCTTTCTTCAACTCGCTTTCTTGTGAGCTGGCCGCAACACCGCAGGATGGCTTCAGGCCCTAATCTGGTTCCGGTATGGCATGCTGAGCCTTTGGTTATTTCCTCTTCCTGGTGGGAATTGAGAGTTAAATTTGCCCGTCCAGACACCTCCAGCTAGCCTCTCATTGGTTCTCGCTATTCCTGTTCATCTTCCGCAGAAATTGCAAACTGTGCCAAACAGGAGGTTAAAGGTGCTGACTCTCCAAGTGGGGAGAGTGTTAGTAAAGCGTCTGGAATGTTGCACCCGAGTACCAGGGTACGAAAACTGAGACATATTTGAACACGTCTCCCGTTCACATGGTTGATCATACTTGGGTTCCACATGCATGTTTTAGCTGAAGGAAGAATACCTTAAACATGGAGAGTTGAGACCCGTGTAATGGGTACCATGCAATATGACTTCAAAGGGTCTTCATTTGCTGACCGAACCTCTCCAATCCTATCACTGCTGCGTTTATGCCCCTGTACACATGCTTGATTCTCTTTCGGAGACATAGCAATCCATAGGTTTTAAGATACTTACTAGTCAGGTACATTCTTAGGCGTTTAATATGCGGTGTTGAGTCCATTTCGTTGAGCAAGGAGTAGCTCTTGTCTATTCCATATTTGGCTTAAGGAACTTTATCTGTGCTCATTTCAATCTCTGGTTTTATGCAGCACCCCAACTCACCTTTACCCTTAAGCAAGCATAAGTTGGTTTTCTAAATTTGAGACCCTGTTCTGTTCTGTAATTCAGTTCCTGTGTAGCCAAGTTTACATTCCGTGTATTAATGATATCTTATGATGTTTCTTTTTCTGTGTGACTTATTTCAGTTAGAATCATCATACCTGAATCCACTCATTGTGATGCTAAGGGCCTGATGACATAGATTTCATTGCTGAGTGATATTGCTTTGTAAGTAAATACCACAACTTCTTTATCCATTTTTCACTTTCTGCGATGTTGAACTTGTACTGTAAACGAGGTTCTTGTAAACAGAGCCGTTCCAAACTTTGGGGTGGCTGTGTCTTTTTGATTTTAATTTCCCTAAGCTATAGGACTATAAGTGGAAGTGCCCTAGGTTCTGTTGCTTTGTTTTTTAGATGTTTCAGGAAACACCATACACTTCTCCCGAGTGGTTGTTGGCAATTTACATCCCGCCCATCAGCATAACAAGGCTCCCAGTTCTCCATGGCCTGTCCTGCCTTTCTGGATTTTACACTTTTTTCAGATGGCCCTTTTGACCGGGGGGAAGTGAGACTTCATTGTAGTGCAGATTTCCTTTGCAAGCTTGCTTGGTTGGCCAAAAAGGGCGTATGCGTTTTTTCCTGAATATATTCAGGAAAAAACGCATACGCCCTTTTTGGCCAAGTGCATCATTGTGGACGTCCTGCCTCTTTTCCTATGCTTTCAATGCAATTCCAGTCTACCTCCTGAAATCGGTTTCCTGCAATTCTACCCCGCTTTCAGGTCCTCTTGGCAGCCTTACTTCAATCTATTTTTGGACGATAGCTGTCATTTATAACTCTGCAGGTTTGTGAATTACAGTGCCCCTGAGCTCCTTTCTTCAACTCGCTTTCTTTTGAGCTGGCCGCAACACCGCAGGATGGCTTCAGGCCCTAATCTGGTTCCGGTACGGCACGCTGAGCCTTTGGTTAATTCCTCTTCCTGGTGGGAAATGAGAGTTAAATTTGCCCGTCCAGACACCTCCAGCTAGCCTCTCATTGGTTCTCGCTATTCCTGTTCATCTTCCGCAGAAATTGCAAACTGGGCCAACAGGAGGTTAAAGGGACTGACTCTCCAAGTGGGGAGAGTGTTAGTAAAGCGTCTGGAATGTTGCACCCGAGTACCAGGGGAGGAAAACTGAGACATATTTGAACACGTCTCCCGGTCACATGGTTGATCATACTCTAGGTTCCACATGCATGTTTTAGCTGAAGGAAGAATACCTTAAACCTGGGTAGTTGAAACCCTTGGAATGGGTACCATGCAATATGACTTCAAAGGGTCTTCATTTGCTCACCGAACCTCTCCAATCCTATCACTGCTGCGTTTATGCCCCTGTACACATGCTTGATTCTCTTTCGGAGACATAGCAATCCATAGGTTTTAAGATACTTACTAGTCAGGTACATTCTTAGGCGTTTAATATGGGGTGTTGAGTCCATTTCGTTGAGCAAGGAGTAGCTCTTGTCTATTCCATATTTGGCTAAAGGAACTTTATCTGTGCTGATTTCAATCTCTGGTTTTATGCAGCACCCCAACTCCCCTTTACCCTTAAGCAAGCATAAGTTGGTTTTCTAAATTTGAGACCCTGTTCTGTTCTGTAATTCAGTTCCTGTGTAGCCAAGTTTACATTCCGTGTATTACTGATATCTTATGATGTTTCTTTTTCTGTGTGACTTATTTCAGTTAGAATCATCATACCTGAATCCACTCAGTGTGCTGCTAAGGGCCTGATGACACAGATTTCATTGCTGAGTGATATTGCTTTGTAAGTAAATACCACAACTTCTTTATCCATTTTTCACTTTCTGCGATGTTGAACTTGTACTGTAAACGAGGTTCTTGTAAACAGAGCCGTTCCAAACTTTGGGGTGGCTGTGTCTTTTTGATTTTAATTTCCCTAAGCTATAGGACCATAAGTGGAAGTGCCCTAGGTTCTGTTGCTTTGTTTTTTAGATGTTTCAGGAAACACCATACACTTCTCCCGAGTGGTTGTTGGCAATTTACATCCCGCCCATCAGCATAACAAGGCTCCCAGTTCTCCATGGCCTGTCCTGCCTTTCTGGATTTTACACTTTTCTCAGATGGCCCTTTTGACCGGGGGGAAGTGAGACTTCATTGTAGTGCAGATTTCCTTTGCAAGCTTGCTTGGTTGGCCAAAAAGGGCGTATGCGTTTTTTCCTGAATATATTCAGGAAAAAACGCATACGCCCTTTTTGGCCAAGTGCATCATTGTGGACGTTCTGCCTCTTTTCCTATGCTTTCAATGCAATTCCAGTCTACCTCCTGAAATCGGTTTCCTGCAATTCTGCCCCGCTTTCAAGTCCTCTTGGCAGCCTTACTTCAGTCTATTTTTGGACGATAGCTGTCATTTATAACTCTTCAGGTTTGTGAATTACAGTGCCTCTGAGCTCCTTTCTTCAACTCGCTTTCTTGTGACCTGGCCGCAACACCGCAGGATGGCTTCAGGCCCTAATCTGGTTCCGGTACGGCATGCTGAGCCTTTGGTTATTTCCTCTTCCTGTTGGGAAATGAGAGTTAAATTTGCCCGTCCAGACACCTCCAGCTAGCCTCTCATTGGTTCTCGCTATTCCTGTTCATCTTCCGCAGAAATTGCAAACTGGGCCAAACAGGAGGTTAAAGGGACTGACTCTCCAAGTCGGGAGAGTGTTAGTAAAGCGTCTGGAATGTTGCACCCGAGTACCAGGGTACGAAAACTGAGACATATTTGAACACGTCTCCCAATCACATGGTTGATCATACTCTAGGTTTCACATGCATGTTTTAGCTGAAGGAAGAATACCTTAAACCTGGGTACTTGAAACCCGTGGAATGGGTACCATGCAACATGACTTCAAAGGGTCTTCATTTGCTCACCGAACCTCTCCAATCCTATCACTGCTGCGTTTATGCCCCTGTACACATGCTTGATTCTCTTTCGGAGACATAGCAATCCATAGGTTTTAAGATACTTACTAGTCAGGTACATTCTTAGGCGTTTAATATGGGGTGTTGAGTCCATTTCGTTGAGCAAGGAGTAGCTCTTGTCTATTCCATATTTGGCTTAAGGAACTTTATCTGTGCTCATTTCAATCTCTGGTTTTATGCAGCACCCCAACTCTCCTTTACCCTTAAGCAAGAATAAGTTGGTTTTCTAAATTTGAGACCCTGTTCTGTTCTGTAATTCAGTTCCTGTGTAGCCAAGTTTACATTCCGTGTATTACTGATATCTTATGATGTTTCTTTTTCTGTGTGACTTATTTCAGTTAGAATCATCATACCTGAATCCACTCATTGTGCTGCTAAGGGCCTGATGACACAGATTTCATTGCTGAGTGATATTGCTTTGTAAGTAAATACCACAACTTCTTTATCCATTTTTCACTTTCTGCGATGTTGAACTTGTACTGTAAACGAGATTCTTGTAAACAGAGCCTTTCCAAACTTTGGGGTGGCTGTGTCTTTTTGATTTTAAATTCCCTAAGCTATAGGACCATAAGTGGAAGTGCCCTAGGCTCTGTTGCTTTGTTTTTTAGATGTTTCAGGAAACACCATACACTTCTCCCGAGTGGTTGTTGGCAATTTACATCCCGCCCATCAGCATAACAAGGCTCCCAGTTCTCCATGGCCTGTCCTGCCTTTCTGGAGTTTACACTTTTTTCAGATGTCCCTTTTGACCGGGGGAAGTGAGACTTCATTGTAGTGCAGATTTCCTTTGCAAGCTTGCTTGGTTGGCCAAAAAGGGCGTATGCGTTTTTTCCTGAATATATTCAGGAAAAAACGCATACGCCCTTTTTGGCCAAGTGCATCATTGTGGACGTTCTGCCTCTTTTCCTATGCTTTCAATGCAATTCCAGTCTACCTCCTGAAATCGGTTTCCTGCAATTCTGCCTTGCTTTCAATGCCTCTTCATAGCCTTACCTCAATATATTTTTTAAAAATAGTTGGCCTTTATAACTCTGCAGGTTTTTGAATTGCAGTGGCCCTTAGCTCCATTTTTTAGCTCTTATTTTTGTGGTCTTGCCCCATAACCACAGGATTCCTTGAAGCCCTATTTTTCTTCTGGGGCACCTGCTGTGCCTTTGGTTAATTCTTCTTACTGATGTGATATTAGAGTGACATGTGCCCATTGAAACCGCTACAGCTAGTTTCTCACTGGTTCCCCCTATTCCCATTCATCCTCTGCACTAACTGCAGACTGTGCGATACCAGAACTTAAAGGCATTGACTCCATGTGGGGATGTTGTTAGTAAAGCGGCTGGAATGTCGATCCGGAGCCCCAGGAGAGGAAAAATGAGGTGCGTTTTAGAAACCTTTCCCGATCATATGGTATACCAGTCGCTGGGTTTCCCAAGCATGGTTTAGCTGTAGGAAGATTCCCTTCAACCTGGAGTGTTGGGACCCTTGGACTGAGTAGCATGAAGTATTGCATTAAACTTTCGGCAGTTGCTCACCAAAGCTCACCAATCCTGTCAGCCCCAAGTGTCCAGCCTTATGTCTTATCCAGCTGTGGGTTTATATGTGGTCAATCCAGGTTGCATCACAGCCCCTGAGCGAATTTTGTAAGAATTTTTCTCTCTTTCATTGTTTCAGCGTTTTGTTTTTAAAATTTATTTCTATAATGGGGTTTAGCTCCTTTTCACTGCTGTGTTTGTGCCGCTCTGCACACACTTGATTCCCTTATGGAGATATATCAATACATGGGTTTTAAGATTCTTATTCCTCAGATATATTTCTCTGCGGTGTATAGGGTGTGTTGAGGCCTGTTCATTGAGCAAGGTGTAGATCTTGTCTAATACCTATTTGGTTTATTGAACGGTATCTGTGCTAATTTCAAACTCTGGTTTTATGCATCACCCCACCTCTCCTTTCCCCTTAAGCTGACATAAGTGTGTTTTCTAAATGTGAGACACTGTTCTGTTCTGTAATTCATTTCTTGTGCAGCCATATTTACCCTCCCTCTATAAGTGATATCTTATGATATGTTTCTTTTTCTGTTTGACTTATTTCAAGTAGTATTATCGGACCTAAATCCACTCTTTATCCTTCTACTAGCCTTATTACATTGATTTCATGGTGAAGAGATATTCCATTGTACATAAGTACCACATCTTCTTTATCCATTGTTCTCTTTCCTGGGATATTTAAGGTGTACTGAAGTTGAGGTTCTTGTAAACAGAGTAGCCCTAAACTGTGGTGTGCTTGTGTCTTGTTGATTTTTAGACTTCCCTAGATATACTCCCATGATTGGAAGTGTCCTATGCTCTGTAGCTCTGTTTTTTAGATGATTTAGGAACCACCATACACTTCTCCAGAGTGGCTCTCGGCAGTTCACACACTGCCCATCAGCGTATAAAGGCTCCCTGTTCTCCATGGCCTGTCCTGCATTTCTGGTTTTTACAATTTTTTAGGATGGCCCTTTTGACCGGTGGGAAGTGAGACTTCTTTGTTGTGCACATTTGCATTGCTTGCTTGCTTCGTTGCCCATAAAGTGCGTATGCGTTTTTTCCTGGATATAATCAGGAAAAAACGCATACGCCCTTTTGGGCCAACTGCATCATTGTCGAAATTCTGCCGCTTTTCATGTGCGTTAAAGACGAGTCCAATCTATCTCTTGAAATCTGTTTCTTGCAATTCTGTCTTGCATTCAGATCCTCTTCTTTGCCTTACCTCAACATATTTTTGGACGTTAGTTTTCATTTATAACTCTGCAGGTTTGTGAATTGCAGTGACCCTGAGCTCCATTTTTTAAGTTGCTCTTTTGTGAGCTGGCCTCAAACCCGCAGGATTGCTTCAGGCCCTATTTTGGCTCCGGCGAGGCAGGCTGAGCCTTTCTTTAATTCTTATTCTTAATGGGAAATTAGAGTGATATGTGCCCGTCCAAACCCCTACAACTCTTCTCTCATTGGTTCCCCCTCTTCCCGTTCATCCTCCTCACAATTTGCAAAATGTGTGAAACAGAAGTTTAAATGTGCTGATTCTCCAAGTGGGGAGATTCTAAGTAGCGTGGCTGGAATGGTGAACAGGAGCACCAGGAGAGGATAAATGAGGTGCATTTTAGACACAACTCCCGATCACATGGTGTACAGTCCTCTGGGTTTTCCATGCATGTTTTAGCTGTAGGAAGATCCCTTGAACCTGCAGATTTGGGACCCATTGAATGGGTACCAGGTAGTATTACTTTAAAGGGTGTGCATTTCCTCACCCAACCTCACATTTCTCTTAGCGCAAACAGTTTCCAGCCTTATGTCTCATCCTGCTGTGGGTCTAGATGTGTTCAATCCATGTTGCATCACCGTCCCTGAGGAAAAGTTGTAAGAGGTTTTCTCTGTCTCTCTGTCGTTTATTTTTTTCAATTTATTACTATATTGGTTACAGCTGATTTTCAAAGCTCTGTTTCTTGCTGCTGTACATCCACTTGATTCGCGTACAGAGAGACATCAATAAATTCTTTTTCAGATTCTTACCAGTCGTATATATTCTTTTCCGGTGACTTGAGTGTGCTGAGTGCAGTTCTTTTAGCTACCGTGTAGGCCTTGTTGATTATCAGTTTGGTATTTGGAATGGTATCTTTGCTAATTTCAACCTCCTGGATGATGCCTCACCCCTCCCCACCTTTCCCGTTTAGCAGCCTTATGCGTGTTTTCTACATATTTGACTATGTTTTTGTTTTGTAATTTGTTTCATGTGTAGCCATTTTGGATTCCACCTTTAAGTGATATCTTATGATATGTGTCTTTTTCTTTTTGAATTCTGTCACTTAGAATGATCATACGTAACTCCTCCGGAGTCGTTACAACTGGCCATATTTCATTGATTTCCAGGCTGAATAATATTCCACTCTACCTAAGTACCACATCTCTATCCATTTTTTCCCTCCAGAGACATTTAAGTTATATCCTAGTCGAGGATCTTTTAAACAGAGAGGGGGTAAACATTGGGGTGCCTGTGTCCTCTCGATTTTTGTTTTTCCCAAGATATACGCCCATGAGTGCAAGTGCCCTATGCTCTGTAGCTCATTTTTTAGATGCTTTAGTAAACACAATACACTTCTCCAGAATGGCCGTTGGCAATATACATTTCCACTATAAGTCTCACAGGGCTCCCTCTTCTCGTTGCCCTGTCCTGCATTTCTGTTGTTTACGCTTTATGAGGATGGCTCTTCTGACTGATGCGAAGTGATATCTTTTGTAGTATTGACTTCCAGTGCCCACCTGTTTGGTTGGCTAAAAAAGTGTATGCCCTTTTCTTGAATATATACAGAAAAGAACGCATACACCCTTTTTGGCCAACTGCAATGTTGGCAATGTTCAGCTCCTTTTCTTGTGCTTAATGGCGAGTCCTTTCTACCTCCTCAAATCCCTTTCCTGCCATTCTCCCTTGCTTACAAGTCCTTTTCTCTGACTTTCCTCAAGACATTTTTCAGTGATGGATATTTTCAACTCTGCAGTTTTGTGAATTTTACTGCCCCTGAGTTCCATTGTTCAACTCGTGTTTATGGGAACTGGCCACAAAGCAGCGGGATTTCCTCAAGCCCTATACTGTTTCCATGGGCAACCCTAGCCTTTGGTCAATTCGTCTTCCTGATTGGAAATTAGAGTGACATGTGCCTGTCTGAACACCTAGGACTTGTCTCTCATTGTTCCTCATCCTTCCGCTTCATCCTCTGGACAAATTCCAAACTGTACGCAACAGGATGTTGACAGTGCTGACATCTCCAAGTGGGGAGACTGTTAGTAAAGACGCTGGAGGGGTGAACCCGAGCACCAGGAGATGAGGAGATGAGATGCCTTTTCCAAACTCTTCCCGATCAGACGGTATACCATCCTCTGGGTGTGACAGACATGTTTTAGCAGTAGGAAGAGTCCCATTCATGTAAGGAGAACACCAGGGCTTTTTCAAAATCAGTGTCTCCCCGAAACCCAAACTGGGGAAGTTTTTAAGCTACGGCTACACATATGTTCATTAAGGGCCTTGGGGAGTAGGCAGAGTCCAAACTTTAGATGATTGAAGTCTTCAGGGTCAGAAGCACTCACCACCAGCTTCCCTTAGGCTACACTTTAACTGTCATTGATAGATGATGTCAATAAAAATATCTATTCTTTTTCAGATTATTTCCCCTTATAGGTTATTGCAAAATGTTGAGTGTAGTTCCCTGTGCTATACAGTAGTTCCTTGTTGATGATCTATTTTATACATAGCAGTGTGTATGTGTTCATTCCAAACTGTTAATTTATCCCTCCTCCCACCTTTCCCCTTTGGTAATAATAAATTATAAGATTTTATACTTCTCAGAAATGGGGGAGCTGAAAGAGAGGTATCATTTTCAATGGAAAAGCATTTAAAACAAGATTGAAGGTTTAACCAAGATTATTAGCTGTACATCCTTGGAAAGAAATCACTTCGTTTCTCTAATATTGACCTGACAAATAAGACAAACCTTTTCACTGAACTTGCTTATAAAAAGTGATGGAAATATCAAATGGAAGTGTTAAAAACATCTTATTTTACCCGAGCCTTATACACTGTTCTATGTTAACTACAGTTTGGCTCACACATCTGTTCATTGAGGTTACAATAGTCTCAATTTCTGTTATTGATCCTCCAGAGTGGACCCCAACAAGTGTCCCCCTGCCCAGTGTCATTGGGGCCAAGAGATCGAGACTGAGTTTGGTTCACAAGCAAAGGAAACTTTATATTTTGATCAGAGAATGGAGAGGTGAGAACATGCACTACCCCGTGGGCTGTGGGCTGGGCTGCTGTGTAGAGATCCTGTCAGAGTCAGTGGGAGGGAGGGAGGCGGCGGAGCTCTCGAGGGCTGGGTTGGCTGTAGCTCAGGCTCTATATCGTGGAGTCTGCACTGGGCCCCAGGAGCTGAGGTGTCGACCCAGCCATTCTGCACTAGGAAATCTGGTCTGAAGTGCCGGGTGTGGAACCTCTGCATGCGGGACCCTAGGAGCACGTGAAATTAGACAAAGCACAAAGGATAAAAAAGGTTAGACTTGACTTTATTGCCCAGATTCTATTTTTATCTCCCAGGGATTTTTAATGGGCTTTGCTGGGGACAAACCCCTCCTCTGCCTTTTGTCCCGTTCCTCATTCTTGGAGTGCTGAGGGTGCAGACCCTTCTTCTGTAACTGCTGAGTGCTGAGTTGGGAGCCCTCATACCCTGGGGCGAGGGTCAGAGCTTCTCCCCAGCAGCCTCCCGGTGACGTTGATTGTCCCCAGGACCCCTGCCTCCCTGCTCGTCCACCTGAGCACCAGCATTGGAAGTGTTATAGATTCTAATGACCTTTAAGGGTCCAGGAAAGAGATGTGCAGAGACGCTGTGGGGGCCGGTTTCACCCCGCCCCACATTTGTTCGGCCACCTTAGGCTGACCGTCTCTGCCAGCCTAGATGCTCTGACCAGTAGTCTGCGCTTTCTTCAGTTAGGCCCCTGAATTAACGTACAAACAGCACCAGGTGTCAGAGCCCTGCCCGCTCAACTCCCAGACAGTCCAGGGTCAGTGGTGATCAAGGACCATGATGGCTACTGAGTCAACAGCCTTTTGAAGTAAACAGGAGTCCAGCCGGTCTTATTGGCCACCATCATCACGGTGTCTGTAGGCTTTTCTATGGTGACAGTGTGGTATACTGTTCCCCCGCCAAGATTATTAGCTCCCCTCTGGGTGCAGTAAGTCCTGCAAGCAGTAGTCTACTCTTTTGGGACACACTCTTGTTGTTTTATGAGAGAAACTCCAGGTCAAGTGATGTTCACACGAGTCGTCATGGTGCCCTGTTGCCCCCGGTTATCTCTCTGGATGTTGGAGTTGGAGGGCCTCCTCACTCGAGGTCGGTGTGCCCACGGAGCGAACCCTGCAACTTCAGGGCATGGTTGGTGGTTAGGATCACCACGTGGGGTCCTTTTCCCTTAGGAGGGAGGTGGCCTTTTGGGCTGCTGATTTCCAGGTTTTTAGATACCACCAGTATCTTGGCCAGATGTGGCAGTGGGCCAAGCCCCTTAGTGACCGTAGTTTATCCTACCTGGATGGCATTCTTGCATTGTTCCATTTCAAGTGGTCCCAGTTTTTGCACTAATTCTCCAATGGCGATTCACCTTTCACCGGGAATGTAAAGGTCAAAGGGTTTAGCTAAATTAGGGAGTTCCAGGGCAAGGGTCTGAATTGACTGCTCTTTCCATTCTTGAAAGGCCACTTCTGGATTCTATTCAAAAGGATCATCATCTTTTCCTTTCAGTGTTTCATATAGAGGCCCAGCTAGTAGACTGTAGCTAGGGATCCAGAAGCAGCAAACCCTGGCCTCCCCAGGAACCCCTAAGCTGTCTTCTAGTTTTAGAAAGGGGTAAGGCTGAAAATGGTTTCTTCCCTTTCCTGGGATGGGCTTCTCTGACCTTCTGTGAGAATGAAGCCCAGGCAGGTCACCGCAGTCTGTGATATTTGAGCTTTTTCTTGGACAACTTCTATCCTTTATTGGCTTGGTAGTTCAGAGGCCTCCTTAGTAGGGCTGGTGATCAGAATGTCGTCTGCATATTGAAGGAGGGTTTCCTTTTCCAGAGGTAGAACTTTTAGGTCTTTAGCTAAGCTTTCCCCAAAGATGGTGTGGGAATTTTTGCACCCTTGGGGCCAGACGGCCCGGAAGTATTGTTTTAGTTGTATGTTGAGTCCTGCCACTCACAAGCCAAAATTTCTTGTGACTCTGGGACTAATGGAATACAAAAGAAGGCATCATTGAAGACTAATACAGAATACCATGTCCTGGTGGTTGGTAGAATGACCAGCAGGGTGTAGGAATTAGGAGCAACTGGAGGTATATCCTCGGTGGCTTCACTGACTGTCCTGACATCATTTACCAGGTCCCCAGCAGCCCATGGGGCTCTCGTGGTCAGACCAATCCCAGAATATGGAGCTCACCTGGGCAGGTACCCCACCCCCACCCCAGCCCACGGGGCTCTCGTGGTCAGGCCCCTCCCAGGATACAGAGCTACCCTTGCAGGTACCGTGGCAGGGCTGGGCACACAGGAACCGTGCACATAGCCCTCATTGCAGAGCACCCCCAGCTCACCTGTCGCTCAGAGCTGACACAGAGCACCTCAGAGCAGGACTTGAACTAACAAACAGCAGCTGCGACAGGTCTGTGACCCTGGGCATCACTCCGTGAGGCCTCCCTCCACCTGGTCTTCCAGAGACTTCCACTGCACCCGGGGCACCAGGCCTCTGTCTCCAACCACCACCCACCCCTCCTCTCCCTGACTCCTGGGTTCCTCTCATTAGGAGAGGGTTTTCTTGAAGTTGTCTCCCACTCATGGGCCAGATAAAATGATTAGAAAACAAGCCAAAGCTGCAGCCCCTTGTCTATCCTGACTCTCAGGAGCCCACACCTGTTCCTTGGACCTGGCCGGTTCAGCAAGTTCCATTTTCTGCAACTGTGAGCCCCTGAGGGGTGATGATTGGCTGACCTGGGCAGCCTTACCGTGCCGGCCAGCCCTCCCCAGGTGTGCCTGGGTTGAGATCAATATAAATACCACTCCAGGCAGCAAGAGCCCCTGCAGCCGTGCCTGACGCCATTTTCTCTGCCCTGTCAGCAGTCTCGGGGCTGGGCTGGTGGGAGGGAGTGAGAGGCCACGGCTTTGTGGGTGGCCCAGTGTGAGTGGGGCTCTGCTGGACTTTCTGCAGCAGTTGCCAGGCTGCCACCTGCTAAAGAAGAGGATGTGTCACCCATACCTGCTGCTGGAATTTCTCCCTGGGCAGAGGTGAGGAAGGAAAAAAGCAGTGGGGGCAGGGACAGGACGGGTATCTCAGGCAGGGAAATGGAAATCTTCCAGAAGAGCACCCAGGGCCAGGACCATCCTGGCTGGCCTGCAGGCACCAAGTCGGCCGGCATGCTGTCACTCGTGTGGCTCTATGGCCCTTCCTCTAGGCTTTCAAGTCCTTGTATATATTCAGGTGTTTTACCTGGGATGGGTGGGAATAGTTCAGCAGCAACTGGCCTGGGGCTCAGCTCACGTTTACTCACAGATGCCTCGGCACGGTGCCCCAGCTTTGCAATGAGGACGCTTGTTGCGTGGGGGCTGCTGGCTGAATGGGAGACGATTCCCCACCACTGACCAACTTCAGAATTGTTTACAACTGGAGCAAGTGCCCTGATATGGTTTTCCTCTGTGTAACTGGTGGGTTCTGTGTTTTTTTTCTCTTTTTCGTTTTTGGTTCAAGGTAGATTTTATTCCTCTTTTTTGTATTTACAGATATAAGCATGGAAATAATTTATTCATATAAATACATGTATGTGCAGGGAATAATTGTTTTTTCTGTTTTATTTTTTAAATTTTACTTCTTTTTAATTTTGAATTTTATTTTATATTTTTATACAGCAGGTTCTTATTGGTTATCTATTTTATACATATAAATGTATACATGCCAATCCCAGTCTCTCAACTCCTCCCACCACCACCCCCCCAACAGCTTTCCCCCCTTGTTGTCCATACGTTTGTTGTCTACATCTGTTGCTCTATTTATGCCTTGCAAAATGGTTAATCTGTACAGTTTTTCTAGGTTCCACATATATGCATGAATATACAAGATTTGTTTTTCTCTTTCTGACTTACTTCACTCTGTATGACAGTCTCTAGATCCATCGACGTCTCTACAAATGACCCAATTTCATTCCTTTTCATGGCTTAGTAATATTCCATTTTATATATGTACCACAGCTTTATGCATTCGTCTGTCTGTGGGCATTTAGGTTGCTTCCATTACCTCGATATTGTAAATAGTGATGCAATGAACATTGCGGTGAATGACTCTTTTTGATTTATGGTTTTGTCTGGGTATATGTCCAGTACTGGGATTGCTGTATCATATGGTAATTCTATTGTTAGTTTCTTAAGAAATTCCATATTGTTCTCCATAATGACTGTATCAATTTATATTCCCAACAATAGTGGAAGAGGGCTCCTTTTCTCCACACCCTTTCCAGCATTTTTTGTTTGTAGATTTTCAATGATGCCTATTCTACCAGGTGTGAGGTGATACCTCATTGTTGAATCCATTTCGTTGAGCAAGGGGTAGCTCTTGTCTATTACATATTTGGCTTATGGAACGGTATCTGTGCTAATTTCAAACTCTGCTTTTATGCAGCACCCCAACTCACCTTCCCCCTTAAGCAGGCATAAGTTGGTTTTCTAAACTTGGGACCCTGTTCTGTTTTGTAATTCAGTTCATGTGTAGCCAAGTTCACATTCCGTGTATTAGTGATAACTTATGATGTTTCTTTTTCTGTGTGACTTATTTCACTTAGAATCATCGTGCCTCAATGCACTCATTATGCTGGTACGGGCCTGGTGACATAGATTTCATTGCTGAGTGGTATTCTGTTGTACAGAAGTACCGCAACTTCTTTATCCATTATTTGCTCTCTGGGATATTTAACTTGTGCCGTAGAAGAGATTTCTGTAAAAAGAGCCATCCCAAATTTTGGGGTTGCTGTGTCTTTTTGATATTAATTTCCCTAAGCTATAGGACCATAAGTGGAAGTGCCCTAGGCTCTGTTGCTTTGTTTTTTAGATGTTTCAGGAAACACCATACACATCTCCCGAGTGTCTGTTGGCAATTTACATCCCGCCCATCAGCATAACAAGTCTCCCAGTTCTCCATGGCCTGTCCTGCCTTTCTGGGTTTTACACTTTTTTCAGATGGCCCTTTTGACCGGGGGGAAGTGAGACTTCATTATAGTGCAGATTTCCTTTGCAAGCTTGCTTGGTTGGCCAAAAAGGGCGTATGCGTTTTTTCCTGAATATATTCAGGAAAAAACGCATACGCCCTTTTGGCAAAGTGCATCATTGTGGACGTTCTGTCTCTTTTCCTATGCTTTCAATGCAATTCCAGTCTACCTCCTGAAATCGGTATCCTGCAATTCTGCCCCGCTTTCAAGTTCTCTTGGCAGCCTTACTTCAGTATATTTTTGGACGATAGCTGTCATTTATAACTCTGCAGGTTTGTGAATTACAGAGACCCTGAGCTCCTTTCTTCAACTCGCTTTCTTTTGAGCTGGCCGCAACACCGCAGGATGGCTTCAGGCCCTAATATGGTTCCGGCACGGCATGCTGAGCCTTTGGTTATTTCCTCTTCCTGGTGGGAAATGAGAGTTAAATTTGCCCGTCCAGACACCTCCAGCTAGTCTCTCATTCGTTCTCCCTATTCCTGTTCATCTTCCGCAGAAATTGCGCACTGTGCCAAACAGGAGGTTAAAGGCGCTGACTCTCCAAGTGGGGAGAGTGTTAGTAAAGCGTCTGGAATGTTGCACCCGAGGACCAGCGGAGGAAAACTGAGACATATTTGAACACGTCTCCCAATCACATGGTTGATCATACTCTGGGTTCCACATGCAGGTTTTAGCTGAAGGAAGAATACCTTAAACCTGGAGAGTTGAGACCCGTGGAATGGGTACCATGCAATATGACTTCAAAGGCTCTTCATTTGCTCACCGCACTTCTCCAATCCTATCACTGCTGCGTTTATGCCCCTGTACACATGCTTGTTTCTCTTTTGGAGACATAGCAATCCATAGGTTTTAAGATACTTACTAGTCAGGTACATTCTTAGGCGTTTAATATGGGGTGTTGAGTCCATTTCGTTGAGCAAGGAGTAGCTCTTGTGTATTCCATATTTGGCTTAAGGACCTTTATCTGTGCTCATTTCAATCTCTGGTTTTATACAGCACCCCAACTCACCTTTCCCCTTAAGCAAGCATAAGTTGGTTTTCTAAATTTGAGACCCTGTTCTGTTTTGGAATGCAGTTCCTGTGTAGCCAAGTTTCCATTCCGTGTATTACTGATATCTTATGATGTTTCTTTTTCTGTGTGACTTATTTCAGTTAGAATCATCATACCTGAATCCACTCATTGTGCTGCTACGGGCCTGATGACATAGATTTCATTGCTGAATGATATTGCTTTGTAAGTGAATACCACAACTTCTTTATCCATTTTTCACTTTCTGCGATGTTGAACTTGTACTGTAAACGAGGTTCTTGTAAACAGAGCCGTTCCAAACTTTGGGGTGGCTGTGTCTTTTTGATTTTAATTTCCCTAAGCTATAGGACCATAAGTGGAAGTGCCCTAGGCTCTGTTGCTTTGTTTTTTAGATGTTTCAGGAAACACCATACACTTCTCCCGAGTGTCTGTTGGCAATTTACATCCCGCCCATCAGCATAACAAGGCTCCCAGTTCTAAATGGCCTGTTGCCTTTCTGGATTTTACACTTTTTTCAGGTGGCCCTTTTGACCGGGGGGAAGTGAGACTTCATTGTAGTGCAGATTTCCTTTGCAAGCTTGCTTGGTTGGCCAAAAAGGGCGTATGCGTTTTTTCCTGAATATATTCAGGAAAAAACGCATACGCCCTTTTTGGCCAAGTGCATCATTGTGGACGTTCTGCCTCTTTTCCTATGCTTTCAATGCAATTCCAGTCTACCTCCTGAAATCGGTTTCCTGCAATTCTGCCCCGCTTTCAAGTCCTCTTGGAAGCCTTACTTCAGTCTATTTTTGGACGATAGCTGTCATTTATAACTCTGCAGGTTTGTGAGTTACAGTGCCCCTGAGCTCCTTTCTTCAACTCGCTTTCTTTTGAGCTGGCCGCAACACCGCAGGATGGCTTCAGGCCCTAATCTTGTTCCGGCCCGGCATGCTGAGCCTTTGGTTAATTCCTCTTCCTGGTGGGAAATGAGAGTTAAATTTGCCCGTCCAGACACCTCCAGCTAGCCTCTCATTGGTTCTCGCTATTCCTGTTCATCTTCCGCAGAAATTGCAAACTGGGCCAAACAGGAGGTTAAAGGGACTGACTCTCCAAGTCGGGAGAGTGTTAGTAAAGCATCTGGAATGTTGCACCCGAGTACCAGGGGAGGAAAACTGAGACATATTTGAACACGTCTCCCGTTCACATGGTTGATCATACTCTGGGTTCCACATGCATGTTTTAGCTGAAGGAAGAATACCTTAAACCTGGAGAGTTGAGACCCGTGTAATGGGTACCATGCAATATGACTTCAAAGGGTCTTCATTTGCTCACCGAACCTCTCCAATCCTATCACTGCTGCGTTTATGCCCCTGTACACACGCTTGATTCTCTTTTGGAGACATAGCATTCCATAGGTTTTAAGATACTTACTAGTCAGGTACATTCTTAGGCGTTTAATATGGGGTTTTGAGTCCATTTCGTTGAGCAAGGAGTAGCTCTTGTCTATTCCATATTTGGCTTAAGGACCTTTATCTGTGCTCATTTCAATCTCTGGTTTTATGCAGCACCCCAACTCACCTTTCCCCTTAAGCAAGCATAAGTTGGTTTTCTAAATTTGAGACCCTCTTCTGTTTTGGAATGCAGTTCCTGTGTAGCCAAGTTTACATTCCGTGTATTAGTGATATCTTATGATGTTTCTTTTTCTGTGTGACTTATTTTAGTTAGAATCATCGTACCTGAATCCACTCATTATGCAGCTACGGGCCTGATAACATAGATTTCATTGCTGCGTGATACTGCATTGTACGTAAGTACCACAAGTTCTTTATCCATTTTTCACTTTCTGTGATATTGAACTTGTACGGTAAACGAGGTTCTTGTAAACGGAGGAGTCCCAAATTTGGGGTGGCTGTGTCTTTTTGATTTTAATTTCCCTAAGCTATAGGACCATAAGTGGAAGTGCCCGAGGTTCTGTTGCTTTGTTTTTTAGATGTTTCAGGAAACACCATACACTTCTCCCGAGTGGTTGTTGGCAATTTACATCCCGCCCATCAGCATAACAAGGCTCCCAGTTCTTCATGGCCTGTCCTGCCTTTCTGGATTTTACACTTTTTTCAGATGGCCCTTTTGACCGGGGGAAAGTGAGACTTCATTGTAGTGCAGATTTCCTTTGCAAGCTTGCTTGGTTGGCCAAAAAGGGCGTATGCGTTTTTTCCTGAATATATTCAGGAAAAAACGCATACGCCCTTTTTGGCCAAGTGCATCATTGTGGACGTTCTGCCTCTTTTCCTATGCTTTCAATGCAATTCCAGTCTACCTCCTGAAATCGGTTTCCTGCAATTCTGCCCCGCTTTCAAGTCCTCTTGGCAGCCTTACTTCAGTCTATTTTTGGACGATAGCTGTCATTTATAACTCTGCAGGTTTGTGAATTACAGTGCCCCTGAGCTCCTTTCTTCAACTCGCTTTCTTGTGACCTGGCCGCAACACCGCAGGATGGCTTCAGGCCCTAATCTTGTTCCGGCCCGGCATGGTGAGCCTTTGGTTAATTCCTCTTCCTGGTGGGAAATGAGAGTTAAATTTGCCCGTCCAGACACCTCCAGCTAGCCTCTCATTGGTTCTCGCTATTCCTGTTCATCTTCCGCAGAAATTGCAAACTGGGCCAAACAGGAGGTTAAAGGTGCTGACTCTCCAAGTGGGGAGAGTGTTAGTAAAGCGTCTGGAATGTTGCACCCGAGGACCAGGGTACGAAAACTGAGACATATTTGAACACGTCTCCCGATCACATGGTTGATCATACTCTGGGTTCCACATGCATGTTTTAGCTGAAGGAAGAATACCTAAAACCTGGGTAGTTGAAACCCGTGGAATGGGTACCATGCAATATGACTTCAAAGGGTCTTCATTTGCTCACCGAACCTCTCCATTCCTATCACTGCTGCGTTTATGCCCCTGTACACGTGCTTGATTCCCCTTCAGAGACATAGCAATCCATAGGTTTTAAGATACTTACTAGTCAGGTACATTCTTAGGCGTTTAATATGGGGTTTTGAGTCCATTTCGTTGAGCAAGGAGTAGCTCTTGTCTATTCCATATTTGGCTTAAGGAACTTTATCTGTGCTCATTTCAATCTCTGGTTTTATGCAGCACCCCAACTCACCTTTCCCCTTAAGCAAGCATAAGTTGGTTTTCTAAATTTGAGACACTGTTCTGTTTTGGAATGCAGTTCCTGTGTAGCCAAGTTTACATTCCGTGTATTAGTGATATCTTATGATGTTTCTTTTTCTGTGTGACTTATTTCAGTTAGAATCATCGTACCTGAATCCACTCATTATGCTGCTACGGGCCTGATGACATAGATTTCATTGCTGAGTGATACTGCATTGTACATAAGTACCACAAGTTCTTTATCCATTTTTCACTTTCTGTGATATTGAACTTGTACGGTAAACGGGGTTCTTGTAAACGGAGGCGTCCCAAATTTTGGGGTGGCTGTGTCTTTTTGATTTTAATTTCCCTAAGCTATAGGACCATAAGTGGAAGTGCCCTAGGCTCTGTTGCTTTGTTTTTTAGATGTTTCAGGAAACACCATACACTTCTCCGGAGTGGTTGTTGGCAATTTACATCCCGCCCATCAGCATAACAAGGCTCCCAGTTCTCCATGGCCTGTCCTGCCTTTCTGGATTTTACACTTTTTTCAGATGGCCCTTTTGACCGGGGGGAAGTGAGACTTCATTGTAGTGCAGATTTCCTTTGCAAGCTTGCTTGGTTGGCCAAAAAGGGCGTATGCGTTTTTTCCTGAATATATTCAGGAAAAAACGCATACGCCCTTTTTGGCCAAGTGCATCATTGTGGACGTTCTGCCTCTTTTCCTATGCTTTCAATGCAATTCCAGTCTACCTCCTGAAATCGGTTTCCTGCAATTCTGCCCCGCTTTCAAGTCCTCTTGGCAGCCTTACTTCAGTCTATTTTTGGACGATAGCTGTCATTTATAACTCTGCAGGTTTGTGAATTACAGTGCCCCTGAGCTCCTTTCTTCAACTCGCTTTCTTGTGAGCTGGCCGCAACACCGCAGGATGGCTTCAGGCCCTAATCTGGTTCCGGCACGGCATGCTGAGCCTTTGGTTAATTCCTCTTCCTGGTGGGAAATGAGAGTTAAATTTGCCCGTCCAGACACCTCCAGCTAGCCTCTCATTGGTTCTTGCTATTCCTGTTCATCTTCCGCAGAAATTGCAAACTGGGCCAAACAGGAGGTTAAAGGTGCTGACTCTCCAAGTGGGGAGAGTGTTAGTAAAGCGTCTGGAATGTTGCACCCGAGTACCAGGGTACGAAAACTGAGACATATTTGAACACGTCTCCCGATCACATGGTTGATCATACTCTGGGTTCCACATGCATGTTTTAGCTGAAGGAAGAATACCTTAAACCTGGGTAGTTGAAACCCGTGGAATGGGTACCATGCAATATGACTTCAAAGGGTCTTCATTTGCTCACCGAACCTCTCCAATCCTATCACTGCTGCGTTTATGCCCCTGTACACATGCTTGATTCTCTTTCGGAGACATAGCAATCCATAGGTTTTAAGATACTTACTAGTCAGGTACATTCTTAGGCGTTTAATATGCGGTGTTGAGTCCATTTCGTTGAGCAAGGAGTAGCTCTTGTCTATTCCATATTTGGCTTAAGGAACTTTATCTGTGCTCATTTCAATCTCTGGTTTTATGCAGCACCCCAACTCACCTTTACCCTTAAGCAAGCATAAGTTGGTTTTCTAAATTTGAGACCCTGTTCTGTTCTGTAATTCAGTTCCTGTGTAGCCAAGTTTACATTCCGTGTATTACTGATATCTTATGATGTTTCTTTTTCTGTGTGACTTATTTCAGTTAGAATCATCATACCTGAATCCACTCATTGTGCTGCTAAGGGCCTGATGACACAGATTTCATTGCTGAGTGATATTGCTTTGTAAGTAAATACCACAACTTCTTTCTCCATTTTTCACTTTCTGCGATGTTGAACTTGTACTGTAAACGAGGTTCTTGTAAACAGAGCCGTTCCAAACTTTGGGGTGGCTGTGTCTTTTTGATTTTAATTTCCCTAAGCTATAGGACCATAAGTAGAAGTGCCCTAGGTTCTGTTGCTTTGTTTTTTAGATGTTTCAGGAAACACCATACACTTCTCCCGAGTGGTTGTTGGCAATTTACATCCCGCCCATCAGCATAACAAGGCTCCCAGTTCTCCATGGCCTGTCCTGCCTTTCTGGATTTTACACTTTTTTCAGATGGCCCTTTTGACCGGGGGGAAGTGAGACTTCATTGTAGTGCAGATTTCCTTTGCAAGCTTGCTTGGTTGGCCAAAAAGGGCGTATGCGTTTTTTCCTGAATATATTCAGGAAAAAACGCATACGCCCTTTTTGGCCAAGTGCATCATTGTGGACGTTCTGCCTCTTTTCCTATGCTTTCAATGCAATTCCAGTCTACCTCCTGAAATCGGTTTCCTGCAATTCTGCCCCGCTTTCAAGTCCTCTTGGCAGCCTTACTTCAGTCTATTTTTGGACGATAGCTGTCACTTATAACTCTGCAGTTTTGTGAATTACAGTGCCCCTGAGCTCCTTTCTTCAACTCGCTTTCTTGTGAGCTGGCCGCAACACCGCAGGATGGCTTCAGGCCCTAATCTGGTTCCGGCACGGCACGCTGAGCCTTTGGTTAATTCCTCTTCCTGGTGGGAAATGAGAGTTAAATTTGCCCGTCCAGACACCTCCAGCTAGCCTCTCATTGGTTCTCGCTATTCCTGTTCATCTTCCGCAGAAATTGCAAACTGGGCCAAACAGGAGGTTAAAGGTGCTGACTCTCCAAGTGGGGAGAGTGTTAGTAAAGCGTCTGGAATGTTGCACCCGAGGACCAGGGTACGAAAACTGAGACATATTTGAACACGTCTCCCGATCACATGGTTGATCATACTCTGGGTTCCACATGCATGTTTTAGCTGAAGGAAGAATACCTAAAACCTGGGTAGTTGAAACCCGTGGAATGGGTACCATGCAATATGACTTCAAAGGGTCTTCATTTGCTCACCGAACCTCTCCAATCCTATCACTGCTGCGTTTATGCCCCTGTACACATGCTTGATTCCCCTTCGGAGACATAGCAATCCATAGGTTTTAAGATACTTACTAGTCAGGTACATTCTTAGGCGTTTAATATGCGGTGTTGAGTCCATTTCGTTGAGCAAGGAGTAGCTCTAGTCTATTCTATATTTGGCTTAAGGAACTTTATCTGTGCTCATTTCAATCTCTGGTTTTATGCAGCACCCCAACTCACCTTTCCCCTTAAGCAAGCATAAGTTGGTTTTCTAAATTTGAGACCCTGTTCTGTTTTGGAATGCAGTTCCTGTGTAGCCAAGTTTACATTCCGTGTATTAGTGATATCTTATGATGTTTCTTTTTCTGTGTGACTTATTTCAGTTAGAATCATCGTACCTGAATCCACTCATTATGCTGCTACAGGCCTGATGACATAGATTTCATTGCTGAGTGATACTGCATTGTACGTAAGTACCACAAGTTCTTTATCCATTTTTCACTTTCTGTGATATTGAACTTGTACGGTAAACGAGGTTCTTGTAAATGGAGGCGTCCCAAACTTTGGGGTGGCTGTGTCTTTTTGATTTTAATTTCCCTAAGCTATAGGACCATAAGTGGAAGTGCCCTAGGCTCTGTTGCTTTGTTTTTTAGATGTTTCAGGAAACACCATACACTTCTCCCGAGTGTCTGTTGGCAATTTACATCCCGCCCATCAGCATAACAAGGCTCCCAGTTCTCCATGGCCTGTCCTGCCTTTCTGGATTTTACACTTTTTTCAGATGGCCCTTTTGACCGGGGGGAAGTGAGACTTCATTGTAGTGCAGATTTCCTTTGCAAGCTTGCTTGGTTGGCCAAAAAGGGCGTATGCGTTTTTTCCTGAATATATTCAGGAAAAAACGCATACGCCCTTTTTGGCCAAGTGCATCATTGTGGACGTTCTGCCTCTTTTCCTATGCTTTCAATGCAATTCCAGTCTACCTCCTGAAATCGGTTTCCTGCAATTCTGCCCCGCTTTCAAGTCCTCTTCGCAGCCTTACTTCAGTCTATTTTTGGACGATAGCTGTCATTTATAACTCTGCAGGTTTGTGAATTACAGTGCCCCTGAGCTCCTTTCTTCAACTCGCTTTCTTGTGACCTGGCCGCAACACCGCAGGATGGCTTCAGGCCCTAATCTAGTTCCGGCCCGGCATGCTGAGCCTTTGGTTAATTCCTCTTCCTGGTGGGAAATGAGAGTTAAATTTGCCTGTCCAGACACCTCCAGCTAGCCTCTCATTGGTTCTCGCTATTCCTGTTCATCTTCCGCAGAAATTGCAAACTGGGCCAAACAGGAGGTTAAAGGGACTGACTCTCCAAGTCGGGAGAGTGTTAGTAAAGCGTCTGGAATGTTGCACCCGAGTACCAGGGTACAAAAACTGAGACATATTTGAACACGTCTCCAGTTCACATGGTTGATCATACTCTGGGTTCCACATGCATGTTTTAGCTGAAGGAAGAATACCTTAAACCTGGAGAGTTGAGACCCGTGTAATGGGTACCATGCAATATGACTTCAAAGGGTCTTCATTTGCTCACCGAACCTCTCCAATCCTATCACTGCTGCGTTTATGCCCCTGTACACACGCTTGATTCTCTTTTGGAGACATAGCAATCCATAGGTTTTAAGATACTTACTAGTCAGGTACATTCTTAGGCGTTTAATATGGGGTTTTGAGTCCATTTCGTTGAGCAAGGAGTAGCTCTTGTCTATTCCATATTTGGCTTAAGGAACTTTATCTGTGCTCATTTCAATCTCTGGTTTTATGCAGCACCCCAACTCACCTTTCCCCTTAAGCAAGCATAAGTTGGTTTTCTAAATTTGAGACCCTGTTCTGTTTTGGAATGCAGTTCCTGTGTAGCCAATTTTACATTCCGTGTATTAGTGATATCTTATGATGTTTCTTTTTCTGTGTGACTTATTTCAGTTAGAATCATCGTACCTGAATCCACTCATTATGCTGCTACGGGCCTGATGACATAGATTTCATTGCTGAGTGATACTGCATTGTACATAAGTACCACAAGTTCTTTATCCATTTTTCACTTTCTGCGATGTTGAACTTGTACTGTAAACGAGGTTCTTGTAAACGGAGGCATCCCAAACTTTGGGGTGGCTGTGTCTTTTTTATTTTAATTTCCCTAAGCTATAGGACCATAAGTGGAAGTGCCCTAGGCTCTGTTGCTTTGTTTTTTAGATGTTTCAGGAAACACCATACACTTCTCCCGAGTGTCTGTTGGCAATTTACATCCCGCCCATCAGCATAACAAGGCTCCCAGTTCTCCATGGCCTGTCCTGCCTTTCTGGATTTTACACTTTTTTCAGATGGCCCTTTTGACCGGGGGGAAGTGAAACTTCATTGTAGTGCAGATTTCCTTTGCAAGCTTGCTTGGTTGGCCAAAAAGGGCGTATGCGTTTTTTCCTGAATATATTCAGGAAAAAACGCATACGCCCTTTTTGGCCAAGTGCATCATTGTGGACGTTCTGCCTCTTTTCCTATGCTTTCAATGCAATTCCAGTCTACCTCCTGAAATCGGTTTCCTGCAATTCTGCCCCGCTTTCAAGTCCTCTTGGCAGCCTTACTTCAGTCTATTTTTGGACGATAGCTGTCATTTATAACTCTGCAGGTTTGTGAATTACAGTGCCCCTGAGCTCCTTTCTTCAACTCGCTTTCTTGTGAGCTGGCCGCAACACCGCAGGATGGCTTCAGGCCCTAAATGGTCCCGGCACGGCACGCTGAGCCTTTGGTTAATTCCTCTTCCTGGTGGGAAATGAGAGTTAAATTTGCCCGTCCAGACACCTCCAGCTAGCCTCTCATTGGTTCTCGCTATTCCTGTTCATCTTCCGCAGAAATTGCAAACTGGGCCAAACAGGAGGTTAAAGGTGCTGACTCTCCAAGTGGGGAGAGTGTTAGTAAAGCGTCTGGAATGTTGCACCCGAGGACCAGGGTACGAAAACTGAGACATATTTGAACACGTCTCCCGATCACATGGTTGATCATACTCTGGGTTCCACATGCATGTTTTAGCTGAAGGAAGAATACCTAAAACCTGGGTAGTTGAAACCCGTGGAATGGGTACCATGCAATATGACTTCAAAGGGTCTTCATTTGCTCACCGAACCTCTCCAATCCTATCACTGCTGCGTTTATGCCCCTGTACACATGCTTGATTCCCCTTCGGAGACATAGCAATCCATAGGTTTTAAGATACTTACTAGTCAGGTACATTCTTAGGCGTTTAATATGCGGTGTTGAGTCCATTTCGTTGAGCAAGGAGTAGCTCTAGTCTATTCTATATTTGGCTTAAGGAACTTTATCTGTGCTCATTTCAATCTCTGGTTTTATGCAGCACCCCAACTCACCTTTCCCCTTAAGCAAGCATAAGTTGGTTTTCTAAATTTGAGACCCTGTTCTGTTTTGGAATGCAGTTCCTGTGTAGCCAAGTTTACATTCCGTGTATTAGTGATATCTTATGATGTTTCTTTTTCTGTGTGACTTATTTCAGTTAGAATCATCGTACCTGAATCCACTCATTATGCTGCTACGGGCCTGATGACATAGATTTCATTGCTGAGTGATACTGCATTGTACGTAAGTACCACAAGTTCTTTATCCATTTTTCACTTTCTGTGATATTGAACTTGTACGGTAAACGAGGTTCTTGTAAACGGAGGCGTCCTAAAGTTTGGGGTGGCTGTGTCTTTTTTATTTTAATTTCCCTAAGCTATAGGACCATAAGTGGAAGTGCCCTAGGCTCTGTTGCTTTGTTTTTTAGATGTTTCAGGAAACACCATACACTTCTCCGGAGGGTCTGTTGGCAATTTACATCCCGCCCATCAGCATAACAAGGCTCCCAGTTCTCCATGGCCTGTCCTGCCTTTCTGGATTTTACACTTTTTTCAGATGGCCCTTTTGACCGGGGGGAAGTGAAACTTCATTGTAGTGCAGATTTCCTTTGCAAGCTTGCTTGGTTGGCCAAAAAGGGCGTATGCGTTTTTTCCTGAATATATTCAGGAAAAAACGCATACGCCCTTTTTGGCCAAGTGCATCATTGTGGACGTTCTGCCTCTTTTCCTATGCTTTCAATGCAATTCCAGTCTACCTCCTGAAATCGGTTTCCTGCAATTCTGCCCCGCTTTCAAGTCCTCTTGGCAGCCTTACTTCAGTCTATTTTTGGACGATAGCTGTCATTTATAACTCTGCAGGTTTGTGAATTACAGTGCCCCTGAGCTCCTTTCTTCAACTCTCTTTCTTGTGAGCTGGCCGCAACACCGCAGGATGGCTTCAGGCCCTAATCTGGTTCCGGCCCGGCACGCTGAGCCTTTGGTTAATTCCTCTTCCTGGTGGGAAATGAGAGTTAAATTTGCCCGTCCAGACACCTCCAGCTTGTCTCTCATTGGTTCTCGCTATTCCTGTTCATCTTCCACAGAAATTGCAAACTGGGCCAAACAGGAGGTTAAAGGTGCTGACTCTCCAAGTGGGGAGAGTGTTAGTAAAGCGTCTGGAATGTTGCACCCGAGTACCAGGGGAGGAAAACTGAGACATATTTGAACACGTCTCCCGTTCACATGGCTGATCATACTCTGGGTTCCACATGCATGTTTAGCTGAAGGAAGAATACCTTAAACCTGGAGAGTTGAGACCCGTGTAATGGGTACCATGCAATATGACTTCAAAGGGTCTTCATTTGCTCACCGAACCTCTCCAATCCTATCACTGCTGCGTTTATGCCCCTGTACACACGCTTGATTCTCTTTTGGAGACATAGCAATCCATAGGTTTTAAGATACTTACTAGTCAGGTACATTCTTAGGCGTTTAATATGGGGTTTTGAGTCCATTTCGTTGAGCAAAGAGTAGCTCTTGTCTATTCCATATTTGGCTTAAGGAACTTTATCTGTGCTCATTTCAATCTCTGGTTTTATGCAGCACCCCAACTCACCTTTCCCCTTAAGCAAGCATAAGTTGGTTTTCTAAATTTGAGACCCTGTTCTGTTTTGGAATGCAGTTCCTGTGTAGCCAATTTTACATTCCGTGTATTAGTGATATCTTATGATGTTTCTTTTTCTGTGTGACTTATTTCAGTTAGAATCATCGTACCTGAATCCACTCATTATGCTGCTACGGGCCTGATGACATAGATTTCATTGCTGAGTGATACTGCATTGTACGTAAGTACCACAAGTTCTTTATCCATTTTTCACTTTCTGTGATATTGAACTTGTACGGTAAACGAGGTTCTTGTAAATGGAGGCGTCCCAAACTTTGGGGTGGCTGTGTCTTTTTGATTTTAATTTCCCTAAGCTATAGGACCATAAGTGGAAGTGCCCTAGGCTCTGTTGCTTTGTTTTTTAGATGTTTCAGGAAACACCATACACTTCTCCCGAGTGTCTGTTGGCAATTTACATCCCGCCCATCAGCATAACAAGGCTCCCAGTTCTCCATGGCCTGTCCTGCCTTTCTGGATTTTACACTTTTTTCAGATGGCCCTTTTGACCGGGGGGAAGTGAGACTTCATTGTAGTGCAGATTTCCTTTGCAAGCTTGCTTGGTTGGCCAAAAAGGGCGTATGCGTTTTTTCCTGAATATATTCAGGAAAAAACGCATACGCCCTTTTTGGCCAAGTGCATCATTGTGGACGTTCTGCCTCTTTTCCTATGCTTTCAATGCAATTCCAGTCTACCTCCTGAAATCGGTTTCCTGCAATTCTGCCCCGCTTTCAAGTCCTCTTGGCAGCCTTACTTCAGTCTATTTTTGGACGATAGCTGTCATTTATAACTCTGCAGGTTTGTGAATTACAGTGCCCCTGAGCTCCTTTCTTCAACTCGCTTTCTTGTGACCTGGCCGCAACACCGCAGGATGGCTTCAGGCCCTAATCTAGTTCCGGCCCGGCATGCTGAGCCTTTGGTTAATTCCTCTTCCTGGTGGGAAATGAGAGTTAAATTTGCCTGTCCAGACACCTCCAGCTAGCCTCTCATTGGTTCTCGCTATTCCTGTTCATCTTCCGCAGAAATTGCAAACTGGGCCAAACAGGAGGTTAAAGGGACTGACTCTCCAAGTCGGGAGAGTGTTAGTAAAGCGTCTGGAATGTTGCACCCGAGTACCAGGGTACAAAAACTGAGACATATTTGAACACGTCTCCAGTTCACATGGTTGATCATACTCTGGGTTCCACATGCATGTTTTAGCTGAAGGAAGAATACCTTAAACCTGGAGAGTTGAGACCCGTGTAATGGGTACCATGCAATATGACTTCAAAGGGTCTTCATTTGCTCACCGAACCTCTCCAATCCTATCACTGCTGCGTTTATGCCCCTGTACACACGCTTGATTCTCTTTTGGAGACATAGCAATCCATAGGTTTTAAGATACTTACTAGTCAGGTACATTCTTAGGCGTTTAATATGGGGTTTTGAGTCCATTTCGTTGAGCAAGGAGTAGCTCTTGTCTATTCCATATTTGGCTTAAGGAACTTTATCTGTGCTCATTTCAATCTCTGGTTTTATGCAGCACCCCAACTCACCTTTCCCCTTAAGCAAGCATAAGTTGGTTTTCTAAATTTGAGACCCTGTTCTGTTTTGGAATGCAGTTCCTGTGTAGCCAATTTTACATTCCGTGTATTAGTGATATCTTATGATGTTTCTTTTTCTGTGTGACTTATTTCAGTTAGAATCATCGTACCTGAATCCACTCATTATGCTGCTACGGGCCTGATGACATAGATTTCATTGCTGAGTGATACTGCATTGTACATAAGTACCACAAGTTCTTTATCCATTTTTCACTTTCTGCGATGTTGAACTTGTACTGTAAACGAGGTTCTTGTAAACGGAGGCATCCCAAACTTTGGGGTGGCTGTGTCTTTTTTATTTTAATTTCCCTAAGCTATAGGACCATAAGTGGAAGTGCCCTAGGCTCTGTTGCTTTGTTTTTTAGATGTTTCAGGAAACACCATACACTTCTCCCGAGTGTCTGTTGGCAATTTACATCCCGCCCATCAGCATAACAAGGCTCCCAGTTCTCCATGGCCTGTCCTGCCTTTCTGGATTTTACACTTTTTTCAGATGGCCCTTTTGACCGGGGGGAAGTGAGACTTCATTGTAGTGCAGATTTCCTTTGCAAGCTTGCTTGGTTGGCCAAAAAGGGCGTATGCGTTTTTTCCTGAATATATTCAGGAAAAAACGCATACGCCCTTTTTGGCCAAGTGCATCATTGTGGACGTTCTGCCTCTTTTCCTATGCTTTCAATGCAATTCCAGTCTACCTCCTGAAATCGGTTTCCTGCAATTCTGCCCCGCTTTCAAGTCCTCTTGGCAGCCTTACTTCAGTCTATTTTTGGACGATAGCTGTCATTTATAACTCTGCAGGTTTGTGAATTACAGTGCCCCTGAGCTCCTTTCTTCAACTCGCTTTCTTGTGAGCTGGCCGCAACACCGCAGGATGGCTTCAGGCCCTAAATGGTCCCGGCACGGCACGCTGAGCCTTTGGTTAATTCCTCTTCCTGGTGGGAAATGAGAGTTAAATTTGCCCGTCCAGACACCTCCAGCTAGCCTCTCATTGGTTCTCGCTATTCCTGTTCATCTTCCGCAGAAATTGCAAACTGGGCCAAACAGGAGGTTAAAGGTGCTGACTCTCCAAGTGGGGAGAGTGTTAGTAAAGCGTCTGGAATGTTGCACCCGAGGACCAGGGTACGAAAACTGAGACATATTTGAACACGTCTCCCGATCACATGGTTGATCATACTCTGGGTTCCACATGCATGTTTTAGCTGAAGGAAGAATACCTAAAACCTGGGTAGTTGAAACCCGTGGAATGGGTACCATGCAATATGACTTCAAAGGGTCTTCATTTGCTCACCGAACCTCTCCAATCCTATCACTGCTGCGTTTATGCCCCTGTACACATGCTTGATTCCCCTTCGGAGACATAGCAATCCATAGGTTTTAAGATACTTACTAGTCAGGTACATTCTTAGGCGTTTAATATGCGGTGTTGAGTCCATTTCGTTGAGCAAGGAGTAGCTCTAGTCTATTCTATATTTGGCTTAAGGAACTTTATCTGTGCTCATTTCAATCTCTGGTTTTATGCAGCACCCCAACTCACCTTTCCCCTTAAGCAAGCATAAGTTGGTTTTCTAAATTTGAGACCCTGTTCTGTTTTGGAATGCAGTTCCTGTGTAGCCAAGTTTACATTCCGTGTATTAGTGATATCTTATGATGTTTCTTTTTCTGTGTGACTTATTTCAGTTAGAATCATCGTACCTGAATCCACTCATTATGCTGCTACGGGCCTGATGACATAGATTTCATTGCTGAGTGATACTGCATTGTACGTAAGTACCACAAGTTCTTTATCCATTTTTCACTTTCTGTGATATTGAACTTGTACGGTAAACGAGGTTCTTGTAAACGGAGGCGTCCTAAAGTTTGGGGTGGCTGTGTCTTTTTTATTTTAATTTCCCTAAGCTATAGGACCATAAGTGGAAGTGCCCTAGGCTCTGTTGCTTTGTTTTTTAGATGTTTCAGGAAACACCATACACTTCTCCGGAGGGTCTGTTGGCAATTTACATCCCGCCCATCAGCATAACAAGGCTCCCAGTTCTCCATGGCCTGTCCTGCCTTTCTGGATTTTACACTTTTTTCAGATGGCCCTTTTGACCGGGGGGAAGTGAAACTTCATTGTAGTGCAGATTTCCTTTGCAAGCTTGCTTGGTTGGCCAAAAAGGGCGTATGCGTTTTTTCCTGAATATATTCAGGAAAAAACGCATACGCCCTTTTTGGCCAAGTGCATCATTGTGGACGTTCTGCCTCTTTTCCTATGCTTTCAATGCAATTCCAGTCTACCTCCTGAAATCGGTTTCCTGCAATTCTGCCCCGCTTTCAAGTCCTCTTGGCAGCCTTACTTCAGTCTATTTTTGGACGATAGCTGTCATTTATAACTCTGCAGGTTTGTGAATTACAGTGCCCCTGAGCTCCTTTCTTCAACTCTCTTTCTTGTGAGCTGGCCGCAACACCGCAGGATGGCTTCAGGCCCTAATCTGGTTCCGGCCCGGCACGCTGAGCCTTTGGTTAATTCCTCTTCCTGGTGGGAAATGAGAGTTAAATTTGCCCGTCCAGACACCTCCAGCTTGTCTCTCATTGGTTCTCGCTATTCCTGTTCATCTTCCACAGAAATTGCAAACTGGGCCAAACAGGAGGTTAAAGGTGCTGACTCTCCAAGTGGGGAGAGTGTTAGTAAAGCGTCTGGAATGTTGCACCCGAGTACCAGGGGAGGAAAACTGAGACATATTTGAACACGTCTCCCGTTCACATGGCTGATCATACTCTGGGTTCCACATGCATGTTTAGCTGAAGGAAGAATACCTTAAACCTGGAGAGTTGAGACCCGTGTAATGGGTACCATGCAATATGACTTCAAAGGGTCTTCATTTGCTCACCGAACCTCTCCAATCCTATCACTGCTGCGTTTATGCCCCTGTACACACGCTTGATTCTCTTTTGGAGACATAGCAATCCATAGGTTTTAAGATACTTACTAGTCAGGTACATTCTTAGGCGTTTAATATGGGGTTTTGAGTCCATTTCGTTGAGCAAAGAGTAGCTCTTGTCTATTCCATATTTGGCTTAAGGAACTTTATCTGTGCTCATTTCAATCTCTGGTTTTATGCAGCACCCCAACTCACCTTTCCCCTTAAGCAAGCATAAGTTGGTTTTCTAAATTTGAGACCCTGTTCTGTTTTGGAATGCAGTTCCTGTGTAGCCAATTTTACATTCCGTGTATTAGTGATATCTTATGATGTTTCTTTTTCTGTGTGACTTATTTCAGTTAGAATCATCGTACCTGAATCCACCCATTATGCTGCTACGGGCCTGATGACATAGATTTCATTGCTGAGTGATACTGCATTGTACGTAAGTACCACAAGTTCTTTATCCATTTTTCACTTTCTGTGATATTGAACTTGTACGGTAAACGGGGTTCTTGTAAACGGAGGCGTCCCAAACTTTGGGGTGGCTGTGTCTTTTTGATTTTAATTTCCCTAAGCTATAGGACCATAAGTGGAAGTGCCCTAGGCTCTGTTGCTTTGTTTTTTAGATGTTTCAGGAAACACCATACACTTCTCCCGAGTGTCTGTTGGCAATTTACATCCCGCCCATCAGCATAACAAGGCTCCCAGTTCTCCATGGCCTGTCCTGCCTTTCTGGATTTTACACTTTTTTCAGATGGCCCTTTTGACCGGGGGGAAGTGAAACTTCATTGTAGTGCAGATTTCCTTTGCAAGCTTGCTTGGTTGGCCAAAAAGGGCGTATGCGTTTTTTCCTGAATATATTCAGGAAAAACGCATACGCCCTTTTTGGCCAAGTGCATCATTGTGGACGTTCTGCCTCTTTTCCTATGCTTTCAATGCAATTCCAGTCTACCTCCTGAAATCGGTTTCCTGCAATTCTGCCCCGTTTTCAAGTCCTCTTGGCAGCGTTACTTCAGTCTATTTTTGGACGATAGCTGTCATTTATAACTCTGCAGGTTTGTGAATTACAGTGCCCCTGAGCTCCTTTCTTCAACTCGCTTTCTTGTGAGCTGGCCGCAACACCGCAGGATGGCTTCAGGCCCTAATCTGGTTCCGGCACGGCACGCTGAGCCTTTGGTTAATTCCTCTTCCTGGTGGGAAATGAGAGTTAAATTTGCCCGTCCAGACACCTCCAGCTAGTCTCTCATTGGTTCTCGCTATTCCTGTTCATCTTCCGCAGAAATTGCAAACTGGGCCAAACAGGAGGTTAAAGGTGCTGACTCTCCAAGTGGGGAGAGTGTTAGTAAAGCGTCTGGAATGTTGCACCCGAGTACCAGGGTACGAAAACTGAGACATATTTGAACACGTCTCCCGATCACATGGTTGATCATACTCTGGGTTCCACATGCATGTTTTAGCTGAAGGAAGAATACCTTAAACCTGGGTAGTTGAAACCCGTGGAATGGGTACCATGCAATATGACTTCAAAGGGTCTTCATTTGCTCACCGAACCTCTCCAATCCTATCACTGCTGCGTTTTTGCCCCTGTACACATGCTTGATTCCCCTTCGGAGACATAGCAATCCATAGGTTTTAAGATACTTACTAGTCAGGTACATTCTTAGGCGTTTAATATGCGGTGTTGAGTCCATTTCGTTGAGCAAGGAGTAGCTCTTGTCTATTCCATATTTGGCTTAAGGAACTTTATCTGTGCTCATTTCAATCTCTGGTTTTATGCAGCACCCCAACTCACCTTTCCCCTTAAGCAAGCATAAGTTGGTTTTCTAAATTTGAGACCCTGTTCTGTTTTGGAATGCAGTTCCTGTGTAGCCAAGTTTACATTCCGTGTATTAGTGATATCTTATGATGTTTCTTTTTCTGTGTGACTTATTTCAGTTAGAATCATCGTACCTGAATCCACTCATTATGCTACTACGGGCCTGATGACATAGATTTCATTGCTGAGTGATACTGCATTGTACGTAAGTACCACAAGTTCTTTATCCATTTTTCACTTTATGTGATATTGAACTTGTACGGTAAACGGGGTTCTTGTAAACGGAGGCGTCCCAAACTTTGGGGTGGCTGTGTCTTTTTGATTTTAATTTCCCTAAGCTATAGAACCATAAGTGGAAGTGCCCTAGGCTCTGTTGCTTTGTTTTTTAGATGTTTCAGGAAACACCATACACTTCTCCCGAGTGTCTGTTGGCAATTTACATCCCGCCCATCAGCATAACAAGGCTCCCAGTTCTCCATGGCCTGTCCTGCCTTTCTGGATTTTACACTTTTTTCAGATGGCCCTTTTGACCGGGGGGAAGTGAGACTTCATTGTAGTGCAGATTTCCTTTGCAAGCTTGCTTGGTTGGCCAAAAAGGGCGTATGCGTTTTTTCCTGAATATATTCAGGAAAAAACGCATACGCCCTTTTTGGCCAAGTGCATCATTGTGGACGTTCTGCCTCTTTTCCTATGCTTTCAATGCAATTCCAGTCTACCTCCTGAAATCGGTTTCCTGCAATTCTGCCCCGCTTTCAAGTCCTCTTGGCAGCCTTACTTCAGTATATTTTTGGACGATAGCTGTCATTTATAACTCTGCAGGTTTGTGAATTACAGTGCCCCTCAGCTCCTTTCTTCAACTCACTTTCTTGTGAGCTGGCCGCAACACCGCAGGATGGCTTCAGGCCCTAATCTGGTTCCGGCACGGCACGCTGCGCCTTTGGTTAATTCCTCTTCCTGGTGCGAAATGAGAGTTAAATTTGCCCGTCCAGACACCTCCAGCTAGCCTCTCATTGGTTCTCGCTATTCCTGTTCATCTTCCGCAGAAATTGCAAACTGGGCCAAACAGGAGGTTAAAGGCGCTGACTCTCCAAGTGGGGAGAGTGTTAGTAAAGCGTCTGGAATGTTGCACCCGAGTACCAGGGGAGGAAAACTGAGACATATTTGAACACGTCTCCCGTTCACATGGTTGATCATACTTGGGTTCCACATGCATGTTTTAGCTGAAGGAAGAATACCTTAAACCTGGAGAGTTGAGACCCGTGGAATGGGTACCATGCAATATGACTTCAAAGGGTCTTCATTTGCTCACCGAACCTCTCCAATCCTATCACTGCTGCGTTTATGCCCCTGTACACATGCTTGATTCTCTTTCGGAGACATAGCAATCCATAGGTTTTACGATACTTACTAGTCAGGTACATTCTTAGGCGTTTAATATGCGGTGTTGAGTCCATTTCGTTGAGCAAGGAGTAGCTCTTGTCTATTCCAAATTTGGCCTAAGGAACTTTTCTGTGCTCATTTCAATCTCTGGTTTTATGCAGCACCCCAACTCACCTTTACCCTTAAGCAAGCATAAGTTGGTTTTCTAAATTTGAGACCCTGTTCTGTTTTGGAATTCAGTTCCTGTGTAGCCAAGTTTACATTCCGTGTATTAGTGATATCTTATGATGTTTCTTTTTCTGTGTGACTTACTTCAGTTAGAATCATCATACCTGAATCCACTCATTGTGATGCTAAGGGCCTGATGACATAGATTTCATTGCTGAGTGATATTGCTTTGTAAGTAAATACCACAACTTCTTTATCCATTTTTCACTTTCTGCGATGTTGAACTTGTACTGTAAACGAGGTTCTTGTAAACAGAGGCGTCCCAAACTTTGGGGTGGCTGTGTCTTTTTGATTTTAATTTCCCTAAGCTATAGGACCATAAGTGGAAGTGCCCTAGGCTCTGTTGCTTTGTTTTTTAGATGTTTCAGGAAACACCATACACTTGTCCAGAGTGGTTGTTGGCAATTTACATCCCGCCCATCAGCATAACAAGGCTCCCAGTTCTCCATGGCCTGTCCTGCCTTTCTGGATTTTACACTTTTTTCAGATGGCTCTTTTGACCGGGGGGAAGTGAGACTTCATTGTAGTGCAGATTTCCTTTGCAAGCTTGCTTGGTTGGCCAAAAAGGGCGTATGCGTTTTTTCCTGAATATATTCAGGAAAAAACGCATACGCCCTTTTTGGCCAAGTGCATCATTGTGGACGTTCTGCCTCTTTTCCTATGCTTTCAATGCAATTCCAGTCTACCTCCTGAAATCGGTTTCCTGCAATTCTGCCCCGCTTTCAAGTCCTCTTGGCAGCCTTACTTCAGTCTATTTTTGGACGATAGCTGTCATTTATAACTCTGCAGGTTTGTGAATTACAGTGCCCCTGAGCTCCTTTCTTCAACTCGCTTTCTTTTGAGCTGGCCGCAACACCGCAGGATGGCTTCAGGCCTTAATCTGGTTCCGGTACGGCACGCTGAGCCTTTGGTTAATTCCTCTTCCTGGTGCGAAATGAGAGTTAAATTTGCCCGTCCAGACACCTCCAGCTAGCCTCTCATTGGTTCTCGCTATTCCTGTTCATCTTCCGCAGAAATTGCAAACTGGGCCAAACAGGAGGTTAAAGGGATTGACTCTCCAAGTGGAGAGAGTGTTTGTAAAGCATCTGGAATGTTGCACCCGAGTACCAGGGGAGGAAAACTGAGACATATTTGAACACGTCTCCCGATCACATGGTTGATCATTCTCTAGGTTCCACATGCATGTTTTAGCTGAAGGAAGAATACCTTAAACCTGGGTAGTTGAAACCCGTGGAATGGGTACCATGCAATATGACTTCAAAGGGTCTTCATTTGCTCACCGAACCTCTCCAATCCTATCACTGCTGCGTTTATGCCCCTGTACACATGCTTGATTCTCTTTCGGAGACATAGGAATCCATAGGTTTTAAGATACTTACAAGTCAGGTTCATTCTTAGGCGTTTAATATGCGGTGTTGAGTCCATTTCGTTGAGCAAGGAGTAGCTCTTGTCTATTCCATATTTGGCTTAAGGAACTTTATCTGTGCTCATTTCAATCTCTGGTTTTATGCAGCACCCCAACTCACCTTTACCCTTAAGCAAGCATAAGTTGTTTTTCTAAATTTGAGACCCTGTTCTGTTCTGTAATTCAGTTCCTGTGTAGCCAAGTTTACATTCCGTGTATTACTGATATCTTATGATGTTTCTTTTTCTGTGTGACTTATTTCAGTTAGAATCATCATACCTGAATCCACTCATTGTGCTGCTAAGGGCCTGATGACGTAGATTTCATTGCTGAGTGATATTGCTTTGTAAGTGAATACCACAACTTCTTTATCCATTTTTCACTTTCTGCGATGTTGAACTTGTACTGTAAACGAGGTTCTTGTAAACAGAGCCGTTCCAAACTTTGGGGTGGCTGTGTCTTTTTGATTTTAATTTCCCTAAGCTATAGGACCATAAGTGGAAGTGCCCTAGGCTCTGTTGCTTTGTTTTTTAGATGTTTCAGGAAACAGCATACACTTCTCCCAAGTGTCTGTTGGCAATTTACATCCCGCCCATCAGCATAACAAGGCTCCCAGTTCTCAATGGCCTGTTGTCTTTCTGGATTTTACACTTTTTTCAGATGGCCCTTTTGACCGGGGGGAAGTGAGACTTCATTGTAGTGCAGATTTCCTTTGCAAGCTTGCTTGGTTGGCCAAAAAGGGCGTATGCGTTTTTTCCTGAATATATTCAGGAAAAAACGCATACGCCCTTTTTGGCCAAGTGCATCATTGTGGACGTTCTGCCTCTTTTCCTATGCTTTCAATGCAATTCCAGTCTACCTCCTGAAATTGGTTTCCTGCATTCTGCCCCGCTTTCAAGTCCTCTTGGCAGCCTTACTTCAGTCTATTTTTGGACGATAGCTGTCATTTATAACTCTGCAAGTTTGTGAATTACAGTGCCCCTGAGCTCCTTTCTTCAACTCGCTTTCTTTTCAGCTGGCCGCAACACCGCAGGATGGCTTCAGGCCCTAATCTGGTTCCGGTACGGCACGCTAAGCCTTTGGTTATTTCCTCTTCCTGTTGGGAAATGAGAGTTAAATTTGCCCGTCCAGACACCTCCAGCTAGCCTCTCATTGGTTCTCGCTATTCCTGTTCATCTTCCGCAGAAATTGCAAACTGGGCCAAACAGGAGGTTAAAGGCGCTGACTCTCCAAGTGGGGAGAGTGTTAGTAAAGCGTCTGGAATGTTGCACCCGAGTACCAGGGGAGGAAAACTGAGACATATTTGAACACGTCTCCCGATCACATGGTTGATCATACTCTGGGTTCCACATGCATGTTTTAGCTGAAGGAAGAATACATAAAACCTGGGTAGTTGAAACCCGTGGAATGGGTACCATGCAATATGACTTCAAAGGGTCTTCATTTGCTCACCGAACCTCTCCAATCCTATCACTGCTGCGTTTATGCCCCTGTACACATGCTTGATTCTCTTTCGGAGACATAGCAATCCATAGGTTTTAAGATACTTACTAGTCAGGTACATTCTTAGGCGTTTAATATGCGGTGTTGAGTCCATTTCGTGGAGCAAGGAGTAGCTCTTGTCTATTCCATAGTTGGCTTAAGGAACTTTATCTGTGCTCATTTCAATCTCTGGTTTTATGCAGCAACCCAACTCACCTTTACCCTTAAGCAAGCATAAGTTGGTTTTCTAAATTTGAGAACCAGTTCTGTTTTGGAATTCAGTTCCTGTGTAGCCAAGTTTACATTCCGTGTATTAGTGATATCTTATGATGTTTCTTTTTCTGTGTGACTTATTTCAGTTAGAATCATCGTACCTGAATCTACTCATTATGCTGCTACGGGCCTGATGACATAGATTTCATTGCTGAGTGATACTGCATTGTACGTAAGTACCACAAGTTCTTTATCCATTTTTCACTTTCTGCGATGTTGAACTTGTACTGTAAACGAGGTTCTTGTAAACAGAGCCGTTCCAAACTTTGGGGTGGCTGTGTCTTTTTGATTTTAATTTCCCTAAGCTATAGGACCATAAGTGGAAGTGCCCTAGGTTCTGTTGCTTTGTTTTTTAGATGTTTCAGGAAACACCATACACTTCTCCCGAGTGGTTGTTGGCAATTAACATCCCGCCCATCAGCATAACAAGGCTCCCAGTTCTCCATGGCCTGTCCTGCCTTTCTGGATTTTACACTTTTCTCAGATGGCCCTTTTGACCGGGGGGAAGTGAGACTTCATTGTAGTGCAGATTTCCTTTGCAAGCTTGCTTGGTTGGCCAAAAAGTGCGTATGCGTTTTTTCCTGAATATATTCAGGAAAAAACGCATACACCCTTTTTGGCCAAGTGCATCATTGTGGACGTTCTGCCTCTTTTCCTATGCTTTCAATGCAATTCCAGTGTACCTCCTGAAATCGGTTTCCTGCAATTCTGCCCCGCTTTCAAGTCCTCTTGGCAGCCTTACTTCAGTCTATTTTTGGACGATAGCTGTCATTTATAACTCTGCAGGTTTGTGAATTACAGTGCCCCTGAGCTCCTTTCTTCAACTCGCTTTCTTTTGAGCTGGCCGCAACACCGCAGGATGGATTCAGGCCCTAATCTGGTTCCGGTACGGCACGCTGAGCCTTTGGTTATTTCCTCTTCCTGGTGGGAAATGAGAGTTAAATTTGCCCGTCCAGACACCTCCAGCTAGCCTCTCATTGGTTCTCGCTATTCCTGTTCATCTTCCGCAGAAATTGCAAACTGGGCCAAACAGGAGGTTAAAGGCGCTGACTCTCCAAGTGGAGAGAGTGTTAGTAAAGCATCTGGAATGTTGCACCCGAGTACCAGGGGAGGAAAACTGAGACATATTTGAACACGTCTCCCGATCACATGGTTGATCATTCTCTAGGTTCCACATGCATGTTTTAGCTGAAGGAAGAATACCTTAAACCTGGAGAGTTGAGACCCGTGGAATGGGTACCATGCAATATGACTTCAAAGGGTCTTCATTTGCTCACCGAACCTCTCCAATCCTATCACTGCTGCATTTATGCCCCTGTACACATGCTTGATTCTCTTTCGGAGACATAGCAATCCATAGGTTTTATGATACTTACTAGTCAGGTACATTCTTAGGCGTTTAATATGCGGTGTTGAGTCCATTTCGTTGAGCAAGGAGTAGCTCTTGTCTATTCCATATTTGACTTAAGAAACTTTATCTGTGCTCATTTCAATCTCTGGTTTTATGCAGCACCCCAACTCACCTTTACCCTTAAGCAAGCATAAGTTGGTTTTCTAAATTTGAGACCCTGTTCTGTTCTGTAATTCAGTTCCTGTGTAGCCAAGTTTACATTCCGTGTATTACTGATATCTTATGATGTTTCTTTTTCTGTGTGACTTATTTCAGTTAGAATCATCATACCTGAATCCACTCATTGTGATGCTAAGGGCCTGATGACATAGATTTCATTGCTGAGTGATATTGCTTTGTAAGTAAATACCACAACTTCTTTATCCATTTTTCACTTTCTGCGATGTTGAACTTGTACTGTAAACGAGGTTCTTGTAAACAGAGGCGTCCCAAACTTTGGGGTGGCTGTGTCTTTTTGATTTTAATTTCCCTAAACTATAGGACCATAAGTGGCAGTGCCCTAGGCTCTGTTGCTTTGTTTTTTAGATGTTTCAGGAAACACCATACACTTATCCCGAGTGTCTGTTGGCAATTTACATCCCGCCCATCAGCATAACAAGGCTCCCAGTTCTCCATGGCCTGTCCTGCCTTTCTGGATTTTACACTTTTTTCAGATGGCCCTTTTGACCGGGGGGAAGTGAGACTTCATTGTAGTGCAGATTTCCTTTGCAAGCTTGCTTGGTTGGCCAAAAAGGGCGTATGCGTTTTTTCCTGAATATATTCAGGAAAAAACGCATACGCCCTTTTTGGCCAAGTGCATCATTGTGGACGTTCTGCCTCTTTTCCTATGCTTTCAATGCAATTCCAGTCTACCTCCTGAAATCGGTTTCCTGCAATTCTGCCCCGCTTTCAAGTCCTCTTGGCAGCCTTACTTCAGTCTATTTTTGGACGATAGCTGTCATTTATAACTCTGCAGGTTTGTGAATTACAGTGCCCCTGAGCTCCTTTCTTCAGCTCGCTTTCTTGTGAGCTGGCCGCAACACCGCAGGATGGCTTCAGGCCCTAATCTTGTTCTGGTACGGCACGCTGAGCCTTTGGTTATTTCCTCTTCCTGGTGGGAAATGAGAGTTAAATTTGCCCGTCCAGACACCTCCAGCTAGCCTCTCATTGGTTCTCGCTATTCCTGTTCATCTTCCGCAGAAATTGCAAACTGGGCCAAACAGGAGGTTAAAGGCGCTGACTCTCCAAGTGGGGAGAGTGTTAGTAAAGCGTCTGGAATGTTGCACCCGAGTACCAGGGGAGGAAAACTGAGACATATTTGAACACGTCTCCCGATCACATGGTTGATCATAAACTGGGTTCCACATGCATGTTTTAGCTGAAGGAAGAATACCTAAAACCTGGGTAGTTGAAACCCGTGGAATGGGTACCATGCAATATGATTTCAAAGGGTCTTCATTTGCTCACCGAACCTCTACAATCCTATCACTGCTGCGTTTATGCCCCTGTACACATGCTTGATTCTCTTTCGGAGACATAGCAATCCATAGGTTTTAAGATACTTACTAGTCAGGTACATTCTTAGGCGTTTAATATGCGGTGTTGAGTCCATTTCGTTGAGCAAGGAGTAGCTCTTGTCTATTCCATATTTGGCTTAAGGAACTTTATCTGTGCTCATTTCAATCTCTGGTTTTATGCAGCAACCCAACTCACCTTTCCCCTTAAGCAAGCATAAGTTGGTTTTCTAAATTTGAGAACCTGTTCTGTTGTGGAATTCAGTTCCTGTGTAGCCAAGTTTACATTCCGTGTATTAGTGATATCTTATGATGTTTCTTTTTCTGTGTGACTTATTTCAGTTAGAATCATCGTACCTGAATCGACTCATTATGCTGCTACGGGCCTGATGACATAGATTTCATTGCTGAGTGATAATGCATTGTACGTAAGTACCACATGTTCTTTATCCATTTTTCACTTTCTGCGATGTTGAACTTGTACTGTAAACGAGGTTCTTGTAAACAGAGCCATTCCAAACTTTGGGGTGGCTGTGTCTTTTTGATTTTAATTTCCCTAAGCTATAGGACCATAAGTGGAAGTGCCCTAGGCTCTGTTGCTTTGTTTTTTAGATGTTTCAGGAAACACCATACACTTCTCCCGAGTGTCTGTTGGCAATTTACATCCCGCCCATCAGCATAACAAGGCTCCCAGTTCTCCATGGCCTGTTGCCTTTCTGGATTTTACACTTTTTTTCAGATGGCCCTTTTGACCGGGGGGAAGTGAGACTTCATTGTAGTGCAGATTTCCTTTGCAAGCTTGCTTGGTTGGCCAAAAAGGGCGTATGCGTTTTTTCCTGAATATATTCAGGAAAAAACGCATACGCCCTTTTTGGCCAAGTGCATCATTGTGGACGTTCTGCCTCTTTTCCTATGCTTTCAATGCAATTCCAGTCTACCTCCTGAAATCGGTTTCCTGCAATTCTGCCCCGCTTTCAAGTCCTCTTGGCAGCCTTACTTCAGTCTATTTTTGGACGATAGCTGTCATTTATAACTCTGCAGGTTTGTGAATTACAGTGCCCCTGAGCTCCTTTCTTCAACTCGCTTTCTTGTGACCTGGCCGCAACACCGCAGGATGGCTTCAGGCCCTAATCTGGTTCCGGCCGGGCATGCTGAGCCTTTGGTTAATTCCTCTTCCTGGTGGGAAATGAGAGTTAAATTTGCCCGTTCAGACACCTCCAGCTAGCCTCTCATTGGTTCTCGCTATTCCTGTTCATCTTCCGCAGAAATTGCAAACTGGGCCAAACAGGAGGTTAAAGGGACTGACTCTCCAAGTCGGGAGAGTGTTAGTAAAGCGTCTGGAATGTTGCACCCGAGTACCAGGGGAGGAAAACTGAGACATATTTGAACACGTCTCCCGTTCACATGGTTGATCATACTCTGCGTTCCACATGCATGTTTTAGCTGAAGGAAGAATACCTTAAACCTGGAGAGTTGAGATCCGTGGAATGGGTACCATGCAATATGACTTCAAAGGGTCTTCATTTGCTCACCGAACCTCTCCAATCCTATCACTGCTGCGTTTATGCCCCTGTACACACGCTTGATTCTCTTTTGGAGACATAGCAATCCATAGGTTTTAAGATACTTACTAGTCAGGTACATTCTTAGGCGTTTAATATGGGGTGTTGAGTCCATTTCGTTGAGCAAGGAGTAGCTCTTGTCTATTCTATATTTGGCTTAAGGAACTTTATCTGTGCTCATTTCAATCTCTGGTTTTATGCAGCACCCCAACTCACCTTTCCCCTTAAGCAAGCATAAGTTGGTTTTCTAAATTTGAGACCCTGTTCTGTTTTGGAATGCAGTTCCTGTGTAGCCAAGTTTACATTCCGTGTATTAGTGATATCTTATGATGTTTCGTTTTCTGTGTGACTTATTTCAGTTAGAATCATCGTACCTGAATCCACTCATTATGCTGCTACGGGCCTGATGACATAGATTTCATTGCTGAGTGATACTGCATTGTACGTAAGTACCACAAGTTCTTTATCCATTTTTCACTTTCTCTGATATTGAACTTGTACGGTAAACGAGGTTCTTGTAAACAGAGGCGTCCCAAACTTTGGGGTGGCTGTGTCTTTTTGATTTTAATTTCCCTAAGCTATAGGAACATAAGTGGAAGTGCCCTAGGCTCTGTTGCTTTGTTTTTTAGATGTTTCAGGAAACACCATACACTTCTCCCGAGTGGTTGTTGGCAATTTACATCCCGCCCATCAGCATAACAAGGCTCCCAGTTCTCCATGGCCTGTCCTGCCTTTCTGGATTTTACACTTTTTTCAGAGGGCCCTTTTGACCAGGGGGAAGTGAGACTTCATTGTAGTGCAGATTTCCTTTGCAAGCTTGCTTGGTTGGCCAAAAAGGGCGTATGCGTTTTTTCCTGAATATATTCAGGAAAAAACGCATACGCCCTTTTTGGCCAAGTGCATCATTGTGGACGTTCTGCCTCTTTTCCTATGCTTTCAATGCAATTCCAGTCTACCTCCTGAAATCGGTTTCCTGCAATTCTGCCCCGCTTTCAAGTCCTCTTGGCAGCCTTACTTCAGTCTATTTTTGGACGATAGCTGTCATTTATAACTCTGCAGGTTTGTGAATTACAGTGCCCCTGAGCTCCTTTCTTCAACTCGCTTTCTTGTGAGCTGGCCGCAACACCGCAGGATGGCTTCAGGCCCTAATCTTGTTCTGGTACGGCACGCTGAGCCTTTGGTTATTTCCTCTTCCTGGTGGGAAATGAGAGTTAAATTTGCCCGTCCAGACACCTCCAGCTAGCCTCTCATTGGTTCTCACTATTCCTGTTCATCTTCCGCAGAAATTGCAAACTGGGCCAAACAGGAGGTTTAAGACGCTGACTCTCCAAGTGGGGAGAGTGTTAGTAAAGCGTCTGGAATGTTGCACCCGAGTACCAGGGGAGGAAAACTGAGACATATTTGAACACGTCTCCCGTTCACATGGTTGATCATACTTGCGTTCCACATGCATGTTTTAGCTGAAGGAAGAATACCTTAAACCTGGAGAGTTGAGACCCGTGTAATGGGTACCATGCAATATGACTTCAAAGGGTCTTCATTTGCTCACCGAACCTGCCCTATCCTATCACTGCTGCGTGTATGCCCCTGTACACATGCTTGATTCTCTTTCGGAGACATAGCAATCCATAGGTTTTAAGATACTTATTAGTCAGGTACATTCTTAGGCGTTTAATATGCGGTGTTGAGTCCATTTCGTTGAGCAAGGAGTAGCTCTTGTCTATACCATATTTGACTTAAGGAACTTTATCTGTGCTCATTTCAATCTCTGGTTTTATGCAGCACCCCAACTCACCTTTCCCCTTAAGCAAGCATAAGTTGGTTTTCTAAATTTGAGACCCTGTTCTGTTCTGTAATTCAGTTCCTGTGTAGCCAAGTTTACATTCCGTGTATTACTGATATCTTATGATGTTTCTTTTCCTGTGTGACTTACTTCAGTTAGAATCATCATACCTGAATCCACTCATTGCGATGCTAAGGGCCTGATGACATAGATTTCATTGTTGAGTGATATTGCTTTGTAAGTGAATACCACAACTTCTTTATCCATTTTTCACTTTCTGCGATGTTGAACTTGTACTGTAAACGAGGTTCTTGTAAACAGAGCCGTTCCAAACATTGGGGTGGCTGTGTCTTTTTGATTTTAATTTCCCTAAGCTATAGGACCATAAGTGGAAGTGCCCTAGGCTCTGTTGCTTTGTTTTTTAGATGTTTCAGGAAACACCATACACTTCTCCCAAGTGTCTGTTGGCAATTTACATCCCGCCCATCAGCATAACAAGGCTCCCAGTTCTCCATGGCCTGTCCTGCCTTTCTGGATTTTACACTTTTTTCAGATGGCCCTTTTGACCGGGGGGAAGTGAGACTTCATTGTAGTGCAGATTTCCTTTGCAAGCTTGCTTGGTTGGCCAAAAAGGGCGTATGCGTTTTTTCCTGAATATATTCAGGAAAAAACGCATACGCCCTTTTTGGCCAAGTGCATCATTGTGGACGTTCTGCCTCTTTTCCTATGCTTTCAATGCAATTCCAGTCTACCTCCTGAAATCGGTTTCCTGCAATTCTGCCCCGCTTTCAAGTCCTCTTGGCAGCCTTACTTCAGTCTATTTTTTGACGATAGCTGTCATTTATAACTCTGCAGGTTTGTGAATTACAGTGCCCCTGAGCTCCTTTGTTCAACTCGCTTTCTTTTGAGCTGGCCGCAACACCGCAGGATGGCTTCAGGCCCTAATCTGGTTCCGGTACGGCACGCTGAGCCTTTGGTTATTTCCTCTTCCTGGTGGGAAATGAGAGTTAAATTTGCCCGTCCAGACACCTCCAGCTAGCCTCTCATTGGTTCTCGCTATTCCTGTTCATCTTCCGCAGAAATTGCAAACTGGGCCAAACAGGAGGTTAAAGGCGCTGACTCTCCAAGTGGGGAGAGTGTTAGTAAAGCGTCTGGAAAGTTGCACCCGAGTACCAGGGGAGGAAAACTGAGACATATTTGAACACTTCTCCCGTTCACATGGTTGATCATACTCTGGGTTCCACATGCATGTTTTAGCTGAAGGAAGAATACCTTAAACCTGGAGAGTTGAGACCCGTGTAATGGGTACCATGCAATATAACTTCAAAGGGTCTTCGTTTGCTCACCGAACCTCTCCAATCCTATCACTGCTGTGTTTATTCCCCTGTACACACGGTTGATTCTCTTTTGGAGACATAGCAATCCATAGGTTTTAGGATACTTACTAGTCAGGTACATTCTTAGGGGTTTAATATGGGGTTTTGAGTCCATTTCGTTGAGCAAGGAGTAGCTCTTGTCTATTCCATATTTGGCTTAAGGAACTTTATCTGTGCTCATTTCAATCTCTGGTTTTATGCAGCACCCCAACTCACCTTTACCCTTAAGCAAGCATAAGTTGGTTTTCTAAATTTGAGTCCCTGTTCTGTTCTGTAATTCAGTTCCTGTGTAGCCAAGTTTACATTCCGTGTATTACTGATATCTTTTGATGTTTCTTTTCTGTGTGACTTATTTCAGTTAGAATCATCATACCTGAATCCACTCATTGTGCTGCTACGGGCCTGATGACACAGATTTCATTGCTGAGTGATATTGCTTTGTAAGTAAATACCACAACTTCTTTATCCATTTTTCACTTTCTGCGATGTTGAACTTGTACTGTAAACGAGGTTCTTGTAAACAGAGCCGTTCCAAACTTTGGGGTGGCTGTGTCTTTTTGATTTTAATTTCCCTAAGCTATAGGACCATAAGTGGCAGTGTCCTAGGCTCTGTTGCTTTGTTTTTTAGATGTTTCAGGAAACACCATACACTTCTCCCGAGTGTCTGTTGGCAATTTACATCCCGCCCATCAGCATAACAAGGCTCCCAGTTCTCCATGGCCTGTCCTGCCTTTCTGGATTTTACACTTTTTTCAGATGGCCCTTTTGACCGGGGGGAAGTGAGACTTCATTGTAGTGCAGATTTCCTTTGCAAGCTTGCTTGGTTGGCCAAAAAGGGCGTATGCGTTTTTTCCTGAATATATTCAGGAAAAAACGCATACGCCCTTTTTGGCCAAGTGCATCATTGTGGACGTTCTGCCTCTTTTCCTATGCTTTCAATGCAATTCCAGTCTACCTCCTGAAATCGGTTTCCTGCAATTCTGCCCCGCTTTCAAGTCCTCTTGGCAGCCTTACTTCAGTCTATTTTTGGACGATAGCTGTCACTTATAACTCTGCAGTTTTGTGAATTACAGTGCCCCTGAGCTCCTTTCTTCAACTCGCTTTCTTGTGACCTGGCCGCAACACCGCAGGATGGCTTCAGGCCCTAATCTGGTTCCGGCACGGCACGCTGAGCCTTTGGTTAATTCCTCTTCCTGGTGGGAAATGAGAGTTAAATTTGCCCGTCCAGACACCTCCAGGTAGTCTCTCATTGGTTCTCGCTATTCCTGTTCATCTTCCGCAGAAATTGCAAACTGGGCCAAACAGGAGGTTAAAGGGACTGACTCTCCAAGTGGGGAGAGTGTTAGTAAAGCGTCTGGAATGTTGCACCCGAGTACCAGGGGAGGAAAACTGAGACATATTTGAACACGTCTCCCGTTCACATGGTTGATCATACTCTGGGTTCCACATGCATGTTTTAGCTGAAGGAAGAATACCTTAAACCTGGAGAGTTGAGACCCGTGTAGTGGGTACCATGCAATATGACTTCAAAGGGTCTTCATTTGCTCACCGAACCTCTCCAATCCTATCACTGCTGCGTTTATGCCCCTGTACACACGCTTGATTCTCTTTTGGAGACATAGCAATCCATAGGTTTTAAGATACTTACTAGTCAGGTACATTCTTAGGCGTTTAATATGGGGTGTTGAGTCCATTTCGTTGAGCAAGGAGTAGCTCTTGTCTATTCCATATTTGGCTTAAGGAACTTTATCTGTGCTCATTTCAATCTCTGGTTTTATGCAGCACCCCAACTCACCTTTCCCCTTAAGCAAGCATAAGTTGGTTTTCTAAATTTGAGTCCCTGTTCTGTTCTGTAATTCAGTTCCTGTGTAGCCAAGTTTACATTCCGTGTATTACTGATATCTTATGATGTTTCTTTTTCTGTGTGACTTACTTCAGTTAGAATCATCATACCTGAATCCACTCATTGTGCTGCTACGGGCCTGATGACACAGATTTCATTGCTGAGTGATATTGCTTTGTAAGTAAATACCACAACTTCTTTATCCATTTTTCACTTTCTGCGATGTTGAACTTGTACTGTAAACGAGGTTCTTGTAAACAGAGCCGTTCCAAACTTTGGGGTGGCTGTGTCTTTTTGATTTTAATTTCCCTAAGCTATAGGACCATAAGTGGAGTGCCCTAGGTTCTGTTGCTTTGTTTTTTAGATGTTTCAGGAAACACCATACACTTCTCCCGAGTGGTTGTTGGCAATTTACATCCCGCCCATCAGCATAACAAGGCTCCCAGTTCTCCATGGCCTGTCCTGCCTTTCTGGATTTTACACTTTTTTCAGATGGCCCTTTTGACCGGGGGGAAGTGAGACTTCATTGTAGTGCAGATTTCCTTTGCAAGCTTGCTTGGTTGGCCAAAAAGGGCGTATGCGTTTTTTCCTGAATATATTCAGGAAAAAACGCATACGCCCTTTTTGGCCAAGTGCATCATTGTGGACGTTCTGCCTCTTTTCCTATGCTTTCAATGCAATTCCAGTCTACCTCCTGAAATCGGTTTCCTGCAATTCTGCCCCGCTTTCAAGTCCTCTTGGCAGCCTTACTTCAGTCTATTTTTGGACGATAGCTGTCATTTATAACTCTGCAGGTTTGTGAATTACAGTGCCACTGAGCTCCTTTCTTCAACTCGCTTTCTTTTGAGCTGGCCGCAACACCGCAGGATGGCTTCAGGCCCTAATCTGGTTCCGGTACGGCACGCTGAGCCTTTGGTTATTTCCTCTTCCTGGTGGGAAATGAGAGTTAAATTTGCCCGTCCAGACACCTCCAGGTAGTCTCTCATTGGTTCTCGCTAGTCCTGTTCATCTTCCGCAGAAATTGCAAACTGGGCCAAACAGGAGGTTAAAGGCGCTGACTCTCCAAGTGGGGAGAGTGTTAGTAAAGCGTCTGGAATGTTGCACCCGAGTACCAGGGGAGGAAAACTGAGACATATTTGAACACGTCTCCCGTTCACATGGTTGATCATACTTGGGTTCCACATGCATGTTTTAGCTGAAGGAAGAATACCTTAAACCTGGAGAGTTAAGACCCGTGTAATGGGTACCATGCAATATGACTTCAAAGGGTTTTCATTTGCTCACCGAACCTCTCCAATCCTATCACTGCTGCGTTTATGCCCCTTTACACATGCTTGATTCTCTTTCAGAGACATAGCAATCCATAGGTTTTAAGATACTTACTAGTCAGGTACATTCTTAGGCGTTTAATATGCGGTGTTGAGTCCATTTCGTTGAGCAAGGAGTAGCTCTTGTCTATTCCATATTTGACTTAAGGAACTTTATCTGTGCTCATTTCAATCTCTGGTTTTATGCAGCACCCCAACTCACCTTTACCCTTAAGCAAGCATAAGTTGGTTTTCTAAATTTGAGACCCTGTTCTGTTCTGTAATTCAGTTCCTGTGTAGCCAAGTTTACATTCCGTGTATTACTGATATCTTATGATGTTTCTTTTTCTGTGTGACTTACTTCAGTTAGAATCATCATACCTGAATCCACTCATTGTGCTGCTAAGGGCCTGATGACACAGATTTCATTGCTGAGTGATATTGCTTTGTAAGTAAATACCACAACTTCTTTATCCATTTTTCACTTTCTGCGATGTTGAACTTGTACTGTAAACGAGGTTCTTGTAAACAGAGCCGTTCCAAACTTTGGGGTGGCTGTGTCTTTTTGATTTTAATTTCCCTAAGCTATAGGACCATAAGTGGCAGTGCCCTAGGCTCTGTTGCTTTGTTTTTTAGATGTTTCAGGAAACACCATACACTTCTGCGGAGTGTCTGTTGGCAATTTACATCCCGCCCATCAGCATAACAAGGCTCCCAGTTCTCCATGGCCTGTCCTGCCTTTCTGGATTTTACACTTTTTTCAGATGGCCCTTTTGACCGGGGGGAAGTGAGACTTCATTGTAGTGCAGATTTCTTTGCAAGCTTGCTTGGTTGGCCAAAAAGGGCGTATGCATTTTTTCCTGAATATATTCAGGAAAAAACGCATACGCCCTTTTTGGCCAAGTGCATCATTGTGGACGTTCTGCCTCTTTTCCTATGCTTTCAATGCAATTCCAGTCTGCCTCCTGAAATCGGTTTCCTGCAATTCTGCCCCGCTTTCAAGTCCTCTTGGCAGCCTTACTTCAGTCTATTTTTGGACGATAGCTGTCATTTATAACTCTGCAGGTTTGTGAATTACAGTGCCCCTGAGCTCCTTTCTTCAACTCGCTTTCTTGTGACCTGGCCGCAACACCGCAGGATGGCTTCAGGCCCTAATCTGGTTCCGGCACGGCACGCTGAGCCTTTGGTTAATTCCTCTTCCTGGTGGGAAATGAGAGTTAAATTTGCCCGTCCAGACACCTCCAGCTAGCCTCTCATTGGTTCTCACTATTCCTGTTCATCTTCCGCAGAAATTGCAAACTGGGCCAAACAGGAGGTTAAAGGGACTGACTCTCCAAGTGGGGAGAGTGTTAGTAAAGCGTCTGGAATGTTGCACCCGAGTACCAGGGGAGGAAAACTGAGACATATTTGAACACGTCTCCCGATCACATGGTTGATCATACTCTAGGTTCCATATGCATGTTTTAGCTGAAGGAAGAATACCTTAAACCTGGGTAGTTGAAACCCGTGGAATGGGTACCATGCAATATGACTTCAAAGGGTCTTCATTTGCTCACCGAACCTCTCCAATCCTATCACTGCTGCGTTTATGCCCCTGTACACATGCTTGATTCTCTTTCGGAGACATAGCAATCCATAGGTTTTAAGATACTTACAAGTCAGGTACATTCTTATGCGTTTAATATGCGGTGTTGAGTCCATTTTGTTGAGCAAGGAGTAGCTCTTGTCTATTCCATATTTGGCTTAAGGAATTTTATCTGTGCTCATTTCAATCTGTGGTTTTATGCAGCACCCCAACTCACCTTTACCCTTAAGCAAGCATAAGTTGTTTTTCTAAATTTGAGACCCTGTTCTGTTCTGTAATTCAGTTCCTGTGTAGCCAAGTTTCCATTCCGTGTATTACTGATATCTTATGATGTTTCTTTTTCTGTGTGACTTATTTTAGTTAGAATCATCATACCTGAATCCACTCATTGTGCTGCTAAGGGACTGATGACATAGATTTCATTGCTGAGTGATATTGCTTTGTAAGTGAATACCACAACTTCTTTATCCATTTTTCACTTTCTGCGATGTTGAACTTGTACTGTAAACGAGGTTCTTGTAAACAGAGCCTTTCCAAACTTTGGGGTGGCTGTGTCTTTTTGATTTTAATTTCCCTAAGCTATAGGACCATAAGTGGAAGTGCCCTAGGCTCTGTTGCTTTGTTTTTTAGATGTTTCAGGAAACACCATACACTTCTCCCAAGTGTCTGTTGGCAATTTACATCCCACCCATCAGCATAACAAGGCTCCCAGTTCTCCATGGCCTGTCCTGCCTTTCTGGATTTTACACTTTTTTCAGATGGCCCTTTTGACCGGGGGGAAGTGAGACTTCATTGTAGTGCAGATTTCATTTGCAAGCTTGCTTGGTTGGCCAAAAAGGGCGTATGCGTTTTTTCCTGAATATATTCAGGAAAAAACGCATACGCCCTTTTTGGCCAAGTGCATCATTGTGGATGTTCTGCCTCTTTTCCTATGCTTTCAATGCAATTCCAGTCTACCTCCTGAAATCGGTTTCCTGCAATTCTGCCCCGCTTTCAAGTCCTCTTGGCAGCCTTACTTCAGTCTATTTTTGGACGATAGATGTCATTTATAACTCTGCAGGTTTGTGAATTACAGTGTCCCTGAGCTCCTTTCTTCAACTCGCTTTCTTGTGACCTGGGCGCAAAACCGCAGGATGGCTTCAGGCCCTAATCTGGTTCCGGCACGGCACGCTGAGCCTTTGCTTATTTCCTCTTCCTGGTGGGAAATGAGAGTTAAATTTGCCCGTCCAGACACCTCCAGCTAGTCTCTCATTGGTTCTCGCTATTCCTGTTCATCTTCCACAGAAATTGCAAACTGGGCCAAACAGGAGGTTAAAGGCGCTGACTCTCCAAGTGGGGAGAGTGTTAGTAAAGCGTCTGGAATGTTGCACCCGAGTACCAGGGGAGGAAAACTGAGACATATTTGAACACGTCTCCCGTTCACATGGTTGATCATACTTGGGTTCCACATGCATGTTTTAGCTGAAGGAAGAATACCTTAAACCTGGAGAGTTAAGACCCGTGTAATGGGTACCATGCAATATGACTTCAAAGGGTCTTCATTTGCTCACCGAACCTCTCCAATCCTATCACTGCTGCGTTTATGCCCCTGTACACATGCTTGATTCTCTTTCGGAGACATAGCAATCCATAGGTTTTAAGATACTTACTAGTCAGGTACATTCTTAGGCGTTTAATATGCGGTGTTGAGTCCATTTCGTTGAGCAAGGAGTAGCTCTTGTCTATTCCATATTTGACTTAAGGAACTTTATCTGTGCTCATTTCAATCTCTGGTTTTATGCAGAACCCCAACTCACCTTTACCCTTAAGCAAGCATAAGTTGGTTTTCTAAATTTGAGACCCTGTTCTGTTCTGTAATTCAGTTCCTGTGTAGCCAAGTTTACATTCCGTGTATTACTGATATCTAATGATGTTTCTTTTTCTGTGTGACTTACTTCAGTTAGAATCATCATACCTGAATCCACTCATTGTGCTGCTAAGGGCCTGATGACACAGATTTCATTGCTGAGTGATATTGCTTTGTAAGTAAATACCACAACTTCTTTATCCATTTTTAACTTTCTGCGATGTTGAACTTGTACTGTAAACGAGGTTCTTGTAAACAGAGCCGTTCCAAACTTTGGGGTGGCTGTGTCTTTTTGATTTTAATTTCCCTAAGCTATAGGACCATAAGTGGAAGTGCCCTAGGTTCTGTTGCTTTGTTTTTTAGATGTTTCAGGAAACACCATACACTTCTCCCGAGTGGTTGTTGGCAATTTACATCCCGCCCATCAGCATAACAAGGCTCCCAGTTCTCCATGGCCTATCCTGCCTTTCTGGATTTTACACTTTTTTCAGATGGCCCTTTTGACAGGCGGGAAGTGAGACTTCATTGTAGTGCAGATTTCCTTTGCAAGCTTGCTTGGTTGGCCAAAAAGGGCGTATGCGTTTTTTCCTGAATATATTCAGGAAAAAACGCATACGCCCTTTTTGGCCAAGTGCATCATTGTGGACGTTCTGCCTCTTTTCCTATGCTTTCAATGCAATTCCAGTCTGCCTCCTGAAATCGGTTTCCTGCAATTCTGCCCCGCTTTCAAGTCCTCTTGGCAGCCTTACTTCAGTCTATTTTTGGACGATAGCTGTCATTTATAACTCTGCAGGTTTGTGAATTACAGTGCCCCTGAGCTCCTTTCTTCAACTCGCTTTCTTGTGACCTGGCCGCAACACCGCAGGATGGCTTCAGGCCCTAATCTGGTTCCGGCACGGCACGCTGAGCCTTTGGTTAATTCCTCTTCCTGGTGGGAAATGAGAGTTAAATTTGCCCGTCCAGACACCTCCAGCTAGCCTCTCATTGGTTCTCACTATTCCTGTTCATCTTCCGCAGAAATTGCAAACTGGGCCAAACAGGAGGTTAAAGGGACTGACTCTCCAAGTGGGGAGAGTGTTAGTAAAGCGTCTGGAATGTTGCACCCAAGTACCAGGGGAGGAAAACTGAGACATATTTGAACACGTCTCCCGATCACATGGTTGATCATACTCTAGGTTCCATATGCATGTTTTAGCTGAAGGAAGAATACCTTAAACCTGGGTAGTTGAAACCCGTGGAATGGGTACCATGCAATATGACTTCAAAGGGTCTTCATTTGCTCACCGAACCTCTCCAATCCTATCACTGCTGCGTTTATGCCCCTGTACACATGCTTGATTCTCTTTCGGAGACATAGCAATCCATAGGTTTTAAGATACTTACAAGTCAGGTACATTCTTAGGCGTTTAATATGCGGTGTTGAGTCCATTTTGTTGAGCAAGGAGTAGCTCTTGTCTATTCCATATTTGGCTTAAGGAATTTTATCTGTGCTCATTTCAATCTGTGGTTTTATGCAGCACCCCAACTCACCTTTACCCTTAAGCAAGCATAAGTTGTTTTTCTAAATTTGAGACCCTGTTCTGTTCTGTAATTCAGTTCCTGTGTAGCCAAGTTTCCATTCCGTGTATTACTGATATCTTATGATGTTTCTTTTTCTGTGTGACTTATTTTAGTTAGAATCATCATACCTGAATCCACTCATTGTGCTGCTAAGGGACTGATGACATAGATTTCATTGCTGAGTGATATTGCTTTGTAAGTGAATACCACAACTTCTTTATCCATTTTTCACTTTCTGCGATGTTGAACTTGTACTGTAAACGAGGTTCTTGTAAACAGAGCCTTTCCAAACTTTGGGGTGGCTGTGTCTTTTTGATTTTAATTTCCCTAAGCTATAGGACCATAAGTGGAAGTGCCCTAGGCTCTGTTGCTTTGTTTTTTAGATGTTTCAGGAAACACCATACACTTCTCCCAAGTGTCTGTTGGCAATTTACATCCCACCCATCAGCATAACAAGGCTCCCAGTTCTCCATGGCCTGTCCTGCCTTTCTGGATTTTACACTTTTTTCAGATGGCCCTTTTGACCGGGGGGAAGTGAGACTTCATTGTAGTGCAGATTTCATTTGCAAGCTTGCTTGGTTGGCCAAAAAGGGCGTATGCGTTTTTTCCTGAATATATTCAGGAAAAAACGCATACGCCCTTTTTGGCCAAGTGCATCATTGTGGATGTTCTGCCTCTTTTCCTATGCTTTCAATGCAATTCCAGTCTACCTCCTGAAATCGGTTTCCTGCAATTCTGCCCCGCTTTCAAGTCCTCTTGGCAGCCTTACTTCAGTCTATTTTTGGACGATAGATGTCATTTATAACTCTGCAGGTTTGTGAATTACAGTGTCCCTGAGCTCCTTTCTTCAACTCGCTTTCTTGTGACCTGGGCGCAAAACCGCAGGATGGCTTCAGGCCCTAATCTGGTTCCGGCACGGCACGCTGAGCCTTTGGTTATTTCCTCTTCCTGGTGGGAAATGAGAGTTAAATTTGCCCGTCCAGACACCTCCAGCTAGTCTCTCATTGGTTCTCGCTATTCCTGTTCATCTTCCACAGAAATTGCAAACTGGGCCAAACAGGAGGTTAAAGGCGCTGACTCTCCAAGTGGGGAGAGTGTTAGTAAAGCGTCTGGAATGTTGCACCCGAGTACCAGGGGAGGAAAACTGAGACATATTTGAACACGTCTCCCGTTCACATGGTTGATCATACTTGGGTTCCACATGCATGTTTTAGCTGAAGGAAGAATACCTTAAACCTGGAGAGTTAAGACCCGTGTAATGGGTACCATGCAATATGACTTCAAAGGGTCTTCATTTGCTCACCGAACCTCTCCAATCCTATCACTGCTGCGTTTATGCCCCTGTACACATGCTTGATTCTCTTTCGGAGACATAGCAATCCATAGGTTTTAAGATACTTACTAGTCAGGTACATTCTTAGGCGTTTAATATGCGGTGTTGAGTCCATTTCGTTGAGCAAGGAGTAGCTCTTATCTATTCCATATTTGACTTAAGGAACTTTATCTGTGCTCATTTCAATCTCTGGTTTTATGCAGAACCCCAACTCACCTTTACCCTTAAGCAAGCATAAGTTGGTTTTCTAAATTTGAGACCCTGTTCTGTTCTGTAATTCAGTTCCTGTGTAGCCAAGTTTACATTCCGTGTATTACTGATATCTTATGATGTTTCTTTTTCCGTGTGACTTACTTCAGTTAGAATCATCATACCTGAATCCACTCATTGTGCTGCTAAGGGCCTGATGACACAGATTTCATTGCTGAGTGATATTGCTTTGTAAGTAAATACCACAACTTCTTTATCCATTTTTCACTTTCTGCGATGTTGAACTTGTACTGTAAACGAGGTTCTTGTAAACAGAGCCGTTCCAAACTTTGGGGTGGCTGTGTCTTTTTGATTTTAATTTCCCTAAGCTATAGGACCATAAGTGGAAGTGCCCTAGGTTCTGTTGCTTTGTTTTTTAGATGTTTCAGGAAACACCATACACTTCTCCCGAGTGGTTGTTGGCAATTTACATCCCGCCCATCAGAATAACAAGGCTCCCAGTTCTCCATGGCCTATCCTGCCTTTCTGGATTTTACACTTTTTTCAGATGGCCCTTTTGACCGGGGGGAAGTGAGACTTCATTGTAGTGCAGATTTCCTTTGCAAGCTTGCTTGGTTGGCCAAAAAGGGCGTATGCGTTTTTTCCTGAATATATTCAGGAAAAAACGCATACGCCCTTTTTGGCCAAGTGCATCATTGTGGACGTTCTGCCTCTTTTCCTATGCTTTCAATGCAATTCCAGTCTACCTCCTGAAATCGGTTTCCTGCAATTCTGCCCCGCTTTCAAGTCCTCTTGGCAGCCTTACTTCAGTCTATTTTTGGACGATAGCTGTCATTTATAACTCTGCAGGTTTGTGAATTACAGTGCCCCTGAGCTCCTTTCTTCAACTCGCTTTCTTTTGAGCTGGCCGCAACACCGCAGGATGGCTTCAGGCCCTAATCTGGTTCTGGCATGGCACACTGAGCCTTTGGTTAATTCCTCTTCCTGGTAGGAAATGAGAGTTAAATTTGCCCGTCCAGACACCTCCAGCTAGTCTCCGTTGGTTCTCACTATTCCTGTTCATCTTCCGCAGAAATTGGAAACTGGGCCAAACAGGAGGTTAAAGGGACTGACTCTCCAAGTCGGGAGAGTGTTAGTAAAGCGTCTGGAATGTTGCACCCGAGTACCAGGGTACGAAAACTGAGACATATTCGAACACGTCTCCCGATCACATGGTTGATCATACTCTAAGTTCCACATGCATGTTTTAGCTGAAGGAAGAATACCTTAAACCTGGGGAGTTGAAACCCGTGGAATGGGTACCATGCAATATGACTTCAAAGGGTCTTCATTTGCTCACCGAACCTCTCCAATCCTATCACTGCTGCGTTTATGCCCCTGTACACATGCTTGATTCTCTTTTGGAGACATAGCAATCCATAGGTTTTAAGATATTTACAAGTCAGGTACATTCTTAGGCGTTTAATATGCGGTGTTGAGTCCATTTCGTTGAGCAAGGAGTAGCTCTTGTCTATTCCATATTTGGCTTAAGGAACTTTATCTGTGCTCATTTCAATCTCTGGTTTTATGCAGCACCCCAACTCACCTTTCCCCTTAAGCAAGCATAAGTTGTTTTTCTAAATTTGAGTCCCTGTTCTGTTCTGTAATTCAGTTCCTGTGTAGCCAAGTTTACATTCCGTGTATTACTGATATCTTATGATGTTTCTTTTTCTGTGTGACTTACTTCAGTTAGAATCATCATACCTGAATCCACTCATTGTGCTGCTAAGGGCCTGATGACACAGATTTCATTGCTGAGTGATATTGCTTTGTAAGTAAATACCACAACTTCTTTATCCATTTTTCACTTTCTGCGATGTTGAACTTGTACTGTAAATGAGGTTCTTGTAAACAGAGCCGTTCCAAACTTTGGGGTGGCTGTGTCTTTTTGATTTTAATTTCCCTAAGCTATAGGACCATAAGTGGAAGTGCCCTAGGCTCTGTTGCTTTGTTTTTTAGATGTTTCAGGAAACACCATACACTTCTCCCAAGTGTCTGTTGGCAATTTACATCCCACCCATCAGCATAACAAGGCTCCCAGTTCTCCATGGCCTGTCCTGCCTTTCTGGATTTTACACTTTTTTCAGATGGCCCTTTTGACCGGGGGGAAGTGAGACTTCATTGTAGTGCAGATTTCATTTGCAAGCTTGCTTGGTTGGCCAAAAAGGGCGTATGCGTTTTTTCCTGAATATATTCAGGAAAAAACGCATACGCCCTTTTTGGCCAAGTGCATCATTGTGGATGTTCTGCCTCTTTTCCTATGCTTTCAATGCAATTCCAGTCTACCTCCTGAAATCGGTTTCCTGCAATTCTGCCCCGCTTTCAAGTCCTCTTGGCAGCCTTACTTCAGTCTATTTTTGGACGATAGATGTCATTTATAACTCTGCAGGTTTGTGAATTACAGTGTCCCTGAGCTCCTTTCTTCAACTCGCTTTCTTGTGACCTGGGCGCAAAACCGCAGGATGGCTTCAGGCCCTAATCTGGTTCCGGCACGGCACGCTGAGCCTTTGGTTATTTCCTCTTCCTGGTGGGAAATGAGAGTTAAATTTGCCCGTCCAGACACCTCCAGCTAGTCTCTCATTGGTTCTCGCTATTCCTGTTCATCTTCCACAGAAATTGCAAACTGGGCCAAACAGGAGGTTAAAGGCGCTGACTCTCCAAGTGAGGAGAGTGTTAGTAAAGCGTCTGGAATGTTGCACCCGAGTACCAGGGGAGGAAAACTGAGACATATTTGAACACGTCTCCCGTTCACATGGTTGATCATACTTGGGTTCCACATGCATGTTTTAGCTGAAGGAAGAATACCTTAAACCTGGAGAGTTAAGACCCGTGTAATGGGTACCATGCAATATGACTTCAAAGGGTCTTCATTTGCTCACCGAACCTCTCCAATCCTATCACTGCTGCGTTTATGCCCCTGTACACATGCTTGATTCTCTTTCGGAGACATAGCAATCCATAGGTTTTAAGATACTTACTAGTCAGGTACATTCTTAGGCGTTTAATATGCGGTGTTGAGTCCATTTCGTTGAGCAAGGAGTAGCTCTTGTCTATTCCATATTTGACTTAAGGAACTTTATCTGTGCTCATTTCAATCTCTGGTTTTATGCAGAACCCCAACTCACCTTTACCCTTAAGCAAGCATAAGTTGGTTTTCTAAATTTGAGACCCTGTTCTGTTCTGTAATTCAGTTCCTGTGTAGCCAAGTTTACATTCCGTGTATTACTGATATCTAATGATGTTTCTTTTTCTGTGTGACTTACTTCAGTTAGAATCATCATACCTGAATCCACTCATTGTGCTGCTAAGGGCCTGATGACACAGATTTCATTGCTGAGTGATATTGCTTTGTAAGTAAATACCACAACTTCTTTATCCATTTTTCACTTTCTGCGATGTTGAACTTGTACTGTAAACGAGGTTCTTGTAAACAGAGCCGTTCCAAACTTTGGGGTGGCTGTGTCTTTTTGATTTTAATTTCCCTAAGCTATAGGACCATAAGTGGAAGTGCCCTAGGTTCTGTTGCTTTGTTTTTTAGATGTTTCAGGAAACACCATACACTTCTCCCGAGTGGTTGTTGGCAATTTACATCCCGCCCATCAGCATAACAAGGCTCCCAGTTCTCCATGGCCTATCCTGCCTTTCTGGATTTTACACTTTTTTCAGATGGCCCTTTTGACAGGCGGGAAGTGAGACTTCATTGTAGTGCAGATTTCCTTTGCAAGCTTGCTTGGTTGGCCAAAAAGGGCGTATGCGTTTTTTCCTGAATATATTCAGGAAAAAACGCATACGCCCTTTTTGGCCAAGTGCATCATTGTGGACGTTCTGCCTCTTTTCCTATGCTTTCAATGCAATTCCAGTCTGCCTCCTGAAATCGGTTTCCTGCAATTCTGCCCCGCTTTCAAGTCCTCTTGGCAGCCTTACTTCAGTCTATTTTTGGACGATAGCTGTCATTTATAACTCTGCAGGTTTGTGAATTACAGTGCCCCTGAGCTCCTTTCTTCAACTCGCTTTCTTGTGACCTGGCCGCAACACCGCAGGATGGCTTCAGGCCCTAATCTGGTTCCGGCACGGCACGCTGAGCCTTTGGTTAATTCCTCTTCCTGGTGGGAAATGAGAGTTAAATTTGCCCGTCCAGACACCTCCAGCTAGCCTCTCATTGGTTCTCACTATTCCTGTTCATCTTCCGCAGAAATTGCAAACTGGGCCAAACAGGAGGTTAAAGGGACTGACTCTCCAAGTGGGGAGAGTGTTAGTAAAGCGTCTGGAATGTTGCACCCAAGTACCAGGGGAGGAAAACTGAGACATATTTGAACACGTCTCCCGATCACATGGTTGATCATACTCTAGGTTCCATATGCATGTTTTAGCTGAAGGAAGAATACCTTAAACCTGGGTAGTTGAAACCCGTGGAATGGGTACCATGCAATATGACTTCAAAGGGTCTTCATTTGCTCACCGAACCTCTCCAATCCTATCACTGCTGCGTTTATGCCCCTGTACACATGCTTGATTCTCTTTCGGAGACATAGCAATCCATAGGTTTTAAGATACTTACAAGTCAGGTACATTCTTAGGCGTTTAATATGCGGTGTTGAGTCCATTTTGTTGAGCAAGGAGTAGCTCTTGTCTATTCCATATTTGGCTTAAGGAATTTTATCTGTGCTCATTTCAATCTGTGGTTTTATGCAGCACCCCAACTCACCTTTACCCTTAAGCAAGCATAAGTTGTTTTTCTAAATTTGAGACCCTGTTCTGTTCTGTAATTCAGTTCCTGTGTAGCCAAGTTTCCATTCCGTGTATTACTGATATCTTATGATGTTTCTTTTTCTGTGTGACTTATTTTAGTTAGAATCATCATACCTGAATCCACTCATTGTGCTGCTAAGGGACTGATGACATAGATTTCATTGCTGAGTGATATTGCTTTGTAAGTGAATACCACAACTTCTTTATCCATTTTTCACTTTCTGCGATGTTGAACTTGTACTGTAAACGAGGTTCTTGTAAACAGAGCCTTTCCAAACTTTGGGGTGGCTGTGTCTTTTTGATTTTAATTTCCCTAAGCTATAGGACCATAAGTGGAAGTGCCCTAGGCTCTGTTGCTTTGTTTTTTAGATGTTTCAGGAAACACCATACACTTCTCCCAAGTGTCTGTTGGCAATTTACATCCCACCCATCAGCATAACAAGGCTCCCAGTTCTCCATGGCCTGTCCTGCCTTTCTGGATTTTACACTTTTTTCAGATGGCCCTTTTGACCGGGGGGAAGTGAGACTTCATTGTAGTGCAGATTTCATTTGCAAGCTTGCTTGGTTGGCCAAAAAGGGCGTATGCGTTTTTTCCTGAATATATTCAGGAAAAAACGCATACGCCCTTTTTGGCCAAGTGCATCATTGTGGATGTTCTGCCTCTTTTCCTATGCTTTCAATGCAATTCCAGTCTACCTCCTGAAATCGGTTTCCTGCAATTCTGCCCCGCTTTCAAGTCCTCTTGGCAGCCTTACTTCAGTCTATTTTTGGACGATAGATGTCATTTATAACTCTGCAGGTTTGTGAATTACAGTGTCCCTGAGCTCCTTTCTTCAACTCGCTTTCTTGTGACCTGGGCGCAAAACCGCAGGATGGCTTCAGGCCCTAATCTGGTTCCGGCACGGCACGCTGAGCCTTTGGTTATTTCCTCTTCCTGGTGGGAAATGAGAGTTAAATTTGCCCGTCCAGACACCTCCAGCTAGTCTCTCATTGGTTCTCGCTATTCCTGTTCATCTTCCACAGAAATTGCAAACTGGGCCAAACAGGAGGTTAAAGGCACTGACTCTCCAAGTGGGGAGAGTGTTAGTAAAGCGTCTGGAATGTTGCACCCGAGTACCAGGGGAGGAAAACTGAGACATATTTGAACACGTCTCCCGTTCACATGGTTGATCATACTTGGGTTCCACATGCATGTTTTAGCTGAAGGAAGAATACCTTAAACCTGGAGAGTTAAGACCCGTGTAATGGGTACCATGCAATATGACTTCAAAGGGTCTTCATTTGCTCACCGAACCTCTCCAATCCTATCACTGCTGCGTTTATGCCCCTGTACACATGCTTGATTCTCTTTCGGAGACATAGCAATCCATAGGTTTTAAGATACTTACTAGTCAGGTACATTCTTAGGCGTTTAATATGCGGTGTTGAGTCCATTTCGTTGAGCAAGGAGTAGCTCTTATCTATTCCATATTTGACTTAAGGAACTTTATCTGTGCTCATTTCAATCTCTGGTTTTATGCAGAACCCCAACTCACCTTTACCCTTAAGCAAGCATAAGTTGGTTTTCTAAATTTGAGACCCTGTTCTGTTCTGTAATTCAGTTCCTGTGTAGCCAAGTTTACATTCCGTGTATTACTGATATCTTATGATGTTTCTTTTTCCGTGTGACTTACTTCAGTTAGAATCATCATACCTGAATCCACTCATTGTGCTGCTAAGGGCCTGATGACACAGATTTCATTGCTGAGTGATATTGCTTTGTAAGTAAATACCACAACTTCTTTATCCATTTTTCACTTTCTGCGATGTTGAACTTGTACTGTAAACGAGGTTCTTGTAAACAGAGCCGTTCCAAACTTTGGGGTGGCTGTGTCTTTTTGATTTTAATTTCCCTAAGCTATAGGACCATAAGTGGAAGTGCCCTAGGTTCTGTTGCTTTGTTTTTTAGATGTTTCAGGAAACACCATACACTTCTCCCGAGTGGTTGTTGGCAATTTACATCCCGCCCATCAGAATAACAAGGCTCCCAGTTCTCCATGGCCTATCCTGCCTTTCTGGATTTTACACTTTTTTCAGATGGCCCTTTTGACCGGGGGGAAGTGAGACTTCATTGTAGTGCAGATTTCCTTTGCAAGCTTGCTTGGTTGGCCAAAAAGGGCGTATGCGTTTTTTCCTGAATATATTCAGGAAAAAACGCATACGCCCTTTTTGGCCAAGTGCATCATTGTGGACGTTCTGCCTCTTTTCCTATGCTTTCAATGCAATTCCAGTCTACCTCCTGAAATCGGTTTCCTGCAATTCTGCCCCGCTTTCAAGTCCTCTTGGCAGCCTTACTTCAGTCTATTTTTGGACGATAGCTGTCATTTATAACTCTGCAGGTTTGTGAATTACAGTGCCCCTGAGCTCCTTTCTTCAACTCGCTTTCTTTTGAGCTGGCCGCAACACCGCAGGATGGCTTCAGGCCCTAATCTGGTTCTGGCATGGCACACTGAGCCTTTGGTTAATTCCTCTTCCTGGTAGGAAATGAGAGTTAAATTTGCCCGTCCAGACACCTCCAGCTAGTCTCCGTTGGTTCTCACTATTCCTGTTCATCTTCCGCAGAAATTGGAAACTGGGCCAAACAGGAGGTTAAAGGGACTGACTCTCCAAGTCGGGAGAGTGTTAGTAAAGCGTCTGGAATGTTGCACCCGAGTACCAGGGTACGAAAACTGAGACATATTCGAACACGTCTCCCGATCACATGGTTGATCATACTCTAAGTTCCACATGCATGTTTTAGCTGAAGGAAGAATACCTTAAACCTGGGGAGTTGAAACCCGTGGAATGGGTACCATGCAATATGACTTCAAAGGGTCTTCATTTGCTCACCGAACCTCTCCAATCCTATCACTGCTGCGTTTATGCCCCTGTACACATGCTTGATTCTCTTTTGGAGACATAGCAATCCATAGGTTTTAAGATATTTACAAGTCAGGTACATTCTTAGGCGTTTAATATGCGGTGTTGAGTCCATTTCGTTGAGCAAGGAGTAGCTCTTGTCTATTCCATATTTGGCTTAAGGAACTTTATCTGTGCTCATTTCAATCTCTGGTTTTATGCAGCACCCCAACTCACCTTTACCCTTAAGCAAGCATAAGTTGTTTTTCTAAATTTGAGTCCCTGTTCTGTTCTGTAATTCAGTTCCTGTGTAGCCAAGTTTACATTCCGTGTATTACTGATATCTTATGATGTTTCTTTTTCTGTGTGACTTACTTCAGTTAGAATCATCATACCTGAATCCACTCATTGTGCTGCTAAGGGCCTGATGACACAGATTTCATTGCTGAGTGATATTGCTTTGTAAGTAAATACCACAACTTCTTTATCCATTTTTCACTTTCTGCGATGTTGAACTTGTACTGTAAACGAGGTTCTTGTAAACAGAGCCGTTCCAAACTTTGGGGTGGCTGTGTCTTTTTGATTTTAATTTCCCTAAGCTATAGGACCATAAGTGGAAGTGCCCTAGGTTCTGTTGCTTTGTTTTTTAGATGTTTCAGGAAACACCATACACTTCTCCCGAGTGGTTGTTGGCAATTTACATCCCGCCCATCAGCATAACAAGGCTCCCAGTTCTCCATGGCCTGTCCTGCCTTTCTGGATTTTACACTTTTTTGAGATGGCCCTTTTGACGGGGGGGAAGTGAGACTTCATTGTAGTGCAGATTTCCTTTGCAAGCTTGCTTGGTTGGCCAAAAAGGGCGTATGCGTTTTTTCCTGAATATATTCAGGAAAAAACGCATACGCCCTTTTTGGCCAAGTGCATCATTGTGGACGTTCTGCCTCTTTTCCTATGCTTTCAATGCAATTCCAGTCTACCTCCTGAAATCGGTTTCCTGCAATTCTGCCCCGCTTTCAAGTCCTCTTGGCAGCCTTACTTCAGTCTATTTTTGGACGATAGCTGTCATTTATAACTCTGCAGGTTTGTGAATTACAGTGCCCCTGAGCTCCTTTCTTCAACTCGCTTTCTTGTGAGCTTGCCGCAACACCGCAGGGTGGCTTCAGGCCCTAATCTGGTTCCGGTACGGCACGCTGAGCCTTTGGTTATTTCCTCTTCCTGGTGGGAAATGAGAGTTAAATTTGCCCGTCCAGACACCTCCAGGTAGTCTCTCATTGGTTCTCGCTAGTCCTGTTCATCTTCCGCAGAAATTGCAAACTGGGCCAAACAGGAGGTTAAAGGCGCTGACTCTCCAAGTGGGGAGAGTGTTAGTAAAGCGTCTGGAATGTTGCACCCGAGTACCAGGGGAGGAAAACTGAGACATATTTGAACACGTCTCCCGTTCACATGGTTGATCATACTTGGGTTCCACATGCATGTTTTAGCTGAAGGAAGAATACCTTAAACCTGGAGAGTTAAGACCCGTGTAATGGGTACCATGCAATATGACTTCAAAGGGTTTTCATTTGCTCACCGAACCTCTCCAATCCTATCACTGCTGCGTTTATGCCCCTGTACACATGCTTGATTCTCTTTCAGAGACATAGCAATGCATAGGTTTTAAGATACTTACTAGTCAGGTACATTCTTAGGCGTTTAATATGCGGTGTTGAGTCCATTTCGTTGAGCAAGGAGTAGCTCTTGTCTATTCCATATTTGACTTAAGGAACTTTATCTGTGCTCATTTCAATCTCTGGTTTTATGCAGCACCCCAACTCACCTTTACCCTTAAGCAAGCATAAGTTGGTTTTCTAAATTTGAGACCCTGTTCTGTTCTGTAATTCAGTTCCTGTGTAGCCAAGTTTACATTCCGTGTATTACTGATATCTTATGATGTTTCTTTTTCTGTGTGACTTACTTCAGTTAGAATCATCATACCTGAATCCACTCATTGTGCTGCTAAGGGCCTGATGACACAGATTTCATTGCTGAGTGATATTGCTTTGTAAGTAAATACCACAACTTCTTTATCCATTTTTCACTTTCTGCGATGTTGAACTTGTACTGTAAACGAGGTTCTTGTAAACAGAGCCGTTCCAAACTTTGGGGTGGCTGTGTCTTTTTGATTTTAATTTCCCTAAGCTATAGGACCATAAGTGGAAGTGCCCTAGGCTCTGTTGCTTTGTTTTTTAGATGTTTCAGGAAACACCATACACTTCTCCCGAGTGTCTGTTGGCAATTTACATCCCGCCCATCAGCATAACAAGGCTCCCAGTTCTCCATGGCCTGTCCTGCCTTTCTGGATTTTACACTTTTTTCAGATGGCCCTTTTGACCGGGGGGAAGTGAGACTTCATTGTAGTGCAGATTTCCTTTGCAAGCTTGCTTGGTTGGCCAAAAAGGGCGTATGCGTTTTTTCCTGAATATATTCAGGAAAAAACGCATACGCCCTTTTTGGCCAAGTGCATCATTGTGGACGTTCTGCCTCTTTTCCTATGCTTTCAATGCAATTCCAGTCTACCTCCTGAAATCGGTTTCCTGCAATTCTGCCCCGCTTTCAAGTCCTCTTGGCAGCCTTACTTCAGTCTATTTTTGGACGACAGCTGTCATTTATAACTCTGCAGGTTTGTGAATTACAGTGCCCCTGAGCTCCTTTCTTCAACTCGCTTTCTTGTGACCTGGCCGCAACACCGCAGGATGGCTTCAGGCCCTAATCTGGTTCCGGCCCGGCACGCTGAGCCTTTGGTTAATTCCTCTTCCTGGTGGGAAATGAGAGTTAAATTTGCCCGTCCAGACACCTCCAGCTAGCCTCTCATTGGTTCTCACTATTCCTGTTCATCTTCCGCAGAAATTGCAAACTGGGCCAAACAGGAGGTTAAAGGGACTGACTCTCCAAGTGGGGAGAGTGTTAGTAAAGCGTCTGGAATGTTGCACCCGAGTACCAGGGGAGGAAAACTGAGACATATTTGAACACGTCTCCCGATCACATGGTTGATCATACTCTAGGTTCCATATGCATGTTTTAGCTGAAGGAAGAATACCTTAAACCTGGGTAGTTGAAACCCGTGGAATGGGTACCATGCAATATGACTTCAAAGGGTCTTCATTTGCTCACCGAACCTCTCCAATCCTATCACTGCTGCGTTTATGCCCCTGTACACATGCTTGATTCTCTTTCGGAGACATAGCAATTCTTAGGTTTTAAGATACTTACAAGTCAGGTACATTCTTAGGCGTTTAATATGCGGTGTTGAGTCCATTTCGTTGAGCAAGGAGTAGCTCTTGTCTATTCCATATTTGGCTTAAGGAACTTTATCTGTGCTCATTTCAATCTCTGATTTTATGCAGCACCCAAACTCACCTTTACCCTTAAGCAAGCATAAGTTGTTTTTCTAAATTTGAGACCCTGTTCTGTTCTGTAATTCAGTTCCTGTGTAGCCAAGTTTCCATTCCGTGTATTACTGATATCTTATGATGTTTCTTTTTCTGTGTGACTTATTTCAGTTAGAATCATCGTACCTGAATCCACTCATTGTGCTGCTACGGGCCTGATGACATAGATTTCATTGCTGAGTGATACTGCATTGTACGTAAGTACCACAAGTTCTTTATCCATTTTTCACTTTCTGTGATATTGAACTTGTACGGTAAACGAGGTTCTTGTAAACGGAGGCGTCCCAAACTTTGGGGTGGCTGTGTCTTTTTGATTTTAATTTCCCTAAGCTATAGGACCATAAGTGGAAGTGCCCTAGGCTCTGTTGCTTTGTTTTTTAGATGTTTCAGGAAACACCATACACTTCTCCCAAGTGTCTGTTGGCAATTTACATCCCGCCCATCAGCATAACAAGGCTCCCAGTTCTCCATGGCCTGTCCTGCCTTTCTGGATTTTACACTTTTTTCAGATGGCCCTTTTGACCGGGGGGAAGTGAGACTTCATTGTAGTGCAGATTTCATTTGCAAGCTTGCTTGGTTGGCCAAAAAGGGCGTATGCGTTTTTTCCTGAATATATTCAGGAAAAAACGCATACGCCCTTTTTGGCCAAGTGCATCATTGTGGACGTTCTGCCTCTTTTCCTATGCTTTCAATGCAATTCCAGTCTACCTCCTGAAATCGGTTTCCTGCAATTCTGCCCCGCTTTCAAGTCCTCTTGGCAGCCTTACTTCAGTCTATTTTTGGACGATAGCTGTCATTTATAACTCTGCAGGTTTGTGAATTACAGTGTCCCTGAGCTCCTTTCTTCAACTCGCTTTCTTGTGACCTGGGCGCAAAACCGCAGGATGGCTTCAGGCCCTAATCTGGTTCCGGCACGGCATGCTGAGCCTTTGGTTATTTCCTCTTCCTGGTGGGAAATGAGAGTTAAATTTGCCCGTCCAGACACCTCCAGCTAGTCTCTCATTGGTTCTCGCTATTCCTGTTCATCTTCCGCAGAAATTGCAAACTGGGCCAAACAGGAGGTTAAAGGCGCTGACTCTCCAAGTGGGGAGAGTGTTAGTAAAGCGTCTGGAATGTTGCACCCGAGTACCAGGGGAGGAAAACTGAGACATATTTGAACACGTCTCCCGTTCACATGGTTGATCATACTTGGGTTCCACATGCATGTTTTAGCTGAAGGAAGAATACCTTAAACCTGGAGAGTTAAGACCCGTGTAATGGGTACCATGCAATATGACTTCAAAGGGTCTTCATTTGCTCACCGAACCTCTCCAATCCTATCACTGCTGCGTTTATGCCCCTGTACACATGCTTGATTCTCTTTCGGAGACATAGCAATCCATAGGTTTTAAGATACTTACTAGTCAGGTACATTCTTAGGCGTTTAATATGCGGTGTTGAGTCCATTTCGTTGAGCAAGGAGTAGCTCTTGTCTATTCCATATTTGACTTAAGGAACTTTATCTGTGCTCATTTCAATCTCTGGTTTTATGCAGAACCCCAACTCACCTTTACCCTTAAGCAAGCATAAGTTGGTTTTCTAAATTTGAGACCCTGTTCTGTTCTGTAATTCAGTTCCTGTGTAGCCAAGTTTACATTCCGTGTATTACTGATATCTTATGATGTTTCTTTTTCTGTGTGACTTACTTCAGTTAGAATCATCATACCTGAATCCACTCATTGTGCTGCTAAGGGCCTGATGACACAGATTTCATTGCTGAGTGATATTGCTTTGTAAGTAAATACCACAACTTCTTTATCCATTTTTCACTTTCTGCGATGTTGAACTTGTACTGTAAACGAGGTTCTTGTAAACAGAGGCGTCCCAAACTTTGGGGTGGCTGTGTCTTTTTGATTTTAATTTCCCTAAGCTATAGGACCATAAGTGGAAGTGCCCTAGGTTCTGTTGCTTTGTTTTTTAGATGTTTCAGGAAACACCATACACTTCTCCCGAGTGGTTGTTGGCAATTTACATCCCGCCCATCAGCATAACAAGGCTCCCAGTTCTCCATGGCCTGTCCTGCCTTTCTGGATTTTACACTTTTTTGAGATGGCCCTTTTGACCGGGGGGAAGTGAGACTTCATTGTAGTGCAGATTTCCTTTGCAAGCTTGCTTGGTTGGCCAAAAAGGGCGTATGCGTTTTTTCCTGAATATATTCAGGAAAAAACGCATACGCCCTTTTTGGCCAAGTGCATCATTGTGGACGTTCTGCCTCTTTTCCTATGCTTTCAATGCAATTCCAGTCTACCTCCTGAAATCGGTTTCCTGCAATTCTGCCCCGCTTTCAAGTCCTCTTGGCAGCCTTACTTCAGTCTATTTTTGGACGATAGCTGTCATTTATAACTCTGCAGGTTTGTGAATTACAGTGCCCCTGAGCTCCTTTCTTAAACTCGCTTTCTTGTGAGCTGGCCGCAACACCGCAGGATGGCTTCAGGCCCTAATCTGGTTCCGGCCCGGCATGCTGAGCCTTTGGTTAATTCCTCTTCCTGGTGGGAAATGAGAGTTAAATTTGCCCGTCCAGACACCTCCAGCTCGCCTCTCATTGGTTCTCGCTATTCCTGATCATCTTCCGCAGAAATTGCAAACTGGGCCAAACAGGAGTTTAAAGGGACTGACTCTCCAAGTGGGGAGAGTGTTAGTAAAGCGTCTGGAATGTTGCACCCGAGTACCAGGGGAGGAAAACTGAGACATATTTGAACACGTCTCCCGATCACATGGTTGATCATACTCTAGGTTCCACATGCATGTTTTAGCTGAAGGAAGAATACCTTAAACCTGGGTAGTTGAAACCCGTGGAATGGGTACCATGCAATATGACTTCAAAGGGTCTTCATTTGCTCACCGAACCTCTCCAATCCTATCACTGCTGCGTTTATGCCCCTGTACACATGCTTGATTCTCTTTCGGAGACATAGCAATTCTTAGGTTTTAAGATACTTACAGGTCAGGAACATTCTTAGGCGTTTAATATGCGGTGTTGAGTCCATTTCGTTGAGCAAGGAGTAGCTCTTGTCTATTCCATATTTGGCTTAAGGAACTTTATCTGTGCTCATTTCAATCTCTGGTTTTATGCAGCACCCCAACTCACCTTTACCCTTAAGCAAGCATAAGTTGGTTTTCTAAATTTGAGACCCTGTTCTGTTCTGTAATTCAGTTCCTGTGTAGCCAAGTTTCCATTCCGTGTATTACTGATATCTTATGATGTTTCTTTTTCTGTGTGACTTATTTCAGTTAGAATCATCATACCTGAATCCACTCATTGTGATGCTAGGGCCTGATGACATAGATTTCATTGCTGAGTGATATTGCTTTGTAAGTAAATACCACAACTTCTTTATCCATTTTTCACTTTCTGCGATGTTGAACTTGTACTGTAAACGAGGTTCTTGTAAACAGAGGCGTCCCAAACTTTGGGGTGGCTGTGTCTTTTTGATTTTAATTTCCCTAAGCTATAGGACCATAAGTGGCAGTGCCCTAGGCTCTGTTGCTTTGTTTTTTAGATGTTTCAGGAAACACCATACACTTCTCCCGAGTGTCTGTTGGCAATTTACAACCCGCCCATCAGCATAACAAGGCTCCCAGTTCTCCATGGCCTGTCCTGCCTTTCTGGATTTTACACTTTTTTCAGATGGCCCTTTTGACCGGGGGGAAGTGAGACTTCATTGTAGTGCAGATTTCCTTTGCAAGCTTGCTTGGTTGGCCAAAAAGGGCGTATGCGTTTTTTCCTGAATATATTCAGGAAAAAACGCATACGCCCTTTTTGGCCAAGTGCATCATTGTGGACGTTCTGCCTCTTTTCCTATGCTTTCAATGCAATTCCAGTCTGCCTCCTGAAATCGGTTTCCTGCAATTCTGCCCCGCTTTCAAGTCCTCTTGGCAGCCTTACTTCAGTCTATTTTTGGACGATAGCTGTCATTTATAACTCTGCAGGTTTGTGAATTACAGTGCCCCTGAGCTCCTTTCTTCAACTTGCTTTCTTGTGACCTGGCCGCAACACCGCAGGATGGCTTCAGGCCCTAATCTGGTTCCGGCACGGCACGCTGAGCCTTTGGTTATTTCCTCTTCCTGGTGGGAAATGAGAGTTAAATTTGCCCGTCCAGACACCTCCAGCTAGCCTCTCATTGGTTCTAGCTATTCCTGTTCATCTTCCGCAGAAATTGCAAACTGGGCCAAACAGGAGGTTAAAGGCGCTGACTCTCCAAGTCGGGAGAGTGTTAGTAAAGCGTCTGGAATGTTGCACCCGAGTACCAGGGGAGGAAAACTGAGACATATTTGAACACGTCTCCCGTTCACATGGTTGATCATACTTGGGTTCCACATGCATGTTTTAGCTGAAGGAAGAATACCTTAAACCTGGAGAGTTAAGACCCGTGTAATGGGTACCATGCAATATGACTTCAAAGGGTCTTCATTTGCTCACCGAACCTCTCCAATCCTATCACTGCTGCGTTTATGCCCCTGTACACATGCTTGATTCTCTTTCGGAGACATAGCAATCCATAGGTTTTAAGATACTTACTAGTCAGGTACATTCTTAGGCGTTTAATATGCGGTGTTGAGTCCATTTCGTTGAGCAAGTAGTAGCTCTTGTCTATTCCATATTTGACTTAAGGAACTTTATCTGTGCTCATTTCAATCTCTGGTTTTATGCAGCACCCCAACTCACCTTTACCCTTAAGCAAGCATAAGTTGGTTTTCTAAATTTGAGACCCTGTTCTGTTCTGTAATTCAGTTCCTGTGTAGCCAAGTTTACATTCCGTGTATTACTGATATCTTATGATGTTTCTTTTTCTGTGTGACTTACTTCAGTTAGAATCATCATACCTGAATCCACTCATTGTGCTGCTAAGGGCCTGATGACACAGATTTCATTGCTGAGTGATATTGCTTTGTAAGTAAATACCACAACTTCTTTATCCATTTTTCACTTTCTGCGATGTTGAACTTGTACTGTAAACGAGGTTCTTGTAAACAGAGCCGTTCCAAACTTTGGGGTGGCTGTGTCTTTTTGATTTTAATTTCCCTAAGCTATAGGACCATAAGTGGAAGTGCCCTAGGTTCTGTTGCTTTGTTTTTTAGATGTTTCAGGAAACACCATACACTTCTCCCGAGTGGTTGTTGGCAATTTACATCCCGCCCATCAGCATAACAAGGCTCCCAGTTCTCCATGGCCTGTCCTGCCTTTCTGGATTTTACACTTTTTTCAGATGGCCCTTTTGACTGGGGGGAAGTGAGACTTCATTGTAGTGCAGATTTCCTTTGCAAGCTTGCTTGGTTGGCCAAAAAGGGCGTATGCGTTTTTTCCTGAATATATTCAGGAAAAAACGCATACGCCCTTTTTGGCCAAGTGCATCATTGTGGACGTTCTGCCTCTTTTCCTATGCTTTCAATGCAATTCCAGTCTACCTCCTGAAATCGGTTTCCTGCAATTCTGCCCCGCTTTCAAGTCCTCTTGGCAGCCTTACTTCAGTCTATTTTTGGACGATAGCTGTCATTTATAACTCTGCAGGTTTGTGAATTACAGTGCCCCTGAGCTCCTTTCTTCAACTCGCTTTCTTGTGACCTGGCCGCAACACCGCAGGATGGCTTCAGGCCCTAATCTGGTTCTGGCATGGCACGCTGAGCCTTTGGTTAATTCCTCTTCCTGGTAGGAAATGAGAGTTAAATTTGCCCGTCCAGACACCTCCAGCTACTCTCCGTTGGTTCTCGCTATTCCTGTTCATCTTCCGCAAAATTGGAAACTGGGCCAAACAGGAGGTTAATGGGACTGACTCTCCAAGTCGGGAGAGTGTTAGTAAAGCGTCTGGAATGTTGCACCCGAGTACCAGGGGAGGAAAACTGAGACATATTTGAACACGTCTCCCGATCACATGGTTGATCATACTCTAGGTTCCACATGCATGTTTTATCTGAAGGAAGAATACCTTAAACCTGGGTAGTTGAAACCCGTGGAATGGGTACCATGCAATATGACTTCAAAGGGTCTTCATTTGCTCACCGAACCTCTCCAATCCTATCACTGCTGCGTTTATGCCCCTGTACACATGCTTGATTCTCTTTTGGAGACATAGCAATCCATAGGTTTTAAGATATTTACAAGTCAGGTACATTCTTAGGCGTTTAATATGCGGTGTTGAGTCCATTTCGTTGAGCAAGGAGTAGCTCTTGTCTATTCCATATTTGGCTTAAGGAACTTTATCTGTGCTCATTTCAATCTCTGGTTTTATGCAGCACCCCAACTCACCTTTACCCTTAAGCAAGCATAAGTTGTTTTTCTAAATTTGAGTCCCTGTTCTGTTCTGTAATTCAGTTCCTGTGTAGCCAAGTTTACATTCCGTGTATTACTGATATCTTATGATGTTTCTTTTTCTGTGTGACTTACTTCAGTTAGAATCATCATACCTGAATCCACTCATTGTGCTGCTAAGGGCCTGATGACACAGATTTCATTGCTGAGTGATATTGCTTTGTAAGTAAATACCACAACTTCTTTATCCATTTTTCACTTTCTGCGATGTTGAACTTGTACTGTAAACGAGGTTCTTGTAAACAGAGGCGTCCCAAACTTTGGGGTGGCTGTGTCTTTTTGATTTTATTTCCCTAAGCTATAGGACCATAAGTGGAAGTGCCCTAGGTTCTGTTGCTTTGTTTTTTAGATGTTTCTGGAAACACCATACACTACTCCCGAGTGTCTGTTGGCAATTTACATCCCGCCCATCAGCATAACAAGGCTCCCAGTTCTCCATGGCCTGTCCTGCCTTTCTGGATTTTACACTTTTTTGAGATGGCCCTTTTGACCGGGGGGAAGTGAGACTTCATTGTAGTGCAGATTTCCTTTGCAAGCTTGCTTGGTTGGCCAAAAAGGGCGTATGCGTTTTTTCCTGAATATATTCAGGAAAAAACGCATACGCCCTTTTTGGCCAAGTGCATCATTGTGGACGTTCTGCCTCTTTTCCTATGCTTTCAATGCAATTCCAGTCTACCTCCTCAAATCGGTTTCCTGCAATTCTGCTCCGCTTTCAAGTCCTCTTGGCAGCCTTACTTCAGTCTATTTTTGGACGATAGCTGTCATTTATAACTCTGCAGGTTTGTGAATGACAGTGCCCCTGAGCTCCTTTCTTCAACTCGCTTTCTTTTGAGCTGGCCGCAACACCGCAGGATGGCTTCAGGCCCTAATCTGGTTCCGGTACGGCATGCTGAGCCTTTGGTTACTTCCTCTTCCTGGTGGGAAATGAGAGTTAAATTTGCCCCTCCAGACACCTCCAGCTAGCCTCTCATTGGTTCTCGCTATTCCTGTTCATCTTCCGCAGAAATTGCAAACTGGGCCAAACAGGAGTTTAAAGGCACTGACTCTCCAAGTGGGGAGAGTGTTAGTAAAGCGTCTGGAATGTTGCACCCGAGTACCAGGGGAGGAAAACTGAGACATATTTGAACACGTCTCCCGTTCACATGGTTGATCATACTTGGGTTCCACATGCATGTTTTAGCTGAAGGAAGAATACCTTAAACCTGGAGAGTTGAGACCCGTGTAATGGGTACCATGCAATATGCCTTCAAAGGGTCTTCATTTGCTCACCGAACCTCTCCAATCCTATCACTGCTGCGTTTATGCCCCTGTACACATGCTTGATTCTCTTTCGGAGACATAGCAATCCATAGGTTTTAAGATACTTACTAGTCAGGTACATTCTTAGGCGTTTAATATGCGGTGTTGAGTCCATTTCGTTGAGCAAGGAGTAGCTCTTGTCTATTCCATATTTGACTTAAGGAACTTTATCTGTGCTCATTTCAATCTCTGGTTTTATGCAGCACCCCAACTCACCTTTCCCCTTAAGCAAGCATAAGTTGTTTTTCTAAATTTGAGTCCCTGTTCTGTTCTGTAATTCAGTTTCTGTGTAGCCAAGTTTACATTCCGTGTATTACTGATATCTTATGATGTTTCTTTTTCTGTGTGACTTACTTCAGTTAGAATCATCATACCTGAATCCACTCATTGTGCTGCTAAGGGCCTGATGACACAGATTTCATTGCTGAGTGATATTGCTTTGTAAGTAAATACCACAACTTCTTTATCCATTTTTCACTTTCTGCGATGTTGAACTTGTACTGTAAACGAGGTTCTTGTAAACAGAGGCGTCCCAAACTTTGGGGTGGCTGTGTCTTTTTGATTTTAATTTCCCTAAGCTATAGGACCATAAGTGGAAGTGCCCTAGGTTCTGTTGCTTTGTTTTTTAGATGTTTCAGGAAACACCATACACTACTCCCGAGTGTCTGTTGGCAATTTACATCCCGCCCATCAGCATAACAAGGCTCCCAGTTCTCCATGGCCTGTCCTGCCTTTCTGGATTTTACACTTTTTTGAGATGGCCCTTTTGACCGGGGGGAAGTGAGACTTCATTGTAGTGCAGATTTCCTTTGCAAGCTTGCTTGGTTGGCCAAAAAGGGCGTATGCGTTTTTTCCTGAATATATTCAGGAAAAAACGCATACGCCCTTTTTGGCCAAGTGCATCATTGTGGACGTTCTGCCTCTTTTCCTATGCTTTCAATGCAATTCCAGTCTACCTCCTGAAATCGGTTTCCTGCAATTCTGCCCCGCTTTCAAGTCCTCTTGGCAGCCTTACTTCAGTCTATTTTTGGACGATAGCTGTCATTTATAACTCTGCAGGTTTGTGAATTACAGTGCCCCTGAGCTCCTTTCTTCAACTCGCTTTCTTTTGAGCTGGCCGCAACACCGCAGGGTGGCTTCAGGCCCTAATCTGGTTCCGGTACGGCACGCTGAGCCTTTGGTTATTTCCTCTTCCTGGTGGGAAATGAGAGTTAAATTTGCCCGTCCAGACACCTTCAGCTAGCCTCTCATTGGTTCTCGCTATTCCTGTTCATCTTCCGCAGAAATTGCAAACTGGGCCAAACAGGAGGTTAAAGGCGCTGACTCTCCAAGTGGGGAGAGTGTTCGTAAAGCGTCTGGAATGTTGCACCCGAGTACCAGGGGAGGAAAACTGAGACATATTTGAACACGTCTCCCGTTCACATGGTTGATCATACTTGCGTTCCACATGCATGTCTTAGCTGAAGGAAGAATACTTTAAACCTGGAGAGTTGAGACCCGTGGAATGGGTACCATGCAATATGACTTCAAAGGGTCTTCATTTGCTCACCGAACCTCTCCAATCCTATCACTGCTGCGTTTATGCCCCTGTACACACGCTTGATTCTCTTTTGGAGACAGAGCAATCCATAGGTTTCAAGATACTTACTAGTCAGGTACATTCTTAGGCGTTTAATATGGGGTGTTGAGTCCATTTCGTTGAGCAAGGAGTAGCTCTTGTCTATTCCATATTTGGCTTAAGGAACTTTATCTGTGCTCATTTCAATCTCTGGTTTTATGCAGCACCCCAACTCACCTTTACCCTTAAGCAAGCATAAGTTGGTTTTCTAAATTTGAGACCCTGTTCTGTTCTGTAATTCAGTTCCTGTGTAGCCAAGTTTACATTCCGTGTATTACTGATATCTTATGATGTTTCTTTTTCTGTGTGACTTACTTCAGTTAGAATCATCATACCTGAATCCACTCATTGTGCTGCTAAGGGCCTGATGACACAGATTTCATTGCTGAGTGATATTGCTTTGTAAGTAAATACCACAACTTCTTTATCCATTTTTCACTTTCTGCGATGTTGAACTTGTACTGTAAACGAGGTTCTTGTAAACAGAGCCGTTCCAAACTTTGGGGTGGCTGTGTCTTTTTGATTTTAATTTCCCTAAGCTATAGGACCATAAGTGGAAGTGCCCTAGGTTCTGTTGCTTTGTTTTTTAGATGTTTCAGGAAACACCATACACTTCTCCTGAGTGGTTGTTGGCAATTTACATCCCGCCCATCAGCATAACAAGGCTCCCAGTTCTCCATGGCCTGTCCTGCCTTTCTGGATTTTACACTTTTTTCAGATGGCCCTTTTGACTGGGGGGAAGTGAGACTTCATTGTAGTGCAGATTTCCTTTGCAAGCTTGCTTGGTTGGCCAAAAAGGGCGTATGCGTTTTTTCCTGAATATATTCAGGAAAAAACGCATACGCCCTTTTTGGCCAAGTGCATCATTGTGGACGTTCTGCCTCTTTTCCTATGCTTTCAATGCAATTCCAGTCTACCTCCTGAAATCGGTTTCCTGCAATTCTGCCCCGCTTTCAAGTCCTCTTGGCAGCCTTACTTCAGTCTATTTTTGGACGATAGCTGTCATTTATAACTCTGCAGGTTTGTGAATTACAGTGCCCCTGAGCTCCTTTCTTCAACTCGCTTTCTTGTGACCTGGCCGCAACACCGCAGGATGGCTTCAGGCCCTAATCTGGTTCTGGCATGGCACGCTGAGCCTTTGGTTAATTCCTCTTCCTGGTAGGAAATGAGAGTTAAATTTGCCCGTCCAGACACCTCCAGCTACTCTCCGTTGGTTCTCGCTATTCCTGTTCATCTTCCGCAAAATTGCAAACTGGGCCAAACAGGAGGTTAAAGGGACTGACTCTCCAAGTCGGGAGAGTGTTAGTAAAGCGTCTGGAATGTTGCACCCGAGTACCAGGGGAGGAAAACTGAGACATATTTGAACACGTCTCCCGTTCACATGGTTGATCATACTTGGGTTCCACATGCATGTTTTAGCTGAAGGAAGAATACCTTAAACCTGGAGAGTTGAGACCCGTGTAATGGGTACCATGCAATATGACTTCAAAGGGTCTTCATTTGCTCACCGAACCTCTCCAATCCTATCACTGCTGCGTTTATGCCCCTGTACACATGCTTGATTCTCTTTCGGAGACATAGCAATCCATAGGTTTTAAGATACTTACTAGTCAGGTACATTCTTAGGCGTTTAATATGCGGTGTTGAGTTCATTTCGTTGAGCAAGGAGTAGCTCTTGTCTATTCCATATTTGACTTAAGGAACTTTATCTGTGCTCATTTCAATCTCTGGTTTTATGCAGCACCCCAACTCACCTTTCCCCTTAAGCAAGCATAAGTTGTTTTTCTAAATTTGAGTCCCTGTTCTGTTCTGTAATTCAGTTCCTGTGTAGCCAAGTTTACATTCCGTGTATTACTGATATCTTATGATGTTTCTTTTTCTGTGTGACTTACTTCAGTTAGAATCATCATACCTGAATCCACTCATTGTGCTGCTAAGGGCCTGATGACACAGATTTCATTGCTGAGTGATATTGCTTTGTAAGTAAATACCACAACTTCTTTATCCATTTTTCACTTTCTGCGATGTTGAACTTGTACTATAAACGAGGTTCTTGTAAACAGAGGCGTCCCAAACTTTGGGGTGGCTGTGTCTTTTTGATTTTAATTTCCCTAAGCTATAGGACCATAAGTGGAAGTGCCCTAGGTTCTGTTGCTTTGTTTTTTAGATGTTTCAGGAAACACCATACACTACTCCCGAGTGTCTGTTGGATCCCGCCCATCAGCATAACAAGGCTCCCAGTTCTCCATGGCCTGTCCTGCCTTTCTGGATTTTACACTTTTTTGAGATGGCCCTTTTGACCGGGGGGAAGTGAGACTTCATTGTAGTGCAGATTTCCTTTGCAAGCTTGCTTGGTTGGCCAAAAAGGGCGTATGCGTTTTTTCCTGAATATATTCAGGAAAAAACGCATACGCCCTTTTTGGCCAAGTGCATCATTGTGGACGTTCTGCCTCTTTTCCTATGCTTTCAATGCAATTCCAGTCTACCTCCTGAAATCGGTTTCCTGCAATTCTGCCCCGCTTTCAAGTCCTCTTGGCAGCCTTACTTCAGTCTATTTTTGGACGATAGCTGTCATTTATAACTCTGCAGGTTTGTGAATTACAGTGCCCCTGAGCTCCTTTCTTCAACTCGCTTTCTTTTGAGCTGGCCGCAACACCACAGGATGGCTTCAGGCCCTAATCTGGTTCCCGTACGGCACGCTGAGCCTTTGGTTATTTCCTCTTCCTCGTGGGAAATGAGAGTTAAATTTGCCCGTCCAGACACCTTCAGCTTGCCTCTCATTGGTTCTCGCTATTCCTGTTCATCTTCCGCAGAAATTGCAAACTGGGCCAAACAGGAGGTTAAAGGCGCTGACTCTCCAAGTGGGGAGAGTGTTAGTAAAGCGTCTGGAATGTTGCACCCGAGTACCAGGGGAGGAAAACTGAGACATATTTGAACACGTCTCCCGTTCACATGGTTGATCATACTTGCGTTCCACATGCATGTCTTAGCTGAAGGAAGAATACTTTAAACCTGGAGAGTTGAGACCCGTGTAATGGGTACCATGCAATATGACTTCAAAGGGTCTTCATTTGCTCACCGAACCTCTCCAATCCTATCACTGCTGCGTTTATGCCCCTGTACACATGCTTGATTCTCTTTCGGAGACATAGCAATCCATAGGTTTCAAGATACTTACTAGTCAGGTACATTCTTAGGCGTTTAATATGGGGTGTTGAGTCCATTTCGTTGAGCAAGGAGTAGCTCTTGTCTATTCCATATTTGGCTTAAGGAACTTTATCTGTGCTCATTTCAATCTCTGGTTTTATGCAGCACCCCAACTCACCTTTACCCTTAAGCAAGAATAAGTTGTTTTTCTAAATTTGAGACCCTGTTCTGTTCTGTAATTCAGTTCCTGTGTAGCCAAGTTTACATTCCGTGTATTACTGATATCTTATGATGTTTCTTTTTCTGTGTGAGTTATTTCAGTTAGAATCATCGTACCTGAATCTACTCATTATGCTGCTACGGGCCTGATGACATAGATTTCATTGCTGAGTGATACTGCTTTGTACGTAAGTACCACAAGTTCTTTATCCATTTTTCACTTTCTGCGATGTTGAACTTGTACTGTAAACGAGGTTCTTGTACACAGAGCCGTTCCAAACTTTGGGGTGGCTGTGTCTTTTTGATTTTAATTTCCCTAAGCTATAGGACCATAAGTGGAAGTGCCCTAGGTTCTGTTGCTTTGTTTTTTAGATGTTTCAGGAAACACCATACACTTCTCCCGAGTGGTTGTTGGCAATTTACATCCCGCCCATCAGCATAACAAGGCTCCCAGTTCTCCATGGCCTGTCCTGCCTTTCTGGATTTTACACTTTTTTGAGATGGCCCTTTTGACCGGGGGGAAGTGAGACTTCATTGTAGTGCAGATTTCCTTTGCAAGCTTGCTTGGTTGGCCAAAAAGGGCGTATGCGTTTTTTCCTGAATATATTCAGGAAAAAACGCATACGCCCTTTTTGGCCAAGTGCATCATTGTGGACGTTCTGCCTCTTTTCCTATGCTTTCAATGCAATTCCAGTCTGCCTCCTGAAATCGGTTTCCTGCAATTCTGCCCCGCTTTCAAGTCCTCTTGGCAGCCTTACTTCAGTCTATTTTTGGACGATAGCTGTCATTTATAACTCTGCAGGTTAGTGAATTACAGTGCCCCTGAGCTCCTTTCTTCAACTCGCTTTCTTGTGACCTGGCCGCAACACTGCAGGATGGCTTCAGGCCCTAATCTGGTTCTGGCCCGGCATGCTGAGCCTTTGGTTAATTCCTCTTCCTGGTGGGAAATGAGAGTTAAATTTGCCCGTTCAGACACCTCCAGCTAGCCTCTCATTGGTTCTCGCTATTCCTGTTCATCTTCCGCAGAAATTGCAAACTGGGCCAAACAGGAGGTTAAAGGGACTGACTCTCCAAGTCGGGAGAGTGTTCGTAAAGCGTCTGGAATGTTGCACCCGAGTACCAGGGGAGGAAAACTGAGACATATTTGAACACGTCTCCCGTTCACATGGTTGATCATACTCTGGGTTCCACATGCATGTTTTAGCTGAAGGAAGAATACATTAAACCTGGAGAGTTGAGACCCGTGGAATGGGTACCATGCAATATGACTTCAAAGGGTCTTCATTTGCTCACCGAACCTCTCCAATCCTATCACTGCTGCGTTTATGCCCCTGTACACACGCTTGATTCTCTTTTGGAGACAGAGCAATCCATAGGTTTCAAGATACTTACTAGTCAGGTACATTCTTAGGCGTTTAATATGGGGTGTTGAGTCCATTTCGTTGAGCAAGGAGTAGCTCTTGTCTATTCCATATTTGGCTTAAGGAACTTTATCTGTGCTCATTTCAATCTCTGGTTTTATGCAGCACCCCAACTCACCTTTACCCTTAAGCAAGCATAAGTTGGTTTTCTAAATTTGAGACCCTGTTCTGTTCTGTAATTCAGTTCCTGTGTAGCCAAGTTTACATTCCGTGTATTACTGATATCTTATGATGTTTCTTTTTCTGTGTGACTTACTTCAGTTAGAATCATCATACCTGAATCCACTCATTGTGCTGCTAAGGGCCTGATGACACAGATTTCATTGCTGAGTGATATTGCTTTGTAAGTAAATACCACAACTTTTTTATCCATTTTTCACTTTCTGCGATGTTGAACTTGTACTGTAAACGAGGTTCTTGTAAACAGAGCCGTTCCAAACTTTGGGGTGGCTGTGTCTTTTTGATTTTAATTTCCCTAAGCTATAGGACCATAAGTGGAAGTGCCCTAGGTTCTGTTGCTTTGTTTTTTAGATGTTTCAGGAAACACCATACACTTCTCCTGAGTGGTTGTTGGCAATTTACATCCCGCCCATCAGCATAACAAGGCTCCCAGTTCTCCATGGCCTGTCCTGCCTTTCTGGATTTTACACTTTTTTCAGATGGCCCTTTTGACTGGGAGGAAGTGAGACTTCATTGTAGTGCAGATTTCCTTTGCAAGCTTGCTTGGTTGGCCAAAAAGGGCGTATGCGTTTTTTCCTGAATATATTCAGGAAAAAACGCATACGCCCTTTTTGGCCAAGTGCATCATTGTGGACGTTCTGCCTCTTTTCCTATGCTTTCAATGCAATTCCAGTCTACCTCCTGAAATCGGTTTCCTGCAATTCTGCCCCGCTTTCAAGTCCTCTTGGCAGCCTTACTTCAGTCTATTTTTGGACGATAGCTGTCATTTATAACTCTGCAGGTTTGTGAATTACAGTGCCCCTGAGCTCCTTTCTTCAACTCGCTTTCTTGTGACCTGGCCGCAACACCGCAGGATGGCTTCAGGCCCTAATCTGGTTCTGGCATGGCACGCTGAGCCTTTGGTTAATTCCTCTTCCTGGTAGGAAATGAGAGTTAAATTTGCCCGTCCAGACACCTCCAGCTACTCTCCGTTGGTTCTCGCTATTCCTGTTCATCTTCCGCAAAATTGCAAACTGGGCCAAACAGGAGGTTAAAGGGACTGACTCTCCAAGTCGGGAGAGTGTTAGTAAAGCGTCTGGAATGTTGCACCCGAGTACCAGGGGAGGAAAACTGAGACATATTTGAACACGTCTCCCGATCACATGGTTGATCATACTTGGGTTCCACATGCATGTTTTAGCTGAAGGAAGAATACCTTAAACCTGGAGAGTTGAGACCCGTGTAATGGGTACCATGCAATATGACTTCAAAGGGTCTTCATTTGCTCACCGAACCTCTCCAATCCTATCACTGCTGCGTTTATGCCCCTGTACACATGCTTGATTCTCTTTCGGAGACATAGCAATCCATAGGTTTTAAGATACTTACTAGTCAGGTACATTCTTAGGCGTTTAATATGCGGTGTTGAGTTCATTTCGTTGAGCAAGGAGTAGCTCTTGTCTATTCCATATTTGACTTAAGGAACTTTATCTGTGCTCATTTCAATCTCTGGTTTTATGCAGCACCCCAACTCACCTTTCCCCTTAAGCAAGCATAAGTTGTTTTTCTAAATTTGAGTCCCTGTTCTGTTCTGTAATTCAGTTCCTGTGTAGCCAAGTTTACATTCCGTGTATTACTGATATCTTATGATGTTTCTTTTTCTGTGTGACTTACTTCAGTTAGAATCATCATACCTGAATCCACTCATTGTGCTGCTAAGGGCCTGATGACACAGATTTCATTGCTGAGTGATATTGCTTTGTAAGTAAATACCACAACTTCTTTATCCATTTTTCACTTTCTGCGATGTTGAACTTGTACTATAAACGAGGTTCTTGTAAACAGAGGCGTCCCAAACTTTGGGGTGGCTGTGTCTTTTTGATTTTAATTTCCCTAAGCTATAGGACCATAAGTGGAAGTGCCCTAGGTTCTGTTGCTTTGTTTTTTAGATGTTTCAGGAAACACCATACACTACTCCCGAGTGTCTGTTGGATCCCGCCCATCAGCATAACAAGGCTCCCAGTTCTCCATGGCCTGTCCTGCCTTTCTGGATTTTACACTTTTTTGAGATGGCCCTTTTGACCGGGGGGAAGTGAGACTTCATTGTAGTGCAGATTTCCTTTGCAAGCTTGCTTGGTTGGCCAAAAAGGGCGTATGCGTTTTTTCCTGAATATATTCAGGAAAAAACGCATACGCCCTTTTTGGCCAAGTGCATCATTGTGGACGTTCTGCCTCTTTTCCTATGCTTTCAATGCAATTCCAGTCTACCTCCTGAAATCGGTTTCCTGCAATTCTGCCCCGCTTTCAAGTCCTCTTGGCAGCCTTACTTCAGTCTATTTTTGGACGATAGCTGTCATTTATAACTCTGCAGGTTTGTGAATTACAGTGCCCCTGAGCTCCTTTCTTCAACTCGCTTTCTTTTGAGCTGGCCGCAACACCACAGGATGGCTTCAGGCCCTAATCTGGTTCCCGTACGGCACGCTGAGCCTTTGGTTATTTCCTCTTCCTCGTGGGAAATGAGAGTTAAATTTGCCCGTCCAGACACCTTCAGCTTGCCTCTCATTGGTTCTCGCTATTCCTGTTCATCTTCCGCAGAAATTGCAAACTGGGCCAAACAGGAGGTTAAAGGCGCTGACTCTCCAAGTGGGGAGAGTGTTAGTAAAGCGTCTGGAATGTTGCACCCGAGTACCAGGGGAGGAAAACTGAGACATATTTGAACACGTCTCCCGTTCACATGGTTGATCATACTTGCGTTCCACATGCATGTCTTAGCTGAAGGAAGAATACTTTAAACCTGGAGAGTTGAGACCCGTGTAATGGGTACCATGCAATATGACTTCAAAGGGTCTTCATTTGCTCACCGAACCTCTCCAATCCTATCACTGCTGCGTTTATGCCCCTGTACACATGCTTGATTCTCTTTCGGAGACATAGCAATCCATAGGTTTCAAGATACTTACTAGTCAGGTACATTCTTAGGCGTTTAATATGGGGTGTTGAGTCCATTTCGTTGAGCAAGGAGTAGCTCTTGTCTATTCCATATTTGGCTTAAGGAACTTTATCTGTGCTCATTTCAATCTCTGGTTTTATGCAGCACCCCAACTCACCTTTACCCTTAAGCAAGAATAAGTTGTTTTTCTAAATTTGAGACCCTGTTCTGTTCTGTAATTCAGTTCCTGTGTAGCCAAGTTTACATTCCGTGTATTACTGATATCTTATGATGTTTCTTTTTCTGTGTGACTTATTTCAGTTAGAATCATCGTACCTGAATCTACTCATTATGCTGCTACGGGCCTGATGACATAGATTTCATTGCTGAGTGATACTGCATTGTACGTAAGTACCACAAGTTCTTTATCCATTTTTCACTTTCTGCGATGTTGAACTTGTACTGTAAACGAGGTTCTTGTACACAGAGCCGTTCCAAACTTTGGGGTGGCTGTGTCTTTTTGATTTTAATTTCCCTAAGCTATAGGACCATAAGTGGAAGTGCTCTAGGTTCTGTTGCTTTGTTTTTTAGATGTTTCAGGAAACACCATACACTTCTCCCGAGTGGTTGTTGGCAATTTACATCCCGCCCATCAGCATAACAAGGCTCCCAGTTCTCCATGGCCTGTCCTGCCTTTCTGGATTTTACACTTTTTTGAGATGGCCCTTTTGACCGGGGGGAAGTGAGACTTCATTGTAGTGCAGATTTCCTTTGCAAGCTTGCTTGGTTGGCCAAAAAGGGCGTATGCGTTTTTTCCTGAATATATTCAGGAAAAAACGCATACGCCCTTTTTGGCCAAGTGCATCATTGTGGACGTTCTGCCTCTTTTCCTATGCTTTCAATGCAATTCCAGTCTGCCTCCTGAAATCGGTTTCCTGCAATTCTGCCCCGCTTTCAAGTTCTCTTGGCAGCCTTACTTCAGTCTATTTTTGGACGATAGCTGTCATTTATAACTCTGCAGGTTAGTGAATTACAGTGCCCCTGAGCTCCTTTCTTCAACTCGCTTTCTTGTGACCTGGCCGCAACACCGCAGGATGGCTTCAGGCCATAATCTGGTTCTGGCCCGGCATGCTGAGCCTTTGGTTAATTCCTCTTCCTGGTGGGAAATGAGAGTTAAATTTGCCCGTTCAGACACCTCCAGCTAGCCTCTCATTGGTTCTCGCTATTTCTGTTCATCTTCCGCAGAAATTGCAAACTGGGCCAAACAGGAGGTTAAAGGGACTGACTCTCCAAGTCGGGAGAGTGTTAGTAAAGCGTCTGGAATGTTGCACCCGAGTACCAGGGGAGGAAAACTGAGACATATTTGAACACGTCTCCCGTTCACATGGTTGATCATACTCTGGGTTCCACATGCATGTTTTAGCTGAAGGAAGAATACCTTAAACCTGGAGAGTTGAGACCCGTGGAATGGGTACCATGCAATATGACTTCAAAGGGTCTTCATTTGCTCACCGAACCTCTCCAATCCTATCACTGCTGCGTTTATGCCCCTGTACACACGCTTGATTCTCTTTTGGAGACATAGCAATCCATAGGTTTCAAGATACTTACTAGTCAGGTACATTCTTAGGCGTTTAATATGGGGTGTTGAGTCCATTTCGTTGAGCAAGGAGTAGCTCTTGTCTATTCCATATTTGGCTTAAGGAACTTTATCTGTGCTCATTTCAATCTCTGGTTTTATGCAGCACCCCAACTCACCTTTACCCTTAAGCAAGCATAAGTTGGTTTTCTAAATTTGAGACCCTGTTCTGTTCTGTAATTCAGTTCCTGTGTAGCCAAGTTTACATTCCGTGTATTACTGATATCTTATGATGTTTCTTTTTCTGTGTGACTTACTTCAGTTAGAATCATCATACCTGAATCCACTCATTGTGCTGCTAAGGGCCTGATGACACAGATTTCATTGCTGAGTGATATTGCTTTGTAAGTAAATACCACAACTTTTTTATCCATTTTTCACTTTCTGCGATGTTGAACTTGTACTGTAAACGAGGTTCTTGTAAACAGAGCCGTTCCAAACTTTGGGGTGGCTGTGTCTTTTTGATTTTAATTTCCCTAAGCTATAGGACCATAAGTGGAAGTGCCCTAGGTTCTGTTGCTTTGTTTTTTAGATGTTTCAGGAAACACCATACACTTCTCCTGAGTGGTTGTTGGCAATTTACATCCCGCCCATCAGCATAACAAGGCTCCCAGTTCTCCATGGCCTGTCCTGCCTTTCTGGATTTTACACTTTTTTCAGATGGCCCTTTTGACTGGGGGGAAGTGAGACTTCATTGTAGTGCAGATTTCCTTTGCAAGCTTGCTTGGTTGGCCAAAAAGGGCGTATGCGTTTTTTCCTGAATATATTCAGGAAAAAACGCATACGCCCTTTTTGGCCAAGTGCATCATTGTGGACGTTCTGCCTCTTTTCCTATGCTTTCAATGCAATTCCAGTCTACCTCCTGAAATCGGTTTCCTGCAATTCTGCCCCGCTTTCAAGTCCTCTTGGCAGCCTTACTTCAGTCTATTTTTGGACGATAGCTGTCATTTATAACTCTGCAGGTTTGTGAATTACAGTGCCCCTGAGCTCCTTTCTTCAACTCGCTTTCTTGTGACCTGGCCGCAACACCGCAGGATGGCTTCAGGCCCTAATCTGGTTCTGGCATGGCACGCTGAGCCTTTGGTTAATTCCTCTTCCTGGTAGGAAATGAGAGTTAAATTTGCCCGTCCAGACACCTCCAGCTACTCTCCGTTGGTTCTCGCTATTCCTGTTCATCTTCCGCAAAATTGCAAACTGGGCCAAACAGGAGGTTAAAGGGACTGACTCTCCAAGTCGGGAGAGTGTTAGTAAAGCGTCTGGAATGTTGCACCCGATTACCAGGGGAGGAAAACTGAGACATATTTGAACACGTCTCCCGTTCACATGGTTGATCATACTTGGGTTCCACATGCATGTTTTAGCTGAAGGAAGAATACCTTAAACCTGGAGAGTTGAGACCCGTGTAATGGGTACCATGCAATATGACTTCAAAGGGTCTTCATTTGCTCACCGAACCTCTCCAATCCTATCACTGCTGCGTTTATGCCCCTGTACACACGCTTGATTCTCTTTTGGAGACATAGCAATCCATAGGTTTCAAGATACTTACTAGTCAGGTACATTCTTAGGCGTTTAATATGGAGTGTTGAGTCCATTTCGTTGAGCAAGGAGTAGCTCTTGTCTATTCCATATTTGGCTTAAGGAACTTTATCTGTGCTCATTTCAATCTCTGGTTTTATGCAGCACCCCAACTCACCTTTACCCTTAAGCAAGCATAAGTTGGTTTTCTAAATTTGAGACCCTGTTCTGTTCTGTAATTCAGTTCCTGTGTAGCCAAGTTTACATTCCGTGTATTACTGATATCTTATGATGTTTCTTTTTCTGTGTGACTTACTTCAGTTAGAATCATCATACCTGAATCCACTCATTGTGCTGCTAAGGGCCTGATGACACAGATTTCATTGCTGAGTGATATTGCTTTGTAAGTAAATACCACAACTTTTTTATCCATTTTTCACTTTCTGCGATGTTGAACTTGTACTGTAAACGAGGTTCTTGTAAACAGAGCCGTTCCAAACTTTGGGGTGGCTGTGTCTTTTTGATTTTAATTTCCCTAAGCTATAGGACCATAAGTGGAAGTGCCCTAGGTTCTGTTGCTTTGTTTTTTAGATGTTTCAGGAAACACCATACACTTCTCCTGAGTGGTTGTTGGCAATTTACATCCCGCCCATCAGCATAACAAGGCTCCCAGTTCTCCATGGCCTGTCCTGCCTTTCTGGATTTTACACTTTTTTCAGATGGCCCTTTTGACTGGGGGGAAGTGAGACTTCATTGTAGTGCAGATTTCCTTTGCAAGCTTGCTTGGTTGGCCAAAAAGGGCGTATGCGTTTTTTCCTGAATATATTCAGGAAAAAACGCATACGCCCTTTTTGGCCAAGTGCATCATTGTGGACGTTCTGCCTCTTTTCCTATGCTTTCAATGCAATTCCAGTCTACCTCCTGAAATCGGTTTCCTGCAATTCTGCCCCGCTTTCAAGTCCTCTTGGCAGCCTTACTTCAGTCTATTTTTGGACGATAGCTGTCATTTATAACTCTGCAGGTTTGTGAATTACAGTGCCCCTGAGCTCCTTTCTTCAACTCGCTTTCTTGTGACCTGGCCGCAACACCGCAGGATGGCTTCAGGCCCTAATCTGGTTCTGGCATGGCACGCTGAGCCTTTGGTTAATTCCTCTTCCTGGTAGGAAATGAGAGTTAAATTTGCCCGTCCAGACACCTCCAGCTACTCTCCGTTGGTTCTCGCTATTCCTGTTCATCTTCCGCAAAATTGCAAACTGGGCCAAACAGGAGGTTAAAGGGACTGACTCTCCAAGTCGGGAGAGTGTTAGTAAAGCGTCTGGAATGTTGCACCCGAGTACCAGGGGAGGAAAACTGAGACATATTTGAACACGTCTCCCGTTCACATGGTTGATCATACTTGGGTTCCACATGCATGTTTTAGCTGAAGGAAGAATACCTTAAACCTGGAGAGTTGAGACCCGTGTAATGGGTACCATGCAATATGACTTCAAAGGGTCTTCATTTGCTCACCGAACCTCTCCAATCCTATCACTGCTGCATTTATGCCCCTGTACACATGCTTGATTCTCTTTCAGAGACATAGCAATCCATAGGTTTTAAGATACTTACTAGTCAGGTACATTCTTAGGCGTTTAATATGCGGTGTTGAGTCCATTTCGTTGAGCAAGGAGTAGCTCTTGTCTATTCCATATTTGACTTAAGGAACTTTATCTGTGCTCATTTCAATCTCTGGTTTTATGCAGCACCCCAACTCACCTTTCCCCTTAAGCAAGCATAAGTTGTTTTTCTAAATTTGAGTCCCTGTTCTGTTCTGTAATTCAGTTCCTGTGTAGCCAAGTTTACATTCCGTGTATTACTGATATCTTATGATGTTTCTTTTTCTGTGTGACTTACTTCAGTTAGAATCATCATACCTGAATCCACTCATTGTGCTGCTAAGGGCCTGATGACACAGATTTCATTGCTGAGTGATATTGCTTTGTAAGTAAATACCACAACTTCTTTATCCATTTTTCACTTTCTGCGATGTTGAACTTGTACTGTAAACGAGGTTCTTGTAAACAGAGGCGTCCCAAACTTTGGGGTGGCTGTGTCTTTTTGATTTTAATTTCCCTAAGCTATAGGACCATAAGTGGAAGTGCCCTAGGTTCTGTTGCTTTGTTTTTTAGATGTTTCAGGAAACACCATACACTACTCCCGAGTGTCTGTTGGCAATTTACATCCCGCCCATCAGCATAACAAGGCTCCCAGTTCTCCATGGCCTGTCCTGCCTTTCTGGATGTTACACTTTTTTGAGATGGCCCTTTTGACCGGGGGGAAGTGAGACTTCATTGTAGTGCAGATTTCCTTTGCAAGCTTGCTTGGTTGGCCAAAAAGGGCGTATGCGTTTTTTCCTGAATATATTCAGGAAAAAACGCATACGCCCTTTTTGGCCAAGTGCATCATTGTGGACGTTCTGCCTCTTTTCCTATGCTTTCAATGCAATTCCAGTCTACCTCCTGAAATCGGTTTCCTGCAATTCTGCCCCGCTTTCAAGTCCTCTTGGCAGCCTTACTTCAGTCTATTTTTGGACGATAGCTGTCATTTATAACTCTGCAGGTTTGTGAATTACAGTGCCCCTGAGCGCCTTTCTTCAACTCGCTTTCTTTTGAGCTGGCCGCAACACCACAGGATGGCTTCAGGCCCTAATCTGGTTCCGGTACGGCACGCTGAGCCTTTGGTTATTTCCTCTTCCTGGTGGGAAATGAGAGTTAAATTTGCCCGTCCAGACACCTTCAGCTAGCCTCTCATTGGTTCTCGCTATTCCTGTTCATCTTCCGCAGAAATTGCAAACTGGGCCAAACAGGAGGTTAAAGGCGCTGACTCTCCAAGTGGGGAGAGTGTTAGTAAAGCGTCTGGAATGTTGCACCCGAGTACCAGGGGAGGAAAAATGAGACATATTTGAACACGTCTCCCGTTCACATGGTTGATCATACTTGCGTTCCACATGCATGTCTTAGCTGAAGGAAGAATACCTTAAACCTGGAGAGTTGAGACCCGTGTAATGGGTACCATGCAATATGACTTCAAAGGGTCTTCATTTGCTCACCGAACCTCTCCAATCCTATCACTGCTGCGTTTATGCCCCTGTACACATGCTTGATTCTCTTTTGGAGACATAGCAATCCATAGGTTTTACGATACTTACTAGTCAGGTACATTCTTAGGCGTTTAATATGCGGTGTTGAGTCCATTTCGTTGAGCAAGGAGTAGCTCTTGTCTATTCCATATTTGGCTTAAGGAACTTTATCTGTGCTCATTTCAATCTCTGGTTTTATGCAGCACCCCAACTCACCTTTACCCTTAAGCAAGCATAAGTTGGTTTTCTAAATTTGAGACCCTGTTCTGTTCTGTAATTCAGTTCCTGTGTAGCCAAGTTTACATTCCGTGTATTACTGATATCTTATGATGTTTCTTTTTCTGTGTGACTTATTTCAGTTAGAATCATCATACCTGAATCCACTCATTGTGCTGCTAAGGGCCTGATGACACAGATTTCATTGCTGAGTGATATTGCTTTGTAAGTAAATACCACAACTTCTTTATCCATTTTTCACTTTCTGCAATGTTGAACTTGTACTGTAAACGAGGTTCTTGTAAACAGAGGCGTCCCGAACTTTGGGGTGGCTGTGTCTTTTTGATTTTAATTTCCCTAAGCTATAGGACCATAAGTGGCAGTGCCCTAGGCTCTGTTGCTTTGTTTTTTAGATGTTTCAGGAAACACCATACACTTCTCCCGAGTGTCTGTTGGCAATTTACATCCCGCCCATCAGCATAACAAGGCTCCCAGTTCTCCATGTCCTGTCCTGCCTTTCTGGATTTTACACTTTTTTCAGATGGCCCTTTTGACCGGGGGGAAGTGAGACTTCATTGTAGTGCAGATTTCCTTTGCAAGCTTGCTTGGTTGGCCAAAAAGGGCGTATGCGTTTTTTCCTGAATATATTCAGGAAAAAACGCATACGCCCTTTTTGGCCAAGTGCATCATTGTGGACGTTCTGCCTCTTTTCCTATGCTTTCAATGCAATTCCAGTCTACCTCCTGAAATCGGTTTCCTGCAATTCTGCCCCGCTTTCAAGTCCTCTTGGCAGCCTTACTTCAGTCTATTTTTGGACGATAGCTGTCATTTATAACTCTGCAGGTTTGTGAATTACAGTGCCCCTGAGCGCCTTTCTTCAACTCGCTTTCTTGTGACCTGGCCGCAACACCGCAGGATGGCTTCAGGCCCTAATCTGGTTCCGGCCCGGCATGCTGAGCCTTTGGTTAATTCCTCTTCCTGGTGGGAAATGAGAGTTAAATTTGCCCGTCCAGACACCTCCAGCTAGCCTCTCATTGGTTCTCGCTATTCCTGTTCATCTTCCGCAGAAATTGCAAACTGGGCCAAACAGGAGGTTAAAGGCGCTGACTCTCCAAGTGGGGAGAGTGTTAGTAAAGCGTCTGGAATGTTGCACCCGAGTACCAGGGGAGGAAAACTGAGACATATTTGAACACGTCTCCCGATCACATGGTTGATCATACTCTAGGTTCCACATGCATGTTTTAGCTGAAGGAAGAATACCTTAAACCTGGGTAGTTGAAACCCGTGGAATGGGTACCATGCAATATGACTTCAAAGGGTCTTCATTTGCTCACCGAACCTCTCCAATCCTATCACTGCTGCGTTTATGCCCCTGTACACATGCTTGATTCTCTTTCGGAGACATAGCAATTCTTAGGTTTTAAGATACTTACAAGTCAGGTACATTCTTAGGCGTTTAATATGCGGTGTTGAGTCCATTTCGTTGAGCAAGGAGGAGCTCTTGTCTATTCCATATTTGGCTTAAGGAACTTTATCTGTGCTCATTTCAATCTCTGGTTTTATGCAGCACCCCAACTCACCTTTACCCTTAAGCAAGCATAAGTTGTTTTTCTAAATTTGAGACCCTGTTCTGTTCTGTAATTCAGTTCCTGTGTAGCCAAGTTTCCATTCCGTGTATTACTGATATCTTATGATGTTTCTTTTTCTGTGTGACTTATTTCAGTTAGAATCATCATACCTGAATCCACTCATTGTGATGCTAGGGCCTGATGACATAGATTTCATTGCTGAGTGATATTGCTTTGTAAGTAAATACCACAACTTCTTTATCCATTTTTCACTTTCTGCGATGTTGAACTTGTACTGTAAACGAGGTTCTTGTAAACAGAGGCGTCCCAAACTTTGGGGTGGCTGTGTCTTTTTGATTTTAATTTCCCTAAGCTATAGGACCATAAGTGGCAGTGCCCTAGGCTCTGTTGCTTTGTTTTTTAGATGTTTCAGGAAACACCATACACTTCTCCTGAGTGGTTGTTGGCAATTTACATCCCGCCCATCAGCATAACAAGGCTCCCAGTTCTCCATGGCCTGTCCTGCCTTTCTGGATTTTACACTTTTTTCAGATGGCCCTTTTGACCGGGGGGAAGTGAGACTTCATTGTAGTGCAGATTTCCTTTGCAAGCTTGCTTGGTTGGCCAAAAAGGGCGTATGCGTTTTTTCCTGAATATATTCAGGAAAAAACGCATACGCCCTTTTTGGCCAAGTGCATCATTGTGGACGTTCTGCCTCTTTTCCTATGCTTTCAATGCAATTCCAGTCTACCTCCTCAAATCGGTTTCCTGCAATTCTGCCCCGCTTTCAAGTCCTCTTGGCAGCCTTACTTCAGTCTATTTTTGGACGATAGCTGTCATTTATAACTCTGCAGGTTTGTGAATTACAGTGCCCCTGAGCTCCTTTCTTCAACTTGCTTTCTTGTGACCTGGCCGCAACACCGCAGGATGGCTTCAGGCCCTAATCTGGTTCCGGCACGGCACGCTGAGCCTTTGGTTATTTCCTCTTCCTGGTGGGAAATGAGAGTTAAATTTGCCCGTCCAGACACCTCCAGCTAGCCTCTCATTGGTTCTCGCTATTCCTGTTCATCTTCCGCAGAAATTGCAAACTGGGCCAAACAGGAGGTTAAAGGCACTGACTCTCCAAGTGGGGAGAGTGTTAGTAAAGCGTCTGGAATGTTGCACCCGAGTACCAGGGGAGGAAAACTGAGACATATTTGAACACGTCTCCCGTTCACATGGTTGATCATACTTGGGTTCCACATGCATGTTTTAGCTGAAGGAAGAATACCTTAAACCTGGAGAGTTAAGACCCGTGTAATGGGTACCATGCAATATGACTTCAAAGGGTCTTCATTTGCTCACCGAACCTCTCCAATCCTATCACTGCTGCGTTTATGCCCCTGTACACATGCTTGATTCTCTTTCGGAGACATAGCAATCCATAGGTTTTAAGATACTTACTAGTCAGGTACATTCTTAGGCGTTTAATATGCGGTGTTGAGTCCATTTCGTTGAGCAAGTAGTAGCTCTTGTCTATTCCATATTTGACTTAAGGAACTTTATCTGTGCTCATTTCAATCTCTGGTTTTATGCAGCACCCCAACTCACCTTTACCCTTAAGCAAGCATAAGTTGGTTTTCTAAATTTGAGACCCTGTTCTGTTCTGTAATTCAGTTCCTGTGTAGCCAAGTTTACATTCCGTGTAATACTGATATCTTATGATGTTTCTTTTTCTGTGTGACTTACTTCAGTTAGAATCATCATACCTGAATCCACTCATTGTGCTGCTAAGGGCCTGATGACACAGATTTCATTGCTGAGTGATATTGCTTTGTAAGTAAATACCACAACTTCTTTATCCATTTTTCACTTTCTGCGATGTTGAACTTGTACTGTAAACGAGGTTCTTGTAAACAGAGCCGTTCCAAACTTTGGGGTGGCTGTGTCTTTTTGATTTTAATTTCCCTAAGCTATAGGACCATAAGTGGAAGTGCCCTAAGTTCTGTTGCTTTGTTTTTTAGATGTTTCAGGAAACACCGTACACTTCTCCCGAGTGGTTGTTGGCAATTTACATCCCGCCCATCAGCATAACAAGGCTCCCAGTTCTCCATGGCCTGTCCTGCCTTTCTGGATTTTACACTTTTTTGAGATGGCCCTTTTGACCGGGGGGAAGTGAGACTTCATTGTAGTGCAGATTTCCTTTGCAAGCTTGCTTGGTTGGCCAAAAAGGGCGTATGCGTTTTTTCCTGAATATATTCAGGAAAAAACGCATACGCCCTTTTTGGCCAAGTGCATCATTGTGGACGTTCTGCCTCTTTTCCTATGCTTTCAATGCAATTCCAGTCTACCTCCTGAAATCGGTTTCCTGCAATTCTGCCCCGCTTTCAAGTCCTCTTGGCAGCCTTACTTCAGTCTATTTTTGGACGATAGCTGTCATTTATAACTCTGCAGGTTTGTGAATTACAGTGCCCCTGAGCTCCTTTCTTCAACTCGCTTTCTTTTGAGCTGGCCGCAACACCGCAGGATGGCTTCAGGCCCTAATCTGGTTCCGGTACGGCACGCTGAGCCTTTGGTTATTTCCTCTTCCTGGTGGGAAATGAGAGTTAAATTTGCCCGTCCAGACACCTCCAGCTAGCCTCTCATTGGTTCTCGCTATTCCTGTTCATCTTCCGCAGAAATTGCAAACTGGGCCAAACAGGAGGTTAAAGGCGCTGACTCTCCAAGTGGGGAGAGTGTTAGTAAAGCGTCTGGAATGTTGCACCCGAGTACCAGGGGAGGAAAACTGAGACATATTTGAACACGTCTCCCGTTCACATGGTTGATCATACTTGGGTTCCACATGCATGTTTTAGCTGAAGGAAGAATACCTTAAACCTGGAGAGTTGAGACCCGTGGAATGGGTACCATGCAATATGACTTCAAAGGGTCTTCATTTGCTCACCGAACCTCTCCAATCCTATCACTGCTGCGTTTATGCCCCTGTACACATGCTTGATTCTCTTTTGGAGACATAGCAATCCATAGGTTTTACGATACTTACTAGTCAGGTACATTCTTAGGCGTTTAATATGCGGTGTTGAGTCCATTTCGTTGAGCAAGGAGTAGCTCTTGTCTATTCCATATTTGGCTTAAGGAACTTTATCTGTGCTCATTTCAATCTCTGGTTTTATGCAGCACCCCAACTCACCTTTACCCTTAAGCAAGCATAAGTTGGTTTTCTAAATTTGAGACCCTGTTCTGTTCTGTAATTCAGTTCCTGTGTAGCCAAGTTTACATTCCGTGTATTACTGATATCTTATGATGTTTCTTTTTCTGTGTGACTTATTTCAGTTAGAATCATCATACCTGAATCCACTCATTGTGCTGCTAAGGGCCTGATGACACAGATTTCATTGCTGAGTGATATTGCTTTGTAAGTAAATACCACAACTTCTTTATCCATTTTTCACTTTCTGCAATGTTGAACTTGTACTGTAAACGAGGTTCTTGTAAACAGAGGCGTCCCGAACTTTGGGGTGGCTGTGTCTTTTTGATTTTAATTTCCCTAAGCTATAGGACCATAAGTGGCAGTGCCCTAGGCTCTGTTGCTTTGTTTTTTAGATGTTTCAGGAAACACCATACACTTCTCCCGAGTGTCTGTTGGCAATTTACATCCCGCCCATCAGCATAACAAGGCTCCCAGTTCTCCATGGCCTGTCCTGCCTTTCTGGATTTTACACTTTTTTCAGATGGCCCTTTTGACCGGGGGGAAGTGAGACTTCATTGTAGTGCAGATTTCCTTTGCAAGCTTGCTTGGTTGGCCAAAAAGTGCGTATGCGTTTTTTCCTGAATATATTCAGGAAAAAACGCATATGCCCTTTTTGGCCAAGTGCATCATTGTGGACGTTCTGCCTCTTTTCCTATGCTTTCAATGCAATTCCAGTCTACCTCCTGAAATCGGTTTCCTGCAATTCTGCCCCGCTTTCAAGTCCTCTTGGCAGCCTTACTTCAGTCTATTTTTGGACGATAGTTGTCATTTATAACTCTGCAGGTTTGTGAATTACAGTGCCCCTGAGCTCGTTTCTTCAACTCGCTTTCTTGTGACCTGGCCGCAACACCGCAGGATGGCTTCAGGCCCTAATCTGGTTCCGGCCCAGCACGCTGAGCCTTTGGTTAATTCCTCTTCCTGGTGGGAAATGAGAGTTAAATTTGCCCGTCCAGACACCTCCAGCTAGCCTCTCATTGGTTCTCGCTATTCCTGTTCATCTTCCGCAGAAATTGCAAACTGGGCCAAACAGGAGGTTAAAGGGACTGACTCTCCAAGTGGGGAGAGTGTTAGTAAAGCGTCTGGAATGTTGCACCCGAGTACCAGGGGAGGAAAACTGAGACATATTTGAACACGTCTCCCGATCACATGGTTGATCATACTCTAGGTTCCACATGCATGTTTTAGCTGAAGGAAGAATACCTTAAACCTGGAGAGTTGAGACCCGTGGAATGGGTACCATGCAATATGACTTCAAAGGGTCTTCATTTGCTCACCGAACCTCTCCAATCCTATCACTGCTGCGTTTATGCCCCTGTACACATGCTTGATTCTCTTTTGGAGACATAGCAATTCTTAGGTTTTAAGATACTTACAAGTCAGGTACATTCTTAGGCGTTTAATATGCGGTGTTGAGTCCATTTCGTTGAGCAAGGAGTAGCTCTTGTCTATTCCATATTTGGCTTAAGGAACTTTATCTGTGCTCATTTCAATCTCTGGTTTTATGCAGCACCCCAACTCACCTTTACCCTTAAGCAAGCATAAGTTGTTTTTCTAAATTTGAGACCCTGTTCTGTTCTGTAATTCAGTTCCTGTGTAGCCAAGTTTCCATTCCGTGTATTACTGATATCTTATGATATTTCTTTTTCTGTGTGACTTATTTCAGTTAGAATCATCGTACCTGAATCCACTCATTATGCTGCTACGGGCCTGATGACATAGATTTCATTGCTGAGTGATACTGCATTGTACGTAAGTACCACAAGTTCTTTATCCATTTTTCACTTTCTGTGATATTGAACTTGTACGGTAAACGAGGTTCTTGTAAACAGAGGCGTCCCAAACTTTGGGGTGGCTGTGTCTTTTTGATTTTAATTTCCCTAAGCTATAGGACCATAAGTGGAAGTGCCCTAGGCTCTGTTGCTTTGTTTTTTAGATGTTTCAGGAAACACCATACACTTCTCCCAAGTGTCTGTTGGCAATTTACATCCCGCCCATGAGCATAACAAGGCTCCCAGTTCTCCATGGCCTGTCCTGCCTTTCTGGATTTTACACTTTTTTCAGATGGCCCTTTTGACCGGGGGGAAGTGAGACTTCATTGTAGTGCAGATTTCCTTTGCAAGCTTGCTTGGTTGGCCAAAAAGGGCGTATGCGTTTTTTCCTGAATATATTCAGGAAAAAACGCATACGCCCTTTTTGGCCAAGTGCATCATTGTGGACGTTCTGCCTCTTTTCCTATGCTTTCAATGCAATTCCAGTCTACCTCCTGAAATCGGTTTCCTGCAATTCTGCCCCGCTTTCAAGTCCTCTTGGCAGCCTTACTTCAGTCTATTTTTGGACGATAGCTGTCATTTATAACTCTGCAGGTTTGTGAAGTACAGTGCCCCTGAGCTCCTTTCTTCAACTCGCTTTCTTGTGACCTGGCCGCAACACCGCAGGATGGCTTCAGGCCCTAATCTGGTTCCGGCACGGCACGCTGAGCCTTTGGTTATTTCCTCTTCCTGGTGGGAAATGAGAGTTAAATTTGCCCGTCCAGACACCTCCAGCTAGTCTCTCATTGGTTCTCGCTATTCCTGTTCATCTTCCGCAGAAATTGCAAACTGGGCCAAACAGGAGGTTAAAGGCGCTGACTCTCCAAGTGGGGAGAGTGTTAGTAAAGCGTCTGGAATGTTGCACCCGAGTACCAGGGGAGGAAAACTGAGACATATTTGAACACGTCTCCCGTTCACATGGTTGATCATACTTGGGTTCCACATGCATGTTTTAGCTGAAGGAAGAATACCTTAAACCTGGAGAGTTAAGACCCGTGGAATGGGTACCATGCAATATGACTTCAAAGGGTCTTCATTTGCTCACCGAACCTCTCCAATCCTATCACTGCTGCGTTTATGCCCCTGTACACATGCTTGATTCTCTTTCGGAGACATAGCAATCCATAGGTTTTAAGATACTTACTAGTCAGGTACATTCTTAGGCGTTTAATATGCGGTGTTGAGTCCATTTCGTTGAGCAAGGAGTAGCTCTTGTCTATTCCATATTTGACTTAAGGAAATTTATCTGTGCTCATTTCAATCTCTGGTTTTATGCAGAACCCCAACTCACCTTTACCCTTAAGCAAGCATAAGTTGGTTTTCTAAATTTGAGACCCTGTTCTGTTCTGTAATTCAGTTCCTGTGTAACCAAGTTTCCATTCCGTGTATTACTGATATCTTATGATGTTTCTTTTTCTGTGTGACTTACTTCAGTTAGAATCATCATACCTGAATCCACTCATTGTGCTGCTAAGGGCCTGATGACACAGATTTCATTGCTGAGTGATATTGCTTTGTAAGTAAATACCACAACTTCTTTATCCATTTTTCACTTTCTGCGATGTTGAACTTGTACTGTAAACGAGGTTCTTGTAAACAGAGCTGTTCCAAACTTTGGGGTGGCTGTGTCTTTTTGATTTTAATTTCCCTAAGCTATAGGACCATAAGTGGAAGTGCCCTAGGTTCTGTTGCTTTGTTTTTTAGATGTTTCAGGAAACACCATACACTTCTCCGGAGTGGTTGTTGGCAATTTACATCCCGCCCATCAGCATAACAAGGCTCCCAGTTCTCCATGGCCTATCCTGCCTTTCTGGATTTTACACTTTTTTGAGATGGCCCTTTTGACCGGGGGGAAGTGAGACTTCATTGTAGTGCAGATTTCCTTTGCAAGCTTGCTTGGTTGGCCAAAAAGGGCGTATGCGTTTTTTCCTGAATATATTCAGGAAAAAACGCATACGCCCTTTTTGGCCAAGTGCATCATTGTGGACGTTCTGCCTCTTTTCCTATGCTTTCAATGCAATTCCAGTCTACCTCCTGAAATCGGTTTCCTGCAATTCTGCCCCGCTTTCAAGTCCTCTTGGCAGCCTTACTTCAGTCTATTTTTGGACGATAGCTGTCATTTATAACTCTGCAGGTTTGTGAATTACAGTGCCCCTGAGCTCCTTTCTTCAACTCGCTTTCTTTTGAGCTGGCCGCAACACCGCAGGGTGGCTTCAGGCCCTAATCTGGTTCCGGCCCGGCATGCTGAGCCTTTGGTTATTTCCTCTTCCTGGTGGGAAATGAGAGTTAAATTTGCCCGTCCAGACACCTCCAGCTAGCCTCTCATTGGTTCTCGCTATTCCTGTTCATCTTCCGCAGAAATTGCAAACTGGGCCAAACAGGAGGTTAAAGGCGCTGACTCTCCAAGTGGGGAGAGTGTTAGTAAAGCGTCTGGAATGTTGCACCCGAGTACCAGGGGAGGAAAACTGAGACATATTTGAACACGTCTCCCGTTCACATGGTTGATCATACTTGGGTTCCACATGCATGTTTTAGCTGAAGGAAGAATACCTTAAACCTGGAGAGTTGAGACCCGTGTAATGGGTACCATGCAATATGACTTCAAAGGGTCTTCATTTGCTCACCGAACCTCTCCAATCCTATCACTGCTGCGTTTATGGCCCTGTACACATGCTTGATTCTCTTTTGGAGACATAGCAATCCATAGGTTTTACGATACTTACTAGTCAGGTACATTCTTAGGCGTTTAATATGCGGTGTTGAGTCCATTTCGTTGAGCAAGGAGTAGCTCTTGTCTATTCCATATTTGACTTAAGGAAATTTATCTGTGCTCATTTCAATCTCTGGTTTTATGCAGCACCCCAACTCACCTTTACCCTTAAGCAAGCATAAGTTGGTTTTCTAAATTTGAGACCCTGTTCTGTTCTGTAATTCAGTTCCTGTGTAGCCAAGTTTACATTCCGTGTATTACTGATACCATATGATGTTTCTTTTTCTGTGTGACTTAGTTCAGTTAGAATCATCATACCTGAATCCACTCATTGTGATGCTAAGGGCCTGATGACATAGATTTCATTGCTGAGTGATATTGCTTTGTAAGTAAATACCACAACTTCTTTATCCATTTTTCACTTTCTGCGATGTTGAACTTGTACTGTAAACGAGGCTCTTGTAAACAGAGGCGTCCCAAACTTTGGGGTGGCTGTGTCTTTTTGATTTTAATTTCCCTAAGCTATAGGACCATAAGTGGCAGTGCCCTAGGCTCTGTTGCTTTGTTTTTTAGATGTTTCAGGAAACACCATACACTTCTCCCGAGTGTCTGTTGGCAATTTACATCCCGCCCATCAGCATAACAAGGCTCCCAGTTCTCCATGGCCTGTCCTGCCTTTCTGGATTTTACACTTTTTTCAGATGGCCCTTTTGACCGGGGGGAAGTGAGACTTCATTGTAGTGCAGATTTCCTTTGCAAGCTTGCTTGGTTGGCCAAAAAGGGCGTATGCGTTTTTTCCTGAATATATTCAGGAAAAAACGCATACGCCCTTTTTGGCCAAGTGCATCATTGTGGACGTTCTGCCTCTTTTCCTATGCTTTCAATGCAATTCCAGTCTACCTCCTGAAATCGGTTTCCTGCAATTCTGCCCCGCTTTCAAGTCCTCTTGGCAGCCTTACTTCAGTCTATTTTTGGACGATAGCTGTCATTTATAACTCTGCAGGTTTGTGAATTACAGTGCCCCCGAGCTCCTTTCTTCAACTCGCTTTCTTGTGACCTGGCCGCAACACCGCAGGATGGCTTCAGGCCCTAATCTGGTTCCGGCCCGGCATGCTGAGCCTTTGGTTAATTCCTCTTCCTGGTGGGAAATGAGAGTTAAATTTGCCCGTCCAGACACCTCCAGCTAGCCTCTCATTGGTTCTCGCTATTCCTGTTCATCTTCCGCAGAAATTGCAAACTGGGCCAAACAGGAGGTTAAAGGGACTGACTCTCCAAGTGGGGAGAGTGTTAGTAAAGCGTCTGGAATGTTGCACCCGAGTACCAGGGGAGGAAAACTGAGACATATTTGAACACGTCTCCCGATCACATGGTTGATCATACTCTAGGTTCCACATGCATGTTTTAGCTGAAGGAAGAATACCTTAAACCTGGGTAGTTGAAACCCGTGAAATGGGTACAATGCAATATGAATTCAAAGGGTCTTCATTTGCTCACCGAACCTCTCCAATCCTATCACTGCTGCGTTTATGCCCCTGTACACATGCTTGATTCTCTTTTGGAGACATAGCAATTCTTAGGTTTTAAGATACTTAAAAGTCAGGTACATTCTTAGGCGTTTAATATGCGGTGTTGAGTCCATTTCGTTGAGCAAGGAGTAGCTCTTGTCTATTCCATATTTGGCTTAAGGAACTTTATCTGTGCTCATTTCAATCTCTGGTTTTATGCAGCACCCCAACTCACCTTTACCCTTAAGCAAGCATAAGTTGTTTTTCTAAATTTGAGACCCTGTTCTGTTCTGTAATTCAGTTCCTGTGTAGCCAAGTTTCCATTCCGTGTATTACTGATATCTTATGATGTTTCTTTTTCTGTGTGACTTATTTCAGTTAGAATCATCGTACCTGAATCCACTCATTATGCTGCTACGGGCCTGATGACATAGATTTCATTGCTGAGTGATACTGCATTGTACGTAAGTACCACAAGTTCTTTATCCATTTTTCACTTTCTGTGATATTGAACTTGTACGGTAAACGAGGTTCTTGTAAACAGAGCCGTTCCAAACTTTGGGGTGGCTGTGTCTTTTTGATTTTAATTTCCCTAAGCTATAGGACCATAAGTGGAAGTGCCCTAGGTTCTGTTGCTTTGTTTTTTAGATGTTTCAGGAAACACCATACACTTCTCCCGAGTGGTTGTTGGCAATTTACATCCCGCCCATCAGCATAACAAGGCTCCCAGTTCTCCATGGCCTGTCCTGCCTTTCTGGATTTTACACTTTTTTCAGATGGCCCTTTTGACCGGGGGGAAGTGAGACTTCATTGTAGTGCAGATTTCCTTTGCAAGCTTGCTTGGTTGGCCAAAAAGGGCGTATGCGTTTTTTCCTGAATATATTCAGGAAAAAACGCATACGCCCTTTTTGGCCAAGTGCATCATTGTGGACGTTCTGCCTCTTTTCCTATGCTTTCAATGCAATTCCAGTCTACCTCCTGAAATCAGTTTCCTGCACTTCTGCCCCGCTTTCAAGTCCTCTTGGCAGCCTTACTTCAGTCTATTTTTGGACGATAGCTGTCATTTATAACTCTGCAGGTTTGTGAATTACAGTGCCCCTGAGCTCCTTTCTTCAACTCGCTTTCTTTTGAGCTGGCCGCAACACCGCAGGAGGGCTTCAGGCCCTAATCTGGTTCCGGTACGGCACGCTGAGCCTTTGGTTACTTCCTCTTCCTGGTGGGAAATGAGAGTTAAATTTGCCCCTCCAGACACCTCCAGCTAGCCTCTCATTGGTTCTCACTATTCCTGTTCATCTTCCGCAGAAATTGCAAACTGGGCCAAACAGGAGGTTAAAGGCGCTGACTCTCCAAGTGGGGAGAGTGTTAGTAAAGCGTCTGGAATGTTGCACCCGAGTACCAGGGGAGGAAAACTGAGACATATTTGAACACGTCTCCCGTTCACATGGTTGATCATACTTGGGTTCTACATGAATGTTTTAGCTGAAGGAAGAATACCTTAAACCTGGAGAGTTGAGACCCGTGTAATGGGTACCATGCAATATGACTTCAAAGGGTCTTCATTTGCTCACCGAACCTCTCCAATCCTATCACTGCTGCGTTTATGCCCCTGTACACATGCTTGATTCTCTTTCGGAGACATAGCAATCCATAGGTTTTAAGATACTTACTAGTCAGGTACATTCTTAGGCGTTTAATATGCGGTGTTGAGTCCATTTCGTTGAGCAAGGAGTAGCTCTTGTCTATTCCATATTTGACTTAAGGAACTTTATCTGTGCTCATTTCAATCTCTGGTTTTATGCAGCACCCCAACTCACCTTTCCCCTTAAGCAAGCATAAGTTGTTTTTCTAACTTTGAGACCCTGTTCTGTTCTGTAATTCAGTTCCTGTGTAGCCAAGTTTACATTCCGTGTATTACTGATATCTTATGATGTTTCTTTTTCTGTGTGACTTATTTCAGTTAGAATCATCGTACCTGAATCTACTCATTATGCTGCTACGGGCCTGATGACATAGATTTCATTGCTGAGTGATACTGCATTGTACGTAAGTACCACAAGTTCTTTATCCATTTTTCACTTTCTGCGATGTTGAACTTGTACTGTAAACGAGGTTCTTGTAAACAGAGCCGTTCCAAACTTTGGGGTGGCTGTGTCTTTTTGATTTTAATTTCCCTGAGCTATAGGACCATAAGTGGCAGTGCCCTAGGCTCTGTTGCTTTGTTTTTTAGATGTTTCAGGAAACACCATACACTTCTCCCGAGTGTCTGTTGGCAATTTACATCCCGCCCATCAGCATAACAAGGCTCCCAGTTCTCAATGGCCTGTTGCCTTTCTGGATTTTACACTTTTTTCAGATGGCCCTTTTGACCGGGGGGAAGTGAGACTTCGTTGTAGTGCAGATTTCCTTTGCAAGCTTGCTTGGTTGGCCAAAAAGGGCGTATGCGTTTTTTCCTGAATATATTCAGGAAAAAACGCATACGCCCTTTTTGGCCAAGTGCATCATTGTGGACGTTCTGCCTCTTTTCCTATGCTTTCAATGCAATTCCAGTCTGCCTCCTGAAATCGGTTTCCTGCAATTCTGCCCCGCTTTCAAGTCCTCTTGGCAGCCTTACTTCAGTATATTTTTGGACGATAGCTGTCATTTATAACTCTGCAGGTTAGTGAATTACAGTGCCCCTGAGCTCCTTTCTTCAACTCGCTTTCTTGTGACCTGGCCGCAACACCGCAGGATGGCTTCAGGCCCTAATCTGGTTCCGGTACGGCACGCTGAGCCTTTGGTTATTTCCTCTTCCTGGTGGGAAATGAGAGTTAAATTTGCCCCTCCAGACACCTCCAGCTAGCCTCTCATTGGTTCTCGCTATTCCTGTTCATCTTCCGCAGAAATTGCAAACTGGGCCAAACAGGAGGTTAAAGGCGCTGACTCTCCAAGTGGGGAGAGTGTTAGTAAAGCGTCTGGAATGTTGCACCCGAGTACCAGGGGAGGAAAACTGAGACATATTTGAACACGTCTCCCGTTCACATGGTTGATCATACTTGGGTTCCACATGCATGTTTTAGCTGAAGGAAGAATACCTTAAACCTGGAGAGTTGAGACCCGTGGAATGGGTACCATGCAATATGACTTCAAAGGGTCTTCATTTGCTCACCGAACCTCTCCAATCCTATCACTGCTGCGTTTATGCCCCTGTACACACGCTTGATTCTCTTTTGGAGACATAGCAATCCATAGGTTTTAAGATACTTACTAGTCAGGTACATTCTTAGGCGTTTAATATGGGGTTTTGAGTCCATTTCGTTGAGCAAGGAGTAGCTCTTGTCTATTCCATATTTGGCTTAAGGAACGTTATCTGTGCTCATTTCAATCTCTGGTTTTATGCAGCACCCCAACTCACCTTTCCCCTTAAGCAAGCAGAAGTTGGTTTTCTAAATTTGAGACCCTGTTCTGTTTTGGAATTCAGTTCCTGTGTAGCCAAGTTTACATTCCGTGTATTAGTGATATCTTATGATGTTTCTTTTTCTGTGTGACTTATTTCAATTAGAATCATCGTACCTGAATCCACTCATTATGCTGCTACGGGCCTGATGACATAGATTTCATTGCTGAGTGATACTGCATTGTACGTAAGTACCATAAGTTCTTTATCCATTTTTCACTTTCTGTGATATTGAACTTGTACGGTAAACGAGGTTCTTGTAAACAGAGACGTCCCAAACATTGGGGTGGCTGTGTCTTTTTGATTTTAATTTCCCTAAGCTATAGGACCATAAGTGGAAGTGCCCTAGGCTCTGTTGCTTTGTTTTTTAGATGTTTCAGGAAACACCATACACTTCTCCCGAGTGGCTGTTGGCAAATTACATCCCGCCCATCAGCATAACAAGGCTCCCAGTTCTCCATGGCCTGTCCTGCCATTCTGGATTTTACACTTTTTTCAGATGGCCCTTTTGCCCGGGGGGAAGTGAGACTTCATTGTAGTGCAGATTTCCTTTGCAAGCTTGCTTGGTTGGCCAAAAAGTGCGTATGCGTTTTTTCCTGAATATATTCAGGAAAAAACGCATACGCACTTTTTGGCCAAGTGCATCATTGTGGAGGTTCTGCCTCTTTTCCTATGCTTTCAATGCAATTCCAGTCTACCTCCTGAAATCGGTTTCCTGCAATTCTGCCCCGCTTTCAAGTCCTCTTGGCAGCCTTACTTCAGTATATTTTTGGACGATAGCTGTCATTTATAACTCTGCAGGTTTGTGAATTACAGTGCCCCTCAGCTCCTTTCTTCAACTCACTTTCTTGTGAGCTGGCCGCAACACCGCAGGATGGCTTCAGGCCCTAATCTGGTTCCGGCACGGCACGCTGCGCCTTTGGTTAATTCCTCTTCCTGGTGGGAAATGAGAGTTAAATTTGCCCGTCCAGACACCTCCAGCTAGTCTCTCATTGGTTCTCCCTATTCCTGTTCATCTTCCTCAGAAATTGCAAACTGGGCCAAAAAGGACGTTAAAGGCACTGACTCTCCAAGTCGGGAGAGTGTTAGTAAAGCGTCTCGAATGTTGCACACGAGTACCAGGGGACGAAAACTGAGACATATTTGAACACGTCTCCCGATCACATGGTTGACCATTCTCTCGGTTCCACATGCATGTTTTAGCTGAAGGAAGAATACCTTAAACCTGGGTAGTTGAAACCCGTGGAATGGGTACCATGCAATATGACTTCAAAGGGTCTTCATTTGCTCACCGAACCTCTCCAATCCTATCACTGCTGCATTTATGCCCCTGTACACATGCTTGATTCTCTTTTGGAGACATAGCAATCCATAGGTTTTAAGATAGTTACTAGTCAGGTACATTCTTAGGCGTTTAATATGGGGTGTTGAGTCCATTTCGTTGAGCAAGGAGTAGCTCTTGTCTATTCCATATTTGGCTTAAGGAACTTTATCTGTGCTCATTTCAATCTCTGGTTTTATGCAGCACCCCAACTCACCTTTCCCCTTAAGCAAGCATAAGTTGTTTTTCTAAATTTGAGACCCTGTTCTGTTTTGGAATTCAGTTCCTGTGTAGCCAAGTTTACATTCCGTGTGTTAGTGATATCTTATGATGTTTCTTTTTCTGTGTGACTTATTTCAGTTAGAATCATCGTACCTGAATCCACTCATTGTGCTGCTACGGGCCTGATGACGTAGATTTCGTTGCTGAGTGATACTGCATTGTACGTAAGTACCACAAGTTCTTTATCCATTTTTCACTTTCTGTGATATTGAACTTGTATGGTAAATGAGGTTCTTCTAAACAGAGGCGTCCCAAATTTTGGGGTGGTTGTGTCTTTTTGATTTTAATTTCCCTAAGCTATAGGACCATAAGTGGAAGTGCCCTAGGCGCTGTTGCTTTGTTTTTTAGATGTTTCAGGAAACACCATACACTTCTCCGGAGTGTCTGTTGGCAATTTACATCCCGCCCATCAGCATAACAAGGCTCCCAGTTCTCCATGGCCTGTCCTGCCTTTCTGGATTTTACACTTTTTTCAGATGGCCCTTTTGACCGGGGGGAAGTGAGACTTCATTGTAGTGCAGATTTCCTTTGCAAGCTTGCTTAGTTTGCCAAAAAGGGCGTATGCGTTTTTTCCTGAATATATTCAGGAAAAAACGCATACGCCCTTTTTGGCCAAGTGCATCATTGTGGACGTTCTGCCTCTTTTCCTATGCTTTCAATGCAATTCCAGTCTACCTCCTGAAATCAGTTTCCTGCAATTCTGCCCCACTTTCAAGTCCTCTTGGCAGCCTTACTTCAGTATATTTTTGGACGATAGCTGTCATTTATAACTCTGCAGGTTTGTGAATTACAGTGCCCCTGAGCTCCTTTCTTCAACTCGCTTTCTTGTGAGCTGGCCGCAACACCGCTGGATGGCTTCAGGCCCTAATCTGGTTCTGGCATGGCACGCTGAGCCTTTGGTTATTTCCTCTTCCTGGTGGGAAATGAGAGTTAAATTTGCCCGTCTAGACACCTCCAGCTAGTCTCTCATTGGTTCTCCCTATTCCTGTTCATCTTCCGCAGAAATTGGAAACTGGGCCAAACAGGAGGTTAAAGGGACTGACTCTCCAAGTGGGGAGAGTGTTAGTAAAGCGTCTGGAATGTTGCACCCGAGTACCAGGGGAGGAAAACTGAGACATATTTCAACACGTCTCCCGTTCACACAGTTGATCATACTCTGGGTTCCACATGCATGTTTTAGCTGAAGGAAGAATACCTTAAACCTGGAGAGTTGAGACCCGTGTAATGGGTACCATGCAATATGACTTCAAAGGGTCTTCATTTGCTCACCGAACCTCTCCAATCCTATCACTGCTGCGTTTATGCACCTGTACACACGCTTGATTCTCTTTTGGAGACATAGCAATCCATAGGTTTTAAGATACTTACTAGTCAGGTACATTCTTAAGCGTTTAATATGGGGTGTTGAGTCCATTTCGTTGAGCCAGGAGTAGCTCTTGTCTATTCCATATTTGGCTTAAGGAACTTTATCTGTGCTCATTTCAATCTCTGGTTTTATGCAGCACCCCAACTCACCTTTCCCCTTAAGCAAGCATAAGTTGGTTTTCTAAATTTGACCCTGTTCTGTTTTGGAATTCAGTTCCTGTGTAGCCAAGTTTACATTCCGTGTATTAGTGATATCTTATGATGTTTCTTTTTCTGTGTGACTTATTTCAGTTAGAATCATCGTACCTGAATCCACTCATTATGCTGCTACGGGCCTGATGACATAGATTTCGTTGCTGAGTGATACTGCATTGTACGTAAGTACCACAAGTTCTTTATCCATTTTTCACTTTCTGTGATATTGAACTTGTATGGTAAATGAGGTTCTTCTAAACAGAGGCGTCCCAAATTTTGGGGTGGTTGTGTCTTTTTGATTTTAATTTCCCTAAGCTATAGGACCATAAGTGGAAGTGCCCTAGGCGCTGTTGCTTTGTTTTTTAGATGTTTCAGGAAACACCATACACTTCTCCCGAGTGTCTGTTGGCAATTTACATCCCGCCCATGAGCATAACAAGGCTCCCAGTTCTCCATGGCCTGTCCTGCCTTTCTGGATTTTACACTTTTTTCAGATGACCCTTTTGACCGGGGGGAAGTGAGACTTCATTGTAGTGCAGATTTCCTTTGCAAGCTTGCTTGGTTGGCCAAAAAGGGCGTATGCGTTTTTTCCTGAATATATTCAGGAAAAAACGCATACGCCCTTTTTGGCCAAATGCATCATTGTGGACGTTCTGCCTCTTTTCCTATGCTTTCAATGCAATTCCAGTCTACCTCCTGAAATCGGTTTCCTGCAATTCTGCCCCGCTTTCAAGTCCTCTTGGCAGCCTTACTTCAGTATATTTTTGGACGATAGCTGTCATTTATAACTCTGCAGGTTTGTGAATTACAGTGCCCCTGAGCTCCTTTCTTCAACTCGCTTTCTTGTGAGCTGGCCGCAACACCGCAGGATGGCTTCAGGCCCTAATCTGGTTCCGGCACGGCACGCTGAGCCTTTGGTTAATTCCTCTTCCTGGTGGGAAATGAGAGTTAAATTTGCCCGTCCAGACACCTCCAGCTAGTGTCTCATTGGTTCTCGCTATTCCTGTTCATCTTCCGCAGAAATTGCAAACTGGGCAAAACAGGAGGTTAAAGGGACTGACTCTCCAAGTCGGGAGAGTGTTAGTAAAGCGTCTGGAATGTTGCACCCGAGTACCAGGGTACGAAAACTGAGACATATTTGAACACGTCTCCCGATCACATGGTTGATCATACTCTAGGTTCCACATGCATGTTTTAGCTGAAGGAAGAATACCTTAAACCTGGGTAGTTGAAACCCGTGGAATGGGTACCATGCAATATGACTTCAAAGGGTCTTCATTTGCTCACCGATCCTCTCCAATCCTATCACTGCTGCGTTTATGCCCCTGTACACATGCTTGATTCTCTTTCGGAGACATAGCAATCCATAGGTTTTAAGATACTTACTAGTCAGGTACATTCTTAGGCGTTTAATATGGTGTGTTGAGTCCATTTCGTTGAGCAAGGAGTAGCTCTTGTCTATTCCATATTTGGCTTAAGGAACTTTATCTCTGCTCATTTCAATCTCTGGTTTTATGCAGCACCCCAACTCACCTTTCCCCTTAAGCAAGCATAAGTTGGTTTTCTAAATTTGAGACCCTGTTCTGTTCTGTAATTCAGTTCCTGTGTAGCCAAGTTTACATTCCGTGTATTACTGATATCTTATGATGTTTCTTTTTCTGTGTGACTTATTTCAGTTAGAATCATCATACCTGAATCCACTCATTGTGCTGCTAAGGGCCTGATGACATAGATTTCATTGCTGAGTGATATTGTTTTGTAAGTAAATACCACAACTTCTTTATCCATTTTTCACTTTCTGCGATGTTGAACTTCTACTGTAAACGAGGTTCTTGTAAACAGAGGCGTCCCAAACTTTGGGGTGGCTGTGTCTTTTTGATTTTAATTACCCTAAGCTATAGGACCATAAGTGCAAGTGCCCTAGGCTCTATTGCTTTGTTTTTTAGATGTTTCAGGAAACACCATACACTTCTCCCGAGTGTCTGTTGGCAATTTACATCCCGCCCATCAGCATAACAAGGCTCCCAGTTCTCCATGGCCTGTCCTGCCTTTCTGGATTTTACACTTTTTTGAGATGGCCCTTTTGACCGGGGGGAAGTGAGACTTCATTGTAGTGCAGATTTCCTTTGCAAGCTTGCTTGGTTGGCCAAAAAGGGCGTATGCGTTTTTTCCTGAATATATTCAGGAAAAAACGCATACGCCCTTTTTGGCCAAGTGCATCATTGTGGACGTTCTGCCTCTTTTCCTATGCTTTCAATGCAATTCCAGTCTACCTCCTGAAATCGGTTTCCTGCAATTCTGCCCCGCTTTCAAGTCCTCTTGGCAGCCTTACTTCAGTCTATTTTTGGACGATAGCTGTCATTTATAACTCTGCAGGTTTGTGAATGACAGAGCCCCTGAGCTCCTTTCTTCAACTCGCTTTCTTGTGAGCTGGCCGCAACACCGCAGGATGGCTTCAGGCCCTAATCTGGTTCCGGCATGGCACGCTGAGCCTTTGGTTAATTCCTCTTCCTGGTGGGAAATGAGAGTTAAATTTGCCCGTCCAGACACCTCCAGCTAGTCTCTCATTGGTTCTCCCTATTCCTGTTCATCTTCCGCAGAAATTGCAAACTGGGCCAAACAGGAGGTTAAAGGGACTGACTCTCCAAGTCGGGAGAGTGTTAGTAAAGCGTCTGGAATGTTGCACCCGAGTACCAGGGTACGAAAACTGAGACATATTTGAACACGTCTCCCGATCACATGGTTGATCATACTCTAGGTTCCACATACATGTTTTAGCTGAAGGAAGAATACCTTAAACCTGGGTAGTTGAAACCCGTGGAATGGGTACCATGCAATATGACTTCAAAGGGTCTTCTTTTGCTCACCGATCCTCTCCAATCCTATCACTGCTGCGTTTATGCCCCTGTACACATGTTGATTCTCTTTCGGAGACATAGCAATCCATGGGTTTTAAGATACTTACTAGTCAGGTACATTCTTAGGCGTTTAATATGGTGTGTTGAGTCCATTTCGTTGAGCAAGGAGTAGATCTTGTCTATTCCATATTTGGCTTAAGGAACTTTATCTGTGCTCATTTCGATCTCTGGTTTTATGCAGCACCCCAACTCACCTTTCCCCTTAAGCAAGCATAAGTTGGTTTTCTAAATTTGAGACCCTGTTCTGTTCGGTAATTCAGTTCCTGTGTAGCCAAGTTTACATTCCGTGTGTTAGTGATATCTTATGATGTTTCTTTTTCTGTGTGACTTATTTCAGTTAGAATCATCATACCTGAATCCACTCATTGTGCTGCGAAGGGCCTGATGACATAGATTTCATTGCTGAGTGATATTGCTTTGTAAGTAAATACCACAACTTCTTTATCCATTTTTCACTTTCTGCGATGTTGAACTTGTACTGTAAGCGACGTTCTTGTAAACAGAGGCGTCCCAAACTTTGGGGTGGCTGTGTCTTTTTGATTTTAATTTCCCTAAGCTATAGGACCATAAGTGCAAGTGCCCTAGGCTCTATTGCTTTGTTTTTTAGATGTTTCAGGAAACACCATACACTTCTCCCGAGTGTCTGTTGGCAATTTACATCCCGCCCATCAGCATAACAAGGCTCCCAGTTCTCCATGGCCTGTCCTGCCTTTCTGGATTTTACACTTTTTTCAGATGGCCCTTTTGACCGGGGGGAAGTGAGACTTCATTGTAGTGCAGATTTCCTTTGCAAGCTTGCTTGGTTGGCCAAAAAGGGCGTATGCGTTTTTTTCCTGAATATATTCAGGAAAAAACGCATACGCCCTTTTTGGCCAAGTGCATCATTGTGGACGTTCTGCCTCTTTTCCTATGCTTTCAATGCAATTCCAGTCTACCTCCTGAAATCGGTTTCCTGCAATTCTGCCCCGCTTTCAAGTCCTCTTGGCAGCCTTACTTCAGTCTATTTTTGGACGATAGCTGTCATTTATAACTCTGCAGGTTTGTGAATTACAGTGCCCCTGAGCTCCTTTCTTCAACTCGCTTTCTTGTGAGCTGGCCGCAACACCGCAGGATGGCTTCAGGCCCTAATCTGGTTCCGGCACGGCACGCTGAGCCTTTGGTTAATTCCTCTTCCTGGTGGGAAATGAGAGTTAAATTTGCCCGTCCAGACACCTCCAGCTAGTGTCTCATTGGTTCTCGCTATTCCTGTTCATCTTCCGCAAAAATTGCAAACTGGGCCAAACAGGAGGTTAAAGGGACTGACTCTCCAAGTCGGGAGAGTGTTAGTAAAGCGTCTGGAATGTTGCACCCGAGTACCAGGGTACGAAAACTGAGACATATTTGAACACGTCTCCCGATCACATGGTTGATCATACTCTAGGTTCCACATGCATGTTTTAGCTGAAGGAAGAATACCTGAAACCTGGGTAGTTGAAACCCGTGGAATGGGTACCATGCAATATGACTTCAAAGGGTCTTCATTTGCTCACCGAACCTCTCCAATCCTATCACTGCTGCGTTTATGCCCCTGTGCACATGCTTGATTCTCTTTCGGAGACATAGCAATCTATAGGTTTTAAGATACTTACTAGTCACGTACATTCTTAGGCGTTTAATATGCGGTGTTGAGTCCATTTCATTGAGCAAGGAGTAGCTCTTGTCTATTCCATATTTGGCTTAAGGAACTTTATCTGTGCTCATTTCAATCTCTGGTTTTATGCAGCACCCCAACTCACCTTTACCCTTAAGCAAGCATAAGTTGGTTTTCTAAATTTGAGACCCTGTTCTGTTTTGGAATTCAGTTCCTGTGTAGCCAAGTTTACATTCCGTGTATTAGTGATATCTTATGATGTTTCTTTTTCTGTGTGACTTATTTCAGTTAGAATCATCGTACCTGAATCCACTCATTATGCTGCTACGGGCCTGATGACATACATTTCGTTGCTGAGTGATACTGCATTGTACGTAAGTACCACAAGTTCTTTATCCATTTTTCACTTTCTGTGATATTGAACTTGTACGGTAAATGAGGTTCTTCTAAACAGAGGCGTCCCAAATTTTGGGGTGGTTGTGTCTTTTTGATTTTAATTTCCCTAAGCTGTAGGACCATAAGTGGAAGTGCCCTAGGCGCTGTTGCTTTGTTTTTTAGGTGTTTCAGGAAACACCATACACTTCTCCCGAGTGTCTGTTGGCAATTTACATCCCGCCCATCAGCATAACAAGGCTCCCAGTTCTCCATGGCCTGTCCTGCCTTTCTGGATTTTACACTTTTTTCAGATGGCCCTTTTGACCGGGGGGAAGTGAGACTTCATTGTAGTGCAGATTTCCTTTGCAAGCTTGCTTGGTTGGCCAAAAAGTGCGTATGCGTTTTTTCCTAAATATATTCAGGAAAAAACGCATACGCCCTTTTTGGCCAAGTGCATCATTGTGGACGTTCTGCCTCTTTTCCTATGCTTTCAATGCAATTCCAGTGTACCTCCTGAAATCGGTTTCCTGCAATTCTGCCCCGCTTTCAAGTCCTCTTGGCAGCCTTACTTCAGTGTATTTTTGGACGATAGCTGTCATTTATAACTCTGCAGGTTTGTGAATTACAGTGCCCCTGAGCTCCTTTCTTCAACTCGCTTTCTTTTGAGCTGGCCGCAACACCGCAGGATGGCTTCAGGCCCTAATCTGGTTCCTGCACGGCATGATGAGCCTTTGGTTATTTCCTCTTCCTGGTGGGAAATGAGAGTTAAATTTGCCCGTCCAGACACCACCAGCTAGTCTCTCATTGGTTCTCCCTATTCCTGTTCATCTTTCGAAGAAATTGCAAACTGGGCCAAACAGGAGGTTAAAGGCGCTGACTCTCCAAGTGGGGAGAGTGTTAGTAAAGCATCTGGAATGTTTCACCCGAATACCAGGGGAGGAAAACTGAGACATATTTGAACACGTCTCCCGTTCACACGGTTGATCATACTCTGGGTTCCACATGCATGTTTTAGCTGAAGGAAGAATACCTTAAACCTGGAGAGTTGAGACCCGTGGAATGGGTACCATGCAATATGACTTCAAAGGGTCTTCATTTGCTCACCGAACCTCTCCAATCCTATCACTGCTGCATTTATGCCCCTGTACACACGCTTGATTCTCTTTTGGAGACATAGCAATCCATAGGTTTTAAGATACTTACTAGTCAGGTACATTCTTAGGCGTTTAATATGGGGTGTTGAGTCCATTTCATTGAGCAAGGAGTAGCTCTTGTCTATTCTATATTTGGCTTAAGGAACTTTATCTGTGCTCATTTCAATCTCTGGTTTTATGCAGCACCCCAACTCACCTTTCCCCTTAAGCAAGCATAAGTTGGTTTTCTAAATTTGAGACCCTGTTCTGTTTTGGAATTCAGTTCCTGTGTAGCCAAGTTTACATTCCGTGTATTAGTGATATCTTATGATGTTTCTTTTTCTGTGTGACTTATTTCAGTTAGAATCATCGTACCTGAATCCACTCATTATGCTGCTACGGGCCTGATGACATACATTTCGTTGCTGAGTGATACTGCATTGTACATAAGTACCACAAGTTCTTTATCCATTTTTCACATTCTGTGATATTGAACTTGTACGGTAAATGAGGTTCTTCTAAACAGAGGCGTCCCAAATTTTGGGGTGGTTGTGTCTTTTTGATTTTAATTTCCCTAAGCTATAGGACCATAAGTGGAAGTGCCCTAGGCTCTGTTGCTTTGTTTTTTAGATGTTTCAGGAAACACCATACACTTCTCCCGAGTGTCTGTTGGCAATTTACATCCCGCCCATCAGCATAACAAGGCTCCCAGTTCTCCATGGCCTGTCCTGCCTTTCTGGATTTTACACTTTTCTCAGATGGCCCTTTTAACCAGTGGGAAGTGAGACTTCATTGTAGTGCAGATTTCCTTTGCAAGCTTGCTTGGTTGTACAAAAAGTGCATATGCGTTTTTTCCTGAATATATTCAGGAAAAAACACATACGCCCTTTTTGGCCAAGTGCATCATTGTGGACGTTCTGCCTCTTTTCCTATGCTTTAAATGCAATTCCAGTCTACCTCCTGAAATCGGTTTCCTGCAATTCTGCCTTGCTTTCAATGCCTCTTCATAGCCTTTCCTCAATATCCTTTTTGAAAATTGTTGGCCTTTATAACTCTGCACGTTTTTGAATTGCAGTGGCCCTGAGCTCCATTTTTCAGCTCTTATTTTTGTGATCTTGCCTCATAACCGCAGGATTCCTTCAGGCCCTATTCTTCTTGTGGGACACCTTGCTGTGCCTTTGGTTAATTCTTCTTACTGATGTGAAATTAGAGTGACATGTGCCCATTGAAACCACTACATTAGTTTCTCACTGGTTCCCCCTAACCCATTCATCCTCCGCACTATCTGCAGACTGTGCGATACTGGAACTTAAAGGCATTGACTCTCCATGTGAGGTTGTTGTTAGTAAAGCGGCTGGAATGTTGATCCGGAGCCCCAGGAGAGGAACAGTGAGGTGTGTTTTAGAAACCTTTCCCGATCATATGGTATACCAGTCGCTGGGTTTCCCAAGCATGGTTTAGCTGTAGGAAGATTCCCTTCAACCTGGAGTGTTGGGACCCTTGGAATGAGTAGCATGAAGTATTGCGTTAAACTTTTGGCAGTTGCTCACCAAAGCTCACCAATCCTCTCAGCCCCAAGTGTCCAGCCTTATGTCTTATCCCGCTGTGGGTTTATATGTGGTCAATCCAGGTTGCATCACAGCCGCTGAGCGAATTTTGTAAGAATTTTTCTCTCTTTCATTGTTTCTGCGTTTTGTTTTTAAAATTTATTTCTATAATGGGGTTTAACTCATCTTCACTGCTGTGTTTGTGCCGCTCTGCACACACTTGATTCCCTTATGGAGATATATCAATACATGGGTTTTAAGATTCTTATTACTCAGATATATTTCTCTGCGGTGTATAGGGTGTGTTGAGGCCAGTTCATTGAGCAAGGTGTAGATCTTGTCTAATACCTATTTGGTTTATTGAACGGTATCTGTGCTAATTTCAAACTCTGGTTTTATGCATCACCCCACCTCTCCTTTCCCCTTAAGCTGACATAAGTGTGTTTTCTAAATGTGAGACACTGTTCTGTTCTGTAATTCATTTCTTGTGCAGCCATATTTACCCTCCCTCTATAAGTGATATCTTATGATATGTTTCTTTTTCTGTTTGACTTATTTCAAGTAGTATTATCGGACCTAAATCCACTCTTTATCCTTCTACTAGCCTTATTACATTGATTTCATGGTGAAGAGATATTCCGTTGTACATAAGTACCACATCTTCTTTATCCATTGTTCTCTTTCCTGGGATATTTAAGGTGTACTGAAGTTGAGGTTCTTGTAAACAGAGTAGCCCTAAACTGTGGTGTGCTTGTGTCTTGTTGATTTTTAGACTTCCCTAGATATACTCCCATGATTGGAAGTGTCCTATGCTCTGTAGCTCTGTTTTTTAGATGATTTAGGAACCACCATACACTCCTCCAGAGTGGCTCTCGGCAGTTCACACACTGCCCATCAGTGTATAAAGGCTCCCTGTTCTCCATGGCCTGTCCTGCATTTCTGGTTTTTACAATTTTTTAGGATGACCCTTTTGACCGGTGGGAAGTGAGACTTCTTTGTTGTGCACATTTGCATTGCTTGCTTGTTTCCTTGCCCATAAAGTGCATATGCGTTTTTTCCTGGATATAATCAGGAAAAAACGCATACGCCCTTTTGGGCCAACTGCATCATTGTCGAAATTCTGCCGCTTTTCATGTGCGTTAAAGACGAGTCCAATCTATCTCTTGAAATCTGTTTCTTGCAATTCTGTCTTGCATTCAGATCCTCTTCTTTGCCTTACCTCAACATATTTTTGGACGTTAGTTTTCATTTATAACTCTGCAGGTTTGTGAACTGCAGTGACCCTGAGCTCCATTTTTTAAGTTGCTCTTTTGTGAGCTGGCCTCAAACCCGCAGGATTGCTTCAGGCCCTATTTTGGCTCCAGCGAGGTGGGCTGAGCCTTTTTTTAGTTCTTATTCTTAATGGGAAATTAGAGTGATATGTGCCCGTCCAAACCCCTACAACTATTCTCTCATTGGTTCCCCCTCTTCCCGTTCATCCTCCTCACAATTTGCAAAATGTGTGAAACAGAAGTTGAAATGTGCTGATTCTCCAAGTGGGGAGATTCTAAGTAACGTGGCTGGAATGGTGAACAGGAGCACCAGGAGAAGATAAATGAGCTGCATTTTAGACACATCTCCCGATCACATGGTGTACAGTCCTCTGGGTTTTCCATGCATGTTTTAGCTGTAGGAAGATCCCTTGAACCTGCAGATTTGGGACCCATTGAATGGGCACCAGGTAGTATTACTTTAAAGGGTGTGCATTTCCTCACCCAACCTCACATTTCTCTTAGCACGAACAGTTTCCAGCCTTATGTCTCATCCTGCTGTGGGTCTAGATGTGTTCAATCCATGTTGCATCACCGTCCCTGAGGAAAAGTTGTAAGAGGTTTTCTCTGTCTCTCTGTCGTTTATTTTTTTCAATTTATTACTATATTGGTTACAGCTGATTTTCAAAGCTCTGTTTCTTGCTGCTGTACATCCACTTGATTCACGTACAGAGAGACATCAGTAAATTCTTTTTCAGATTCTTACCAGTCGTATATATTCTTTTCCAGTGACTTGAGTGTGCTGAGTGTAGTTCTTTTAGCTACCGTGTAGGCCTTGTTGATTATCAGTTTGGTATTTGGAATGGTATCTTTGCTAATTTCAACCTCCTGGATGATGCCTCACCCCTCCCCACCTTTCCCGTTTAGCAGCCTTATGCGTGTTTTCTACATATTTGACTATGTTTTTGTTTTGTAATTTATTTCATGTGTAGCCATTTTGGATTCCACCTTTAAGTGATATCTTATGATATGTGTCTTTTTCTTTTTGAATTCTGTCACTTAGAATGATCATACGTAACTCCTCTGGAGTTGTTACAACTGGCCATATTTCATTGATTTCCAGGCTGAATAATATTCCACTCTACATAAGTACCACATCTCTATCCATTTTTTCCCTCCAGAGACATTTAAGTTATATCCTAGTCGAGGATCTTTTAAACAGAGAGGGGGTAAACATTGGGGTGCCTGTGTCCTCTCGATTTTTGTTTTTCCCAAGATATACGCCCATGAGTGCAAGTGCCCTATGCTCTGTAGCTCATTTTTTAGATGCTTTAGTAAACACAATATACTTCTCCAGAATGGCCGTTGGCAATATACATTTCCACTATAAGTCTCACAGGGCTCCCTCTTCTCGTTGCCCTGTCCTGCATTTCTGTTGTTTACGCTTTATGAGGATGGCTCTTGTGACTGATGTGAAGTGATATCTTTTGTAGTATTGATTTCCAGTGCCCACCTGTTTGGTTGGCTAAAAAAGTGTATGCCCTTTTCTTGAATATATACAGAAAAAAACGCATACACCCTTTTTGGCCAACTGCAATGTTGGCAATGTTCAGCTCCTTTTCTTGTGCTTAATGGCGAGTCCTTTCTACCTCCTCAAATCCCTTTCCTGCCATTCTCCCTTGCTTACAAGTCCTTTTCTCTGACTTTCCTCAAGACATTTTTCAGTGATGGATATTTTCAACTCTGCAGTTTTGTGAATTTTACTGCCCCTGAGTTCCATTGTTCAACTTGTGTTTATGGGAACTGGCCACAAAGCAGCAGGATTTCCTCAAGCCCTATACTGTTTCCATGGGCAACCCTAGCCTTTGGTCAATTCGTCTTCCTGATTGGAAATTAGAGTGACATGTGCCTGTCTGAACACCTAGGACTTGTCTCTCATTGTTCCTCATCCTTCCGCTTCATCCTCTGGACAAATTCCAAACTGTACGCAACAGGATGTTGACAGTGCTGACATCTCCAAGTGGGGAGACTGTTAGTAAAGACGCTGGAGGGGTGAACCCGAGCACCAGGAGATGAGGAGATGAGATGCCTTTTCCAAACTCTTCCCGATCAGACGGTATACTATCCTCTGGGTGTGACAGACATGTTTTAGCAGTAGGAAGAGTCCCATTCATGTAAGGAGAACACCAGGGCTTTTTCAAAATCAGTGTCTCCCCGAAACCCAAACTGGGGAATTTTTTAAGCTATGGCTACACATATGTTCATTAAGGGCCTTGGGAAGTAGGCAGAGTCCAAACTTTAGATGATTGAAGTCTTCAGGGTCAGAAGCACTCACCACCAGCTTCCCTTAGGTTACACTTTAACTGTCATTGATAGATGATGTCAATAAAAATATCTATTCTTTTTCAGATTATTTCCCCTTATAGGTTATTGCAAAATGTTGAGTGTAGTTCCCTGTGCTATACAGTAGTTCCTTGTTGATGATCTATTTTATACATAGCAGTGTGTATGTGTTAATCCCAAACTGTTAATTTATCCCTCCTCCCACCTTTCCCCTTTGGTAATAATAAATTATAAGATTTTATACTTCTCAGAAATGGGGGAGCTGAAAGAGAGGTATCATTTTCAATGGAAAAGCATTTAAAACAAGATTGAAGCTTTAACCAAGATTATTAGATGTACATCCTTGGAAAGAAATCACTTCGTTTCTCTAATATTGACCTGACAAATAAGACAAACCCTTTCACTGAACTTGCTTATAAAAAGTGATGGCAATATCAAATGGAAGTGTTAAAAACATCTTATTTTACCCGAGCCTTATACACTGTTCTATGTTAACTACAGTTTGGCTCACACATCTGTTCATTGAGGTTACAATAGTCTCAATTTCTGTTACTGATCCTCCAGAGTGGACCCCAACAAGTGTCCCCCTGCCCAGTGTCATTGGGGCCAACAGATCGAGACTGAGTTTGGTTCACAAGCAAAGGAAACTTTATATTTTGATCAGAGAATGGAGAGGTGAGAGCATGCACTACCCCGTGGGCTGTGGGCTGGGCTGTTGTGTAGAGATCCTGTCAGAGTCATTGGGAGGGAGGGGACAGAGCTTTCAAGGGCTGGGTTGGCTGCAGCTCAGGCTCTATATCGTGGAGTCTGCACTGGGCCCCAGGAGCTGAGGTGTCGACCCAGCCATTCTGCACTAGGAAATCTGGTCTGAAGTGCCAGGTGTGGAGCCTCTGCATGCGAGACCCTAGGAGTACGTGAAATTAGACAAAGCACAAAGGATAAAAAAGTTAGACTTGACTTTATTGCCCAGATTCTATTTTTATCTCCCAGGGATTTTTAATGGGCTTTGCTGGGGACAAACCCCTCCTCTGCCTTTTGTCCCGTTCCTCATTCTTGGAGTGCTGAGGGTGCAGACCCTTCTTCTGTAACTGCTGAGTGCTGAGTTGGGAGCCCTCATACCCTGGGGCGAGGGTCAGAGCATCTACCCAGCAGCCTCCAGGTGACGTTGATTGTCCCCAGGACCCCTGCCTCCCTGCTCGTCCACCTGAGCACCAGCATTGGAAGTGTTATAGATTCTAATGACCTTTAAGGGTCCAGGAAAGAGATGTGCAGAGACGCTGTGGGGGCCGGTTTCACCCCGCCCCACATTTGTTCGGCCACCTTAGGCTGACCGTCTCTGCCAGCCTAGATGCTCTGACCAGTAGTCTGTGCTTTCTTCAATTAGGTCCCTGAATTAACGTACCAACAGCACCAGGTGTCAGAGCCCTGCCCACTCAACTCCCAGACAGTCCAGGGTCAGTGGTGATCAAGGACCATGATGGCCACTGAGTCAACAGCCTTTTGAAGTAAACAGGAGTCCAGCCGGTCTTATTGGCCACCATCATCACGGTGTCTGTAGGCTTTTCTATGGTGACAGTGTGATATATGGTTCCCCCGCCAAGATTATTAGCTCCCCTCTGGGTGCAGTAAGTCCTGCAAGCAGTAGTCTACTGTTTTGGGACACACTCTTGTTGTTTTATGAGAAAAACTCCAGGTCAAGTGATGTTCACACGAGTCGTCATGGTGCCCTGTTGCCCCCGGTTATCTCTCTGGATGTTGGAGTTGGAAGGCCTCATCACTCGAGGTCGGTGTGCCCACGGAGCGAACCCTGCAACTTCAGGGCATGGTTGGTGGTTAGGATCACCACGTGGGGTCCTTTTCCCTTAGGAGGGAGGTGGCCTTTTGGGCTGCTGATTTCCAGGTTTTTAGATACCGCCAGTATCTTGGCCAGATGTTGCAGTGGGTCAAGCCCCTTGGCGACCGTAGTTTATCCTACCTGGATGGCATTCTTGCATTGTTCCATTTCAAGTGGTCCCAGTTTTTGCACTAATTCTCCAATGGCGATTCACCTTTCACCGGGAATGTAAAGGTCAAAGGGTTTAGCTAAATTAGGGAGTTCCAGGGCAAGGGTCTGAATTGACTGCTCTTTCCATTCTTGAAAGGCCACTTCTGGATTCTATTCAAAAGGATCATCATCTTTTCCTTTCAGTGTTTCATATAGAGGCCCAGCTAGTAGACTATAGTTAGGGATCCAGAAGCAGCAAACCCTGGCCTCCCCAGGAACCCCTAAGCTGTCTTCTAGTTTTAGAAAGGGGTAAGGCTGAAAATGGTTTCTTCCCTTTCCTGGGATGGGCTTCTCCGACCTTCTGTGAGAATGAAGCCCAGGCAGGTCACCGCAGTCTGTGATATTTGAGCTTCTTTTTGGACGACTTCTATCCTTTATTGGCTTGGTAGTTCAGAGGCCTCCTTAGTAGGGCTGGCGATCAGAATGTCGTCTGCATATTGAAGGAGGGTTTCCTTTTCCAGAGGTAGAACTTTTAGGTCTTTACCTAAGCTTTCCCCAAAGACGGTGTGGGAATTTTTGCACCCTTGGGGCAAGACGGCCCGGAAGTATTGTTTTAGTTGTATGTTGAGTCCTGCCACTCACAAGCCAAAATTTCTTGTGACTCTGGGACTAATGGAATACAAAAGAAGGCATCATTGAAGACTAATACAGAATACCATGTCCTGGTGGTTGGTAGAATGACCAGCAGGGTGTAGGAATTAGGAGCAGCTGGAGGTATATCCTCGGTGGCTTCACTGACTGTCCTGATATTCTTTACCAGGTCCCCAGCAGCCCATGGGGCTCTCGTGGTCAGACCAATCCCCGGATACAGAGCTACCCTTGCAGGTACCGTGGCAGGGCTGGGCACACAGGAACCATGCACATAGCCCTCATTGCAGAGCACCCCCAGCTCACCTGTCACTCAGAGCTGACACAGAGCACCTCAGAGCAGGACTTGAACTAACAAACAGCAGCTGCGACAGGTCTGTGACCCTGGGCATCACTCTGTACGGCCTCCCTCCACCTGGTCTTCCAGAGACTTCCACTGCACCTGGGGCACCAGGCCTCTGTCTCCAACCACCACCCACCCCTCCTCTCCCTGACTCCTGGGTTCCTCTCATTAGGAGAGGGTTTTCTTGAAGTTGTCTCCCACTCATGGGCCAGATAAAATGATTAGAAAACAAGCCAAAGCTGCAGCCCCTTGTCTATCTTGACTCTCAGGAGCCCACACCTGTTCCTTGGACCTGGCCGGTTCAGCAAGTTCCATTTTCTGCAACTGTGAGCCCCTGAGGGGTGATGATTGGCTGACCTGGGCAGCCTTACCGTGCCGGCCAGCCCTCCCCAGGTGTGCCTGGGTTGAGATCAATATAAATACCACTCCAGGCAGCAAGAGCCCCTGCAGCCGTGCCTGACGCCATTTTCTCTGCCCTGTCAGCAGTCTCGGGGCTGGGCTGGTGGGAGGGAGTGAGAGGCCACGGCTTTGTGGGTGGCCCAGTGTGAGTGGGGCTCTGCTGGACTTTCTGCAGCAGTTGCCAGGCTGCCACCTGCTAAGGAAGAGGATGTGTCACCCATACCTGCTGCTGGAATTTCTCCCTGGGCAGAGGTGAGGAAGGAAAAAAGCAGTGGGGGCAGGGACAGGACGGGTATCTCAGGCAGGGAAATGGAAATCTTCCAGAAGAGCACCCAGGGCCAGTACCATCCTGGCTGGCCTGCAGGCACCAAGTCGGCTGGCATGCTGTCACTCGTGTGGCTCCATGGCCCTTCCTCTAGGCTTTCAAGTCCTTGTACATATTCAGGTGTTTTACCTGGGAAGGTTGGGAACAGTTCAGCAGCAGCTGGCCTGGGGCTCATCTCACGTTTACTCACAGATGCCTCGGCACGGTCCCCCAGGCTTGTAATGAGGACACTCCTTGCGGGGGGGCTGCTGGCTGCATGCGAGATGATTCCCCACCTCTGACCAACTTCAGAATTGTCTACCACTGAAGCAAGTGCCCTGATAGGGTTTTCATCTGTATAACTGGTGGGTTCTGTTCTGTTTTTTTCTTTTTTGTTTCAAGGTAGGTTTTATTCCTCTTTTTTGTACTTATGGATGTAAGCATGGAAATAATTCATTCATATAAATACATGTATGTGAAAAGAATAACTTTTTTCCGTTTTTTAAAAAATTTTATTTTTCATTTTATTTTATTTATTTTTATACAGCAGGTTCTTATTGGTTATCTATTTTATACGTATAAATGTATACATGTCAATCCCAATCTCCCAACTCCTCCCACTGCCACCCCCCCATGGCTTTCCCCTCTTTGTGTCCATACATTTGTTCTCTACATCTGTGTCTCTATTTCTGCCCTTCAAACCGGTTCATCTGTACCATTTTTCTAGGTTCCACATATATGCGTTAATATACAATATTTGTTTTTCTCTCTCTGACTTACTTCACTCTGTATGACAGTCTCTAGATCCATCGACGTCTCTACAAATGACCCAATTTCATTCCTTTTTATGGCTAATAGTCCATTTTATATATGTACCACATCTTTATCCATTCGTCTGTCTGTGGGCATTTAGGTTGCTTCCATTACCTGGCTATTGTAAATAGTGCTGCAATGAACATTGTGGTGAATGTGTCTTTTTGATTTATGGTTTTCTCTGGGTATATGCCCAGTAGTGGGTTGCTGGATCATATGGTAATTCTATTTTTAGTTTTTTAAGGAACCTCCATACTGTTCTCCATAGTGACTATCAATTTACATTCCCACCAATCGTGGAAGAGGGTTCCTTTTCTCCACACCCTCTCCAGCATTTGTTGTTTGTAGATTTTCTGATGATGCCCATTCTAACAGGTGTGAGGTGATACCTCATTGTAGTTTTGATTTGCATTTCTCTAATAATTAGTGATGTAGAGCAGCTTTTCATGTGCTCCTTGGCCATCTCTACATCTTTTTGGAAGAAATGTCTATTTAGATCTTCTGCCCATTTTTGTATTGGGTTGTTTGTTTTTTTAATATTGAGCTGCATCAGCTGTTTATATATATTGGAGATTAATCCTTTGTCCATTGATTCAGTTGCAAATATATTCTCCCATTCTGAGGGTTGTCTTTTTGTGTTTGTAGTTTCCATTGCTTTGCAAAAGCTTTTACGTTTCATTAGGTCCCATTTGTTTAGTTTTCTTTTTTATGTCATTACTCTAGGAGGTGGATCAAAAAAGATCTTGCTGTGATTTATGTTAGAGTATTCTTCCTATGTTTTCCTCTAAGAGTTTTATACTGTCCGGTCTTACATTAAGGTCTCTAATCCATTTTGAATTTATTTTTGTGTATGGTGTTAGGGGGTGTTCTAATTTCATTCTTTTACATGTAGCTGTCCATTTTTCCCAGCACCACTGATTGAAGACACTGTCTTTTCTCCATTGTATAGTCTTGCCTACTTTGTCATAGATTAGTTGACCATAGGTGTGTAGGTTTATCTCTGGGCTTCTTTCTTTTTTATTTTCCTTTTACACCTTTATTGGAGTATAATTGCTTTACAATGGAGTGTTAGTTTCTGCTGTATAACAAAGTGAGTCAATTATACATATACATATATCACCATATCCCCTCCCTCTTACATCTCCCTCCCACCCTCCACATCCCACCCCTTTAGGTGGTCGCAAAGCACCGAGCTGATCTCCCTGTGCTATGTGGCTGCTTCCCAGTAGCTATCGATGTTACATTTGGTAATGTATATATGTCCATGGCACTCTCTCACTTCGTCCCAGCTTACCCTTCCCCCTCCCCGTGTCCTCAAGTCCTTTCTCTATGTCTGTGTCCTTAATCCTGTCCTGCCCCTAGGTTCTTCATAAACTTTTTTCTTTAGATTCCATATATCTCTGTTAGTACACGGTATTTATTTTTCTCTTTCTGACTTACTTCACTGTGTAGGACAGACTCTAAGTCCATCCCCCTCACTACAAATAACTCAGTTTTGTTTCTTTTTATGGCTGAGTAATATTCCATTTATATATGTGCCAGATATTCTTTATCCATTTATCTGTCGATGGACACTTAGGTTGCTTCCATGTCCTGGCTATTGTAAGTAGAACTGCAATGAACATTGTTGTATATAACTCTTTTTGAATTATGGTTTTCTCAGGGCAAATGCCCAGTAGTTGGATTGCTGGGTCGTATGGTACTTCTATTTTTAGTTTTTTCAGGAACCTCTATACTGTTATCCCTAGTGGGTATAGCAATTTACATTCCCAGCAACAGTGCAAGAACGTTCCCTTTTCTCCAGTAAATGCCTCTCCAGCATTTATTGTTTGTAGATTTTTTGATGATTGCCATTCTGACTGCTGGGAGTTGATACCTCACTGTAGTTTTGATTTGCATTTCTCTAATGATTAGTGATGTTCAGCATCCTTTCACGTGTTTATTGGCAATCTGTATATCTCCTTTGGAGAAATGTCTATTTAGGTCTTCTGCCCATTTTTGGATTGTGTTGTTTGTTTTTGTGATATTGAGCTACACGAGCTGCTTGTAAATTTTGGAGATTAATCTTTTGTCATTTGCTTCATTTGAAAACATTTTCTCCCATTCTGAGGGTTGTATTTTCGTCTTGTTTATGTTTTCCTTTGCTGTGCAAAAGCTTTGAAGTTTCATTAGGTCCCATTTGTTTATTTTTGTTTTTATTTCCACTTCTCTAGGAGGTGGGTCAAAAAGGATCTTGCTGTGATTTATGTCATAGAGTGTTCTGCCTATGTTTTCCTCTAATAATTTTATAGTGTCTGGTCTAACATTTAGATCTCTAATTCATTTTGAGTTTATTTTTGTGTATGGTGTTATGGAGTGTTCTAATTTCATTCTTTCACGTGTAGTTGTCCAGTTTTCCCAGCACCACTTACTGAAGAGACTGTCTTTTCTTCATTGTATATCTTTGCCTCCTTTGTCATAGATGAGTTAGCCATAGGTACGTAGGTTTATCTCTGGGCTTTCTATCTTGTTCAATTGATCTATATTTCTGTTTTTGTGCCAGTACCATATAGTCTTGATTAATGTAGCTTTGTAGTATAGTCTGAAGTTAGGAAGTCTGATTCCTCCAGCTCTTTTAATTTCCCTCAAGACTGCTTTGGCTATTCGGGGTCTTTTGTGTCTCCATACAAATTTTAAGATTTTTTTGTTCTAGTTCTGTAGAAAATGCCAGTGGTATTTGATAGGGATTGCATTGAATCTGTAGCTTGCTTTGGGTACTATAGTCATTTTCACAATATTGATTCTTCTAATCCAAGAACATGGTTTATACCTCCATATGTTTATATCATCTTTGATTTCTTTCAGCAGTGTCTTATAGTTTTCTGAGTACAGGTCTTTTACCTCCTTATGTAGGGTCATTCCTCCGTATTTTATTCTTTTTGTTGCAATGGTGAATGAGATTGTTTCCTTAATTTCTCTTTCTGATCTTTCATTGTTAGTGTATAGGAATGCAAGAGATTTCTGTGCATTAATTTTGTATCCTGCAACTTTACCAAATTCATTGATTAGCTCTGGTAGTTTTCTGGTGGCATCTTTAGGATTCACTATGTGTAGTATCGTGTCATTTGCAAACAGTGACAATTTTACTTCTTCTTTTCCAATTTGTATTCCTTTTATTTCTTTTTCTTCTCTGATTACTGTGTCTAAGACTTCCAAAAACTATGTTGAGTAATAGTGGTGAGAGTGGACATCCTTGTCTTGTTCCTGATCTTAGAGGAAATGCTTTTAGTTTTTCACTATTGAGAATGATGTTTGCTGTGGGTTTGTCATATACTGCCTTTATTATGTTGAGGTAGATTCCCTCTGTGCCCACTTTTTGGAGACTTTTAATCATAAATTGGTGTTGAATTTTGTCAAAAGCTTTTCCTGCATCTATTGGGATGATCATATTTTTATTCTACAATTTGTTAATATGGTGTATCACATTGATTGATTTGTGTATATTGAAGAATTCTTGCATCCCTGGGATAAACCCCACCTGATCATGGTGCATGATCCTTTTAATGTGTTGTTTAATTCTGTTTCCTAGTATTTTGTTGAGGATTTTTACATCTATATTAATCAGTGATATTGGTCTCTAATTTTCTTTTTCTGTAGTATCTTTGTCTGGTTTTGGTATCAGGGTGATTGTGGCCTCATATAATGAGTTTGGGAGTGTTCCTTCCCCTGAAAAGTTCTGAAGAGTTTGAGAAGATTGGGTGTTAGCTCTTGTCTAAATGTTTGATAGAATTCACTTCTGATGCCATCTCGTTCTGGACTTTTGTTTGTTGGAAGATTTTTAATCACACTTTCAATTTCATTACTTGTGATTGGTCTGTTCATATTTTCTATTTCTTCCCGGTTCAGTCTTGGAAGGTTATACCTTTCTAAGAATTTGTCCATTTCTTCCAGGTTGTCCATTTTATTGGCATAGAGTTGCTTGTAGAGGTCTCTTAGGATGCTTTGTATTTCTGTGGTGTCTGTTACAACTTCTCCTGTTTCATTTCTAATTTTATTGATTTGAGTCCTCTCCCTCTTTTACTTGAGTCTGGCTAAAGGTTTATCATTTTTGTTTATCTTCTCAAAGAACCAGCTTTTAGTTTTATTGATCTTTGCTATTGTTTTTATTTCATTTATTTCTGCTCTGATCTTTATGATTTCTTTCTTTCTATTAACTTTGGGTTTTGTTCTTCATTCTCTAGTTCCTTTAGGTGTAGGGTTAGATTGTTTATTTGAGATTTTTCTGGTTTCTTGAGGTAGGCTTTTATTGCTATAAACTTCCCTCTTAGAACTGTTTTTGCTGCATCCCATAGGTTTTGGATCATCGTGTTTTTGTTGTCATTTGTCTCTAGGTATTTTTTGATTTCCTCTTTGATTTCCTCAGTGATCTCTTGGTTATTTAGAAATGTATTGTTTAGCCTCCATGTGTTTGTTTTTTACGTTACTTTCCCTGTAATTGATTTCTAATCTCATAGCATTGTGGTCGGAACAGCTGCTTGATATGATTTCAGTTTTCTTAAATTTACTGAGGCTTTATTTGTGACCCAAGATGTGATCTATCCCGGAGAATGTTCCGTGTGCCATTGAGAAGAACTTGTAGTCTGCTGTTTTTGGATGGAATGTCCTATAAATATCCATTAAATCTATCTGGTCTATTGTGTCATTTAAAGCTTGTGTTTCCTTATTAATTTTCTGTCTGGATGATCTCCATTGGTGTAAGTGAGGTGTTAAAGTCCCTTGCTATTATTGTGTTACTGTTGATTTCCTCTTTTATAGCTGTTAGCAGTTGCCTTATGTATTGAGGTGTTCCTGTGTTGGGTACATATATATTTATAATTGTTATATCTTGGATTGATCCCTTGATCATTATGTAGTGTCCTTCCTTGTCTCTTGTAACATTCTTTATTTTAAAATCTATTTTATCTGATATGAGTATTGCTACTCCAGCTTTCTTTTGATTTTCATTTGCATGGAATATATTTTTCCATCCTCTCACTTTCAGTCTGTATGTGTCCCTAGGTCTGAAATGGGTCTCTTGTAGACAGCATATATATGGATCTTGTTTTTGTATCCATTCAGTGAGCCTGTGTCATTTGGTTGGAGCATTTAATCCATTCACGTTTAAGGTAATTATCAATATGTATGTTCCTATTATTATTTTCTTAATTGTTATGGGTTTGTCTTAGTGGGTCCTTTTCTTCTCTTGTGTTTCCCACTTAGAGAAGTTCCTTTAGCATTTGTTGTAGAGCTGGTTTCGTGGTGCTGAATTCTCTTAGCTTTTGCTTGTCTGTAAAGCTTTTGATTTCTCCATCAAATCTGAATGAGATCCTTGCTGGGTGGAGTACTCTTGGTGGTAGGTTCTTCCCTTTCATCACGTTAAATTTATCATGCCACTCCCTTCTGGCTTGTAGATTTTCTGCTGAGAAATCAGCTGTTAACCTTATGGGAATTCCGTTGTATGTTGTCATTTTTCCCTTGTTGCTTTCAATAATTTTTCTTTGTCTTTAATTTTTTCAATTTGATTACTGTGTGTCTCGGCATTTTTCTCCTTTGGTTTATCCTGCCTGGGACTCTCTGCGCTTCGTGGACTTCAGTGGCTATTTCTTTTCCCATGCTAGGGAAGTTTTCAACTATAATCTCTTCAGATATTTTCTCGAGTCCTTTCTCTCTCTGTTCTCCATCTGGGACCCCTATAATGCGAATGTTGTTGCATTTAATGTTGTCCCAGAAGTCTCTTAGGTTGTCTTCATTTATTTTCATTCTTTTTCTTTATTTTGTTCCATGGCAGTGATTTCCACCTTTCTGTCTTCCAGGTCACTTATCCGTTCTTCTGTCACAGTTATTCTGCTACTGATTCCTTCTAGTGTATTTTTCATTTCAATTATTGTATTGTTCATCTCTGTTTGTTTGTTCTTTAATTCTTCTAGGTGTTTGTTCCTTAATTCTTCTAGGTCTTTGTTAAGCATTTCTTGCATCTTCTCGATCTTTGCCTCCATTATTTTTCTAAGGTTTTGGATCATCTTCACTATCATTATTCTGAATTCTTTTACTGGAAGGTTACCTATCCCCACTTCATTTCGTTGTTTTTCTGAGGATTTATCTTGTTCCTTGATCTGGTATAAAGTCCTCTGCCTTTTCATTTTCTCTATCTTTCTGTGAATGTGGTTTTCCTTCCACAGGCTGCAGAATTGTAGTTCTTCTTGCTTCTGCTGTCTGCTCTCCAGTGATTGAGTCTATCTGAGAGGCTTGTGCAAGCTTCCTTATGCGAGGGACTGGTGGTGGGTAGAGCTGGGTGTTGTTCTGGTGGGCAGAGCTTTAATCTGCTTGTCTGTGGATTAAATAAAAGTTTAATAAAAAGTTTAATCCACTTGTCTGCTGATGCATGGGGCTGGGTTCCCTCCCTGTTGGTTGTTTGGACTGAGGCGACCCAGCACTGGAGCCTACCTTGCTCTTGGTGGGGCTAATGGTGGACTCTGGGAGAGTTCACGCCAAGGAGTATTTCCCAGAACTTCTGCTGTCAGTGTCGTTGTCCCCATGGTGAGCTGCAGCCACACCCCACCTCTGCAGGAGACCCTCTAAAACTAGCAGCTAGGTATGATCATTCACCTACGGGGTGACTGCTCCTTCCCTTGGGTCCTGATGTGCACACTACTTTGTGTGTGTCCTCCAAGAGTGGAGTCTCTGTTGAGACTCTGAGTCTCTGAATGCAGTTGAGACTCTGAGTGGAGTCGCACAGACTCTGGGTCCTGTGAAGCTTCGATGTTTTGTGGTTCTAGAAATCCTATAGGAGACAGTCCACAGCAGGTGAAGCTAATGCTGTCATAGAGGTGGTGAAACCAAAGATCTGCAGTTCCGACTAGAGGTGCTGATGTACAAACAGGACAAAATCATCTCATGTGAATGTAGTTCAGGCACGTTTAAAATGAATGCAGTCATGTTAATGCCTAACATCTTCTATCTTGTGCCTCTCCTCAAGGACCCCCTCCTCAGTTCCTGAGGCTCCTGTAAGTCATGTACAGGGGAATGGAGAGTGGGCTCTGTCCAGTCTGAGCCCTGAGTTACCCTGTGTGTATCTTAGGATACTTTGTATTTCTGTGGTGGCTCTTGTAACATCATCTCTTTCAGTTCTGATTTATTTGGCCCCTCTCTTTAAAAAAAAATACTACTGTTGTCTTTTATTCTTTACAGAAGTTTAATAAGTGTTTGATCTACTACCCTTACTCTATGTATACTTTTTGCCGTGAGATTTTTACTTTTGTTTGTTTTCTTGTTACTGTCAATAATTAGTGAGAATTCTTTTAAGCTACCTTCAACATTGCTTATAAAGCTGCTTTATTAGTGATGACAGAGCTTTAATGGAAGTCATGTTCTGGTTGTAAATTAGAATGCAATGTGCCAGCAAAAAGCCCCTTAAGTGTATGTCTCATTACTTCTCGTTCTTTTTTTCCCCTTTTTTTCTCTCTTTTTTTTCTTGTTCTTTTTTTAATGTTTATTTTTTATCAGAGCAAATTTGATTAAAATGTTTTGTTTGTTCTAGGTGTGTAAGATGTGGTTCTTTTACACATATACATGTATCTATACTTCTTCAGATCGTTTTCTCATGTAGCTTGTGACACAATGTTGAGTAGTCTTCTCTTGGTATTCCATAGGTCTTTGGTGATTATATATTTCACATGTGTTTCTATATCTATGTTAACCCCAATATCCTAATGTATCCAGTCCTCACACCTTTCCATTTGGTGAACCATAACTTTGTTTAATGAATCTGTGATTGCCTTTCTCTGTGGAAATATCTTCATTGGTATCAATTTTTAGCTAACACCTATAAGTGATATTATAGGATATGTGTCTTTTGCTGTCTGACTTAGTACAATTTGCCTGATTACCTCTAGAATCATCTACGGTGCTGCAAATGGCATTGTTTCATTTTTTTCCCTAGATAATATTCCATCTGTACATGTACCAGTTCTTCTTTGTCCACTCACCTGTTGATGGACTTTTTGGTTGCCTCCATGTCTTGGCTATTGTAATACTGCTGCACTGCACATTTGCCTGCCTGTGTCTTTACAATTCTGTCTTCTTATGTTATAGGCCCAGGAGTGGGCATCCTGTATCATATGGTATCTCGGGGTTTACCGTTTAAATGCACCACGATTCTGTGCTCATTATTGGCTCTTTCCAGGTTACATCCCACTTAAAGTTGAGGGTACGCATTTCTCCACAACACCTTCAGCATTTATTTATTTATTTATTTTTAATATTTTATTGAAGTATAATTGCTTTACAATGGTGTGCTAGCTTGTGCTTTACAACAAAATGAATCAGTTATACATATACATATGTTCCCATATCACTTCCCTCTTGCGTCTCCCTCCCTCCCACCCTCCCTCCCCTCCAGGCGGTCACAAAGCACCGAGCTGATCTCCCTTTGCCATGCTGCTGCTTCCCACTAGCTATCTACCTTACGTTTGGTAGTGTATATATGTCCATGCCTCTCTCTCCCTTTGTCACAGCTTACCCTTCCCCCTCCCCATATCCTCAAGTCCATTCTCTAGTAGATCTCTGTCTTTATTCCTGTTTTACCCCTAGGTTCTTCATGACATTTTTTCCCTTAAATTCCAGGTATATGTGTTAGCATACAGTATTTGTCTCTCTCTTTCTGACTTACTTCACTGTGTATGACAGACTCTAGGTCTATCCACCTCATTACAAATAGCTCAATTTCGTTTCTTTTTATGGCTTCAGCATTTATTGTTTGTAGTTTTCTTGCTGATGGATATTCTGACTGGTGTGAGCTGATACCTCTTTGTGGTTGAATTTGCATATGACTCATAATCCTTTGAAATTGAGCTTTAAGTCATGTCCTTTTTATTTTTCAAACTGTGATTACAGCTTAGCTCTTCAAAGTGTTTTCTAAAGTATGTGTTACATTTTGAAATTTATTGGCCATTACCTCCCTCAAAACATTTTGAGGGCAGGTTTCATTTACAGCCCTGCAGTACTTGTTCACATGAAGTGACCATTAGCACAGGCTTTAAAGCTGCTTTTGCAGGTAACGGCCAGATTGCGGCAGCCTTTCTTTGTTCCCCATGCTGGTACTAGGGAAACAGAGCTTCCGGCCGGTGGTCTTCCTCGGTTATAAATTAGAGTGGAATGTGCCCGGATAAACCCCCAAAAGCTGATGTCTCCTTACTTTTGTTTGTTTTTTTAATTTAATTTATATTTTTATCGGAATAATATTCCATTTTGTATATGGACCACTTCTTGGTGCATTGCTCTGTTGAGGGACATTTTCGTTGCTTCCAAGTGTTGGCTATATTAAATATTGCTGGAGTGCAAGATTGCCAGCTTGTGACTTTTTGATTCTCATTTTCTCAGGTGATAGTCCCAGCAGTGGGTATGACTGATTGACTAGTAGCTCAATGTTTACCTTTTCAAAGCACCTCCATTGTGTTTTCATTAGTGGCTCTTACCATGTCTCCCTTAGAGCCGAGGGTACGAACTTCTCCACAATCCCTTCAGCATTTATAGTTTGCAGCATTTTTGCTAATGGCCAATCTGACTGTTGTGACCTGATAGGTTTTTGTAATTTGGGTTTGCATGACTTTAAAAATTCCTAAAATTCATCATTTTCCACGCCTTTTTCCTTTCTGTTAAAAATCAAGTGTGAGTACAATCTATCTCTTGAAGCTGTCTTCTTGGAAGGTTGCCCTCTTTTGAATTTTTGGTGGATATTCGACCCCAGGATTTTTTTGGAGGGCAGATGTCATTACAGAACTGCAAGTTTGGTGAATATTTAGTGACTATTAGCACTGGGTTTAAAGCTGCTGTTGTGGGAAACGGCCACAAGGAGGCAGCATTTGTCCTTTCCCAAATCTGGGTACTAGGGCAGCAGAGCCTTTCTGGAAGTCGTGGTCCTAGGTTTTAAGTTAGAATGGAATGTGCCAGGAGGAACGCCCATAAGTTTATGTCTCATTACATCTTGGTTTTTAAAATTTATTTAATCGGGGTAATGATTAGATATTGTTTGTCCAGATGTACACAATCTGGTTCATTTGTACAATATATATGTCTATTCATGTTCAGATCCTCTTCCCATGTAAAATATTACAGTGTTCCATAGACCTCCCTTGCTATATGGTCCGTCTTTTTGATATATGTTTATTATATGTATTTGTATACGTATGGTAACGTTAATCTTAATTTATCCATTCTGCCCACCTTTCCTTTTAGATAAGCATACTTAATTTCTAAGTCTGTGAGTGTCTTTCTCTGTGGAAATATGTTCATTTGTGTTAGTTATTAGATAACGCCTATAAGTGATATCATAGGATATAGGTCTTTTGCTTTCTGACTTACCTCATATTCTGTGATTATCTCCAAGCTCATCTATGGCACCTCAAATAGCAGTGTTTCATTGTTTTCCATGGCTAATATTCTATTGTGAACGTGGACCACTTCTTCTTCATCCATACATCTGTTGATGGACATTTTGGTGGCTTCACTGTCTTGGCTATTGTGAATAAGGCTGCAGTGCAGCTTTTGCAGCCTGCGTCTTCTCGATTCTGGTCTTCTCAGGTGAGAGGCCCAGTGGTGTGACTGCTGCATCGAATGGTACCTCAACTTTTACTTTTAATCGTAGCTCCTTTCTGTTCTCATTATTGGCTCTTACCACGTTACATCTCACCAGCAGCTAGAGGGTACACAGTTCTCTAAAACCCCTTCAGAATTTATTGTTTGTAGACCTTTTGCTGATGGTCAGTCGACTGGTGTGAGTTGAAACCTTTTTGTACATTAGATTTGCATGAGTCTAATAATTCCTGAGGTTGAGCTTTCACCCATTTTCCTTTTATTAAACAAGAGAGTGAGTCAAACTTACCTCTTCATACTATCGTCTTGAAAAATTTGCCAGTTTTGAATTTTATTGTCCATTCCCTACCTCAGCACAGTTGTTTAGGGCAGGTGTCCTTTGCAGCCCTGAGTCCTTGTGAATGTTAAGAGAACATTAGCTGTGGGCTTAACGCCGCTCTTGCGGAAAACGGCCACAAGGCAGCAGAATTTCTACATTTCCAACTCTGGGTTTTTGGGCAGCAGAGCCTTCCTGGAAATCGTGTTAGTAGGCTGCAAATTAGAGTGGAATGTGCCAGAGCACATCCCCAAGAGCTTATATCTCCTTACTTCTTGTTTGTTTTATAAATTTAATTTTTATTAATTATCAGAGCAAACTTGATAAAAATATTTTGTTTCTCCTAGGTGTACAGAATCTCGTTCATTATATCAATGTATCTGTCATTTATCTTTGCATTCTTTACCATGTAGGTTATTACAGAGTGTTGCCTAGACCTCTCTTGGTATTCCATAGGTATTTTGTGATTATATATTTCATATGTATTAGTACATGTCTGTTGACCCTCATATCCTAATTCACACATTCCTTACACTTTTCCATTGGTTAAACATAATTTTTTTTTCTTAATCCATGCTTTTCCTTCTCTTGGAAATAAGTTCATGAGTATCAACTTTTAGGTAACACCTAGAAGTGATGTCATAGGATATCTGTCTTTCACTTTCTTTCTTTAATTTGAGTGATTATCTCTAGGTCCTTATATGGTGGTGCAAACGGCACTGTTTCATTGTTTTCCATGGCTTATATTCCATTGTTTACATGGACCACTTCCTCTTTGTGCATTTTTCTGTTGATGGACATTTTGGTTTCTTCCAAGTCTTGGCTATGTTAAATATTCCTGCAGTGCAGGATTGCCAGTCTGTGTCTTTTCCATTCTGCTCTGCTCAGGTGATAGGCACATCAAAGGACCTACCAGATCACATGGTAGCTCAATTTTTACCCTTAAACCCACCTCCATTATGTTCTCACTACTGGCTGTTACCAGTTTACATCCCCCCCAGCAGCTGGAGGGTACACAGTTCTCTGAAACCCCTTCAGCATTTATTCTTTGTAGACTTTTTGCTGAAGAACATTCTGACGGCTGTGAGGTGAACATTTCTGTAATTGGATTTGCATGGCTTTATTCATTGCTGATGTTGTGCATTTTTCAATTCCCTTTTATTTTAAAGAGAAAAAAAAGAAAAGACAAAATGTGCGTAAAATATGCCTCTTGACATTGTCTTCTTGAAATGTTGACGTCTTTTGAATTTTCTGGTCGATTACGACCCCAGGACATTTTTGAGGCCCGGTGTCCTTTACAGTGCTGCACATATTTTGAATATTAAGTGACCATTACCTCTTGGTTTAAAGCTGCTGTTGTGTGAAACAGTCACAAGGCGGCAGCATTTCTCCTTTACCAAATCTGGTTACCAGGGCAACAGAGCCTTAATGGAAGTCCTGTTCTAGGTTGAAAATTAGAATGGGATGTGCCAGGAAAAATTCCTTTCAGTTTATGTCTCATTATTTCTTGTTCATATTTTTAATTTAATTTTTATTTTTTATCGCAGCAAATTTGATTACAATGTTTTTTTTTTTTGTTCTAGGTGTGCAAGATGTGGTTCTTTCACACACATACATATATCTATTCTTCTTCGGAACCTTTTCCCAGGTAGGTTATGACACAATGTTGAGTAGTCTTCTCTTGGTATTCCGTAGGTCTTTGGTGATTATATATTTCACATGTGTTTCTATATCTATGTTAACCCCAATATCCTAATGTATCCAGTCCTCACACCTTTCGATTTGGGGAACCATAAGTTTGTTCAATGAATCTGTGATTGCCTTTCTCTGTGGAAATATCTTCATTGTTATCAATTTTCAGGTAACACCTATAAGTGATATACGTTAGGTGTCTTTCGCTTTCTCACTTACTACAAGTTGCATGGTTACCTCTAGACTCATCTATGGTGCTGCAAATGACATTGTTTCACTTTTTTCCCGAGCTAATATTCCATCTCTACATGTAACAGTTCCTCTTTGTCCACTCGTCTGTTGATGGACTTTTGGTTGCTTCCATGTCTTGGCTATTGTAATACTGCTGCAGTGCAGATTTGCCTGCCTGTGTCTTTCCAATTCTGTCTTCTTATGTTATAGGCCCAGGAGTGGGCCTGCTGGATCATATAATAGCTCAATATTTACCTTTTAAAGGCACCTCCACCCTGTTCCCATTAGTGACTCTTACCAGGTTACGTCCCACTTCAAATTAAGGGTATGCATTTCTCCACAACCTCTTCAGCATTGATCGTTTGTAGTTTCTTTCCTGATGGTTATTCTGAATGGTGTGAGCTGATACCTCTGTGTGGTTGGATTTGCATGTGTCTCATAATCCTTTGAAACTGAGCTTTCAGGCATGTCCTTTTATTTTTCAAACGGTTATTACAGCTTAGTTCTTCAAATGGTTTTCTTGAAATATGTGCCACATTTTGAAATACTTTGGCCTTTACCTCCCGCAAGACATGATGAAGACAGGTTTCCTTTACAGCCCTGCAGGACTTGTTCATATGAAGTGACAATTAGCATAGGTTTTAAAGCTGTTTTTTCAGGTAATGGCCAGAGGGTGGAGCATTTCATAATTCTATGAAACGTAACTGAACACACAATATATATTTTTTCTTTTAAATTTCCATTGTTACTTTTTTAAAGTACAATTATAATTGAAGTTCTTTGTAACAAGTGAAATTTAAAAAATTAAAGGAAAAGATAATATTTTACCACTTGCCATCCTTTCCCATTTACTGAAACGACCAGCATAATGTGTAGATTTCTCATTTTATCCAGGTGTTCTATACATCTGGAATATCATGCTTCTCACTGTAGAAAAACAGATTTAGCTCTCACACTTTTTATAGGCTACATAACATTCCATAGAACAGAAGTACCAACTATTTCAGACTTAGCTTTTTGAGGGACACTCAGGTTACTTTCTGTTTTATTTTGTTGTTCTTTTTTTTGGGGGGGGTAGAAGTTTATTATTTATTTATTTATTTTTGTTGTGTTTGGTCTGAGTTTCCGTGTGAGGGCTTTCTCTAGTTGTGGCAAGTGGGGGGCCACTCTTGATCTCGGTGCGCGGGCCTCTCACTATTGCGGCCTCTCTTGTTGCAGAGCACAGGCTCCAGATGCGAGGGCTCACTGGTTGTGGCTTATGGGCCTAGTTGCTCCATGGCATGTGGGATCCTCCCAGACCAGGGCTCGAACCTGTGTCCCCTGCATTAGCAGGCAGATTCTAACCACCGCACCACCAGCGAAGCCCTCTATTTTGTTGTTCTGCTAGTTTGTTTTAACCCAAGAAAATATTTTTTTAAATACAAAAAAACAAAATTAAGCTAGGGGTAAGGATTAGGGTTTAGGGTAAGATTTAGGGTTAGGGTACGGGTTAGGATTATTGTATGGCTTAGAGTATGGTTTAGGGTTATGGTTATGGTATGGGTTAGTGTTAGGGTACAGTTTAGGGTATGGCTATGGTTTAGTGTTAGGGTACGGGTTAAGGTATGGGTTAGTGTTAGGGTATGGGTTAGGATTCAGGTACGGTTTACGTTCAGGGTTATGGTTAGGTTTAGTGTATGGGTTAGTGTTAGGTACGGGTTAGGGTTAGGTTTAGTGTTAAGGAAGGGGTACAGTTTAGGGTACAGGATAGGGAACAACAAAAGGTTAGGGTTAGGGTACGTGTTAGGGTACAGTTTAGTGTTAGTGTACGGGTTAGGATTAGGGTACGGTTTAGGGTAAGGTTTAGGGTTAGGGGACGGGTATGGTTTGGGGTACAGTTTAGGGTATGACCACGGGTTAGGAGTAGGGTAAGTGTTAGGGTACAGTTTAGTGTTAGTGTACAGGTTAGGATTATGGTACAGGATAGTGTAAGGGTTAGGGTTAGGGAATGGGTACAGATTAGGTTGCAGGTTAGGGTATGACAACGGGTTAAGGTTAGGGTACGTGTTAGTGTATGGGTTAGGATTAGGGTACGGGTTAGGTTATGGGTTAGTGTTAGGGGATGGGTTAGGATTAGGATACGGGTTATGGTACGGTTTAGGGAAAGGGTTAGGATACGGGGTAGGGTTAGGATAAAGTTTAGTGTATGGCTATGTGTTACTGTTAGGGTACATGTTAGCGTACGGGTTAGTGTTCGTGTACAGCTTAGGGTTAGGGTTAGGGTTAGGGAACGGGTACGGTCTCAGGTACAGGTTAGGGTATGGTAGCGGGATAGGGTTAGGGTACGTGTTAGGATGAGACTTCTTTGTAGTGCAGATTTGAATTTCCCGCTTGCTTGGTGGGCCAAAAAGTGTGTATGCATTTTATCCTGAATATACTCAGGAAAAAACGTATACGCCCTTTTTGGCCAAGTGCATCGCTGCCAAACGATGTGCCAAACAGGAGGTTACAAGCACTGACTCTCCAAGTGGGGAGATTGTTAGTAAAGCGTCTGGAATGGCGAACCCGAGTACCAGAGGACGAATAATGAGATGCGTTTTAGAAACCTTGCCCGATCACACTGTGGACCATCCTCTGGGTTTCCCACGCATGTTTTAGCTGTAGGAAGAATCCCTTAAACCTGGAGGGTTGGGACCCATGGAATGGGTAGCACGCAGTACTACTTCAAAGGGTCTGCATTTGCTCACCGAACCTCACCAATCCTCACAGCCCCAAGTGTCCAGCCTTATGTCTCACCCAGCTGTGGGTGTAGATGTGGTAAATCCAGGTTTCATCACAAGCCTGAACGAATTATTTAAGAATTTCTCTCTCTTTCACTGTCTTTCTGTTTTGTTTTTGAAGTTTATTTTTATAATGGGGTTGAGCTAATTTTCACTGCTGTGTTTATGCGTCTGTACACACACTTGATTCTCTTACGGAGACATATAAATACATAGATTTTAAGATTCTTACTAGTCAGATATATTCCTCTGCGGTGAATAGGGGGTGTTGAGTCCACTTCGCTGAGCAAGGAGTAGGTCTTGTCTATTACATATTTGGCTTATGGAACGGTATCTGTGCTCATTTCAATCTCTGGATTTATGCAGCACCCCAACTCACCTTTCCCCTTAAGCAAACATGTTTGTTTTCTAAATGTGAGACTCTGTTCTGTTTTGTAATTCAGTTCATGTGTAGCCAAGTTTACATTCCCTCTATAAGTGATATCTTATGATAAGTTTCTTTATCTGTGTGACTTATTTCCTTAGAATCATCGTACCTAAATCCACTCATTATGCTCCTATGGGCCTGATGATATTGATTTCATTGCTGAGTGATATTCCATTGTACATAAGTACCACAACTTCTTTATCCCTTTTCCTCTTTCTGGGATATTTAAATTGTACCGTAGTCGAGGTTCTTGTAAACACAGCAGCCCTAAACTTTGGGGTGGCTGTGTCTTGTTGATTTTAATTTTCCTAAGCTATAGGACCATAAGTGGAAGCAACCTAGGCTCTGTAGCTTTGTTTTTTAGAGGTTTCAGGAAACACCATACACTTCTCCAGAGTGGCTGTTGGCAATTTACATCCCGCCCATCAGCATAACAAGGCTCCCAGTTCTCCATGGCCTGTCCTGCCTTTCTGGTTTTTATACTTTTTTCAGATCGCCCTTTTGACTGGTGGGAAGTGAGACTTCATTGTAGTGCAGATCTCCGTTGCAGGCTTGCTTATTTGGACAAAAAGAGCATATGCGTTTTTTCCTGCATGTATTCAGGAAAAAAACGCATACGCCCTTTTTGGCCAAGTGCATCATTGTCAAAGTTCTGCCGCTTTTCATATGCTTTAAATGCAGTTTCCATCTACCTCCTGAAATATATTTCCTGCAATTGTGCCATGCTTTCAAGTCCTCTTCGCAGCCTTACCTCAATATATTTTTGGACGATAGCTGTCATTTATAACTCTGCAGGTTTATGAATTACAGTGCCCCTGAGGTCCTTTCTTCAACTCGGTTTCTTGTGCGCTGGCCGCAGAACTGCAGGATTGCTTCAGGCCCTAATCTTGTTTCATCATGGCACGCTGAGCCTTTTGTTAATTCCTCTTCCTGGTGGGAAATTAGAGTGAAATGTGACCGTCCAAACACCTACAGCTAGTCTCTCATTGGTTCTCCCTATTCCCGTTCAACCTCCGCAGAAATTGCTAACCGTGCCAAACAGGAGTTTTAAGGCACTGACTCTCCACGTGGGGAGATGTTTAGTAAAGCGTCTGGAATGGCGAACCTGTGTACCAGGGGACAAAAAATGAGATGGGTTTTAGAAACGTTGCCCGATCACATGGTGTACAATCCTCTGGGTTTCCCATGCATGTTTTAGCTGTAGGAAGAATCCCTTAAACCAGGAGAGTTGGGACCCAGGGAATGGGTAGCATACAGTATTACTTCAAAGGGTCTGCATTTGCTCACCGAACCTCACCAATCCTCTCAGCCCCAAATGTCCTGCCTTATGTCTCACCCAGCTGTGGGTGTAGATGTGGTAAATCCAAGTTTCATCACAAGCCCTGAACGAATTATTTAAGAACTTTCTCTCCTTCACTGTCTTTGTTTTTGAAATTTATTTTAATAATGGGGTTTAGTTGATTTTTCACGGCTGTGTATACTGCTCTACACACACTTGATTCTCTTACAGAGACATATAGATACATATGTTTTAATATTCTTATTGTCAGATATATTCCTCTGCGGTGAATAGGTGGTGTTGAGTCTAATTCGTTGAGCAAGGAGTATATCTTGTCTATTATATATTTGGCTTATGGAATAGTATCTGTGCTAATTTCAATCTCTGGTTTTACACAGCACCCCAACTCACCATTCCCCTTAAGAAAGCATAAGTTTGTTTTCTAAATGTGAGACTCTGTTCTGTTTTGTAATTCAGTTCATGTGTAGCCAAGTTTACATTCCCTCTATAAGTGATATCTTATGATAAGTTTCTTTTTCTGTGTGACTTATTTCCTTTGAATCATCGTACCTAAATCCATTCATTATGCTTGTACGGGCCTGACGACATTGATTTCATTGTTGAGTGATATTCCATTGTACGTAAGTACGAAAACTTCTTTATCCATTTCTCTCTTTCAAGGATATTTAATTTGTACCGTGGTCGAGGCTCTTGTAAACAGAGCAGCCCTAAACTTTGCGGTGGTTGTTTCTTGTTATTTTAATTTTCCTGAGCTATAGTGCTATAAGTGGGTTTAGGGTTAGGGTTAAGGTTAGCATTAGGGAACGGGTATGGTTTAGGATGCGACAATGGTTTAGGGTGAGCGAAAGTGTTAGGGTACAGGTCAGTGTTAGTGTACCGTTTAGGATTAGGGTAAGTGTTAGGGTAATGCTTCGGGTTAGGGTTACGGTTAGGGAACGGGGACAGTTTAGGGTACAGGTTAGGGTACGACAACGGTTTAGGGATAGCGTACATGTAAGGGTAAGATTTAGTGTTAGCGTACGGGTAAGGATTAGGGGACGGGTGAGGGTAAGGCTTCAGGTAAGGGTTAGGGTTAGGGTTAGGGTTAGGGGAGAGGGACAGTTTAGGGTACAGGTTAGGGTGCGACAATGGTTTAGGATGAGCGTACGTGTTAGGATACGGGTTAGTGTTAGTGTATCGGCTAGGATTAGGTGAAGGGTTACAGTAAGGCTTCGGGTAAGGGTTAGGGTTAAGGTTAAGGGACGGGGACGGTATAGGGTACAGGTTAGGGTACGACAACGGTTTAGGGTGAGCATACGTGTGAGGGCACGGGTTAGTGTTAGCGTACAGGTTAGGATTAGGAGAGGGGTTAGGGTAAGGCTTCGGGTAAGGGTTAGGGTTAGGGTTAGGGGACGATTTAGGGTACAGGTTAGGGTACGACAATGGTATAGTGTGAGCGTAAGTGTGAGGGCACGGGTTAGTGTCAGCGTACGGGTTAGGATTAGGGGACGGGTTAGGGTAAGGCTTCAGGTAAGGGATAGGGTTAGGGTTAGGGTTAGGGGACAGGAACGGTTTAGGGTCCAGGTGAGGGTACGACAACGCTTTAGGGGGAGCGTAGGTGTGAGGGCGCGGGTTAGTGTTAACGTACGGGTTAGGATTAGGAGATGGGTTAGGGGACGGGTTAGGGTTAGGGTTCGGGCTAGGGTTAGGGTTAGGGGACGGGGACGGTTTAGGGTCCAGGGGAGGGTACGGCAATGCTTTAGGGGGAGTGTACGTGTGAGGGCGCGGGTTAGTGTTAGCGTACGGGTTAGGATTAGGGGACGGGTGAGGGTCAGGCTTCGGGGAAGGGTTAGGGTTAGGGTTCGGGCTAGGGTTAGGGGACGGGGATGGTTTAGGGTCCAGGGGAGGATACGGCAACACTTTAGGGGGAGCGTACGTGTGAAGGCGCAGGTTAGTGTTAGCGTACGGGTTAGGATTAGGGGACGGGTGAGGGTCAGGCTTCGGGGAAGGGTTAGGGAGAGGTTTCGGGCTAGGGTTAGGGTTAGGGGACAGGGACGGTTTACGGTCCAGGGGAGGGTACGACAACGCTTTAGGAGGAGCGTACGTGTGAGGGCGCGGGTTAGTGTTCGCGTACGGGTTAGGGGACGGGTGAGGGTCAGGCTTCGGGGAAGGGTTAGGGTTAGGGTTCGGGCTAGGGTTAGGGTTAGGGGACGGGGACGGTTTTGGGTCCAGGGGAGGGTACGGCAACGCTTTAGGGGGCGCGTACGTGTGAGGGCGCGGGTTAGTGTTAGCGTACGGGTTAGGATTAGGGGACGGGTGAGGGTCACGCTTCGGGGAAGGGTTAGAGTTAGGGTTAGGGCTAGGGTTAGGGTTAGGGGACGGGGACGGTTTAGGGTCTAGGGGAGGGTACGGCAACGCTTTAGGGGGCGCGTACGTGTGAGGGCGCGGGTTAGTGTTAGCGTACGGGTTAGGATTAGGGGACGGGTTAGGGTCAGGCTTCGGGGAAGTGTTAGGGATAGGGTTCGGGCTAGGGTTAGGGTTAGGGGACGGGGACGGTTTAGGGTCCAGGTGAGGGTACAGCAACGCTTTAGGGGGAGCGTGCGTGTGAGGGAGTGGGTTAGTGTTAGCGTACGGGTTAGGATTAGGGGACGGGTGAGGGTCAGGCTTCGGGGAAGGGTTAGGGTTAGGGTTCGGGCTAGGGTTAGGGTTAGGGGACGGGCTCGGTTTAGGGTCCAGGTGAGGGTACGGCAACGCTTTAGGGGGAGCGTGCATGTGAGGGCGCGGGTTAGTGTTAGCGTACGGGTTAGGATTATGGGACGGGTGAGGGTCAGGCTTCGGGGAAGTGTTAGGGTTAGGGTTCGGGCTAGGGTTAGGGGACGGGGACGGTTTAGGGTCCAGGTGAGGGTATGGCAATGCTTTAGGGGGAGCGTGCGTGTGAGGGCGCGGATTAGTGTTAGCGTATGGGTTAGGATTAGGGGACGGGTGAGGGTCAGGCTTCGGGGAAGAGTTAGGGTTAGGGTTCGGGCTAGGGTTAGGGTTAGGGGACGGGGACGGTTTAGGGTCCAGGTGAGGGTACGGCAACGCTTTAGGGGGAGCGTGCGTGTGAGGACGCGGGTTAGTGTTAGCGTACGGGTTAGGATTAGGGGACGGGTGAGGGTCAGGCTTCGGGGAAGGGTTAGGGTTAGGCTTCTGGCTAGGGTTAGGGGACGGGGACGGGGACGGTTTAGGGTCCAGGTGAGGGTACGGCAACGCTTTAGGGGGAGCGTGCGTGTGAGGGCGCGGGTTAGTGTTAGCGTACGGGTTAGGATTAGGGGACGGGTGAGGGTCAGGCTTCGGGGAAGGGTTAGGGTTAGGGTTCCGGCTAGGATTAGGGTTAGGGGACGGGGACGGTTTAGGGTCCAGTTGAGGGTACGGCAACGCTTTAGGGGGAGTGTGCGTGTGAGGGCGCGGGGTAGTGTTAGCGTACGGGTTAGGATTAGGGGACGGGTGAGGGTCAGGCTTCGGGGAAGGGTTAGGGTTAGGGTTCGGGCTAGGGTTAGGGTTAGGGGACGGGGACGGTTTAGGGTCCAGGTGAGGGTATGGCAACGCTTTAGGGGGAGCGTGCGTGTGAGGGCGCGGGTTACTGTTAGCGTACGGGTTAGGATTAGGGGACGGGTGAGGGTTACGCTTCGGGGAAGGGTTAGGGTTAGGGTTCGGGCTAGGGTTAGGGTTAGGGGGACGGGGACGGTTTAGGGTCCAGGTGAGTGTACGGCAACGCTTTAGGGGGAGCGTGCGTGTGAGGGCGTGGGTTAGTGTTAGCGTACGGGTTAGGATTAGGGGACGGGTGAGGGTCAGGCTTCGGGGAAGGGTTAGGGTTAGGGTTCGGGCTAGGGTTAGGGTTAGGGGACGGGCTCGGTTTAGGGTCCAGGTGAGGGTACGGCAACGCTTTAGGGGGAGCGTGCATGTGAGGGCGCGGGTTAGTGTTAGCGTACGGGTTAGGATTAGGGAACGGGTGAGGGTCAGGCTTCGGGGAAGTGTTAGGGTTAGGGTTCGGGCTAGGGTCAGGGTTAGGGGACGGGGACGGTTTAGGGTCCAGGTGAGGGTACGGCAACGCTTTAGGGGGAGCGTGCGTGTGAGGGCGTGGGTTAGTGTTAGCGTACGGGTTAGGATTAGGGGACGGGTGAGGGTCAGGCTTCGGGGAAGGGTTAGGGTTAGGGTTCGGGCTAGGGTTAGGGTTAGGGGACGGGGACGGTTTAGGGTCCAGGTGAGGGTACGGCAACGCTTTAGGGGGAGCGTGCGTGTGAGGGCGTGGGTTAGTGTTATCGTACGGGTTAGGATTAGGGGATGGGTGAGGGTCAGGCTTCGGGGAAGGGTTAGGGTTAGGGTTCGGGCTAGGGTTAGGGTTAGGGGACGGGGACGGTTTAGGGTCCAGGTGAGGGTACGGCAACGCTTTAGGGGGAGCGTGGGTGTGAGGGCGTGGGTTAGTGTTAGCGTACGGGTTAGGATTAGGGGACGGGTGAGGGTCAGGCTTCTGGGAAGGGTTAGGGTTAGGGTTCGGGCTAGGGTTAGGGTTAGGGGACGGGGACGGTTAAGGGTCCAGGTGAGGGTACGGCAACGCTTTAGGGGGAGCGTGCGTGTGAGGGCGCGGGTTAGTGTTAGCGTACGGGTTAGGATTAGGGGACGGGTGAGGGTCAGGCTTCGGGGAAGGGTTAGGGTTAGGGTTTGGGCTAGGGTTAGGGTTAGGGGACGGGGACGGTTTAGGGTCCAGGTGAGGGTACGGCAACGCTTTAGGGGGAGCGTGCGTGTGAGGGCGCGGGTTAGTGTTAGCGTACGGGTTAGGATTAGGGGATGGGTGAGGGTCAGGCTTCGGGGAAGGGTTAGGGTTAGGGTTCGGGCTAGGGTTTGGGTTAGGGGACGGGGACGGTTTAGGGTCCAGGTGAGGGTACGGCAACGCTTTAGGGGGAGTGTGCGTGTGAGGGCGCGGGTTAGTGTTAGCGTTCGGGTTAGGATTAGGGGGCGGGTGAGGGTCAGGCTTCGGGGAAGGGTTAGGGTTAGGGTTCGGGCTAGGGTTAGGGTTAGGGGACGGGGACGGTTTAGGGTCCAGGTGAGGGTACGACAACGTTTTAGGTGGAGCGTGCGTGTGAGGGCGCGGGTTAGTGTTAGCGTACGGGTTAGGATTAGGGGACGGGTGAGGGTCAGGCTTCGGGGAAGGGTTAGGGTTAGGGTTCGGGCTAGGGTTAGGGTTAGGGGACGGGGACAGTTTAGGGTCCAGGTGAGGGTCCGGCAACGCTTTAGTGGGAGCGTGCGTGTGAGGGCGCGGGTTAGTGTTAGCGTACGGGTTAGGATTAGGGGACGGGTGAGGGTCAGGCTTCGGGGAAGGGTTAGGGATAGGGTTCGGGCTAGGGTTAGGGTTAGGGGACTGGGACGGTTTAGGGTCCAGGTGAGGGTACGGCAACGCTTTAGGGGGAGCGTGCGTGTGAGGGCGCGGGTTAGTGTTAGCGTACGGGTTAGGATTAGGGGACGGGTGAGGGTCAGGCTTCGGGGAAGGGTTAGGGTTAGGGTTCGGGCTAGGGTTAGGGTTAGGGGGACGGGGACGGTTTAGGGTCCAGGGGAGGGTACGGCAACGCTTTAGGGGGAGCGTACGTGTGAGGGCACGGGTTAGTGTTAGCGTACGGGTTAGGATTAGGGGACGGGTGAGGGTCAGGCTTCGGGGAAGGGTTAGGGTTAGGGTTCAGTCTAGGGTTAGGGTTAGGGGACGGGGACGGTTTAGGGTCCAGGGGAGGGTACGGCAACGCTTTAGGGGGAGCGTACGTGTGAGGGCACGGGTTAGTGTTAGCGTACGGGTTAGGATTAGGGGACGGGTGAGGGTCAGGCTTCGGGGAAGGGTTAGGGTTAGGGTTCGGGCTAGGGTTAGGGTTAGGGGACGGGGACGGCTTAGGGTCCAGGTGAGGGTACGGCAACGCTTTAGGGGGAGCGTGCGTGTGAGGGCGTGGGTTACTGTTAGCGTACGGGTTAGGATTAGGGGATGGGTGAGGGTCAGGCTTCGGGGAAGGGTTAGGGTTAGGGTTCGGGCTAGGGTTAGGGTTAGGGGACGGGGACGGTTTAGGGTCCAGGTGAGGGTACAGCAACACTTTAGGGGGAGCATGCGTGTGAGGGCGTGGGTTAGTGTTAGCGTACGGGTTAGGATTAGGGGGCGGGTGAGGGTCAGGCTTCGGGGAAGGGTTAGGGTTAGGGTTCGGGCTAGGGTTAGGGTTAGGGGACGGGGACGGTTTAGGGTCCAGGTGAGGGTACGGCAACGCTTTAGGGGGAGTGTGCGTGTGAGGGCGCGGGTTAGTGTTAGCGTTCGGGTTAGGATTAGGGGGCGGGTGAGGGTCAGGCTTCGGGGAAGGGTTAGGGTTAGGGTTCGGGCTAGGGTTAGGGTTAGGGGACGGGGACGGTTTAGGGTCCAGGTGAGGGTACGACAACGTTTTAGGTGGAGCGTGCGTGTGAGGGCGCGGGTTAGTGTTAGCGTACGGGTTAGGATTAGGGGACGGGTGAGGGTCAGGCTTCGGGGAAGGGTTAGGGTTAGGGTTCGGGCTAGGGTTAGGGTTAGGGGACGGGGACAGTTTAGGGTCCAGGTGAGGGTACGGCAACGCTTTAGTGGGAGCGTGCGTGTGAGGGCGCGGGTTAGTGTTAGCGTACGGGTTAGGATTAGGGGACGGGTGAGGGTCACGCTTCGGGGAAGGGTTAGGGATAGGGTTCGGGCTAGGGTTAGGGTTAGGGGACTGGGACGGTTTAGGGTCCAGGTGAGGGTACGGCAACGCTTTAGGGGGAGCGTGCGTGTGAGGGCGCGGGTTAGTGTTAGCGTACGGGTTAGGATTAGGGGACGGGTGAGGGTCAGGCTTCGGGGAAGGGTTAGGGTTAGGGTTCGGGCTAGGGTTAGGGTTAGGGGGACGGGGACGGTTTAGGGTCCAGGGGAGGGTACGGCAACGCTTTAGGGGGAGCGTACGTGTGAGGGCACGGGTTAGTGTTAGCGTACGGGTTAGGATTAGGGGACGGGTGAGGGTCAGGCTTCGGGGAAGGGTTAGGGTTAGGGTTCAGTCTAGGGTTAGGGTTAGGGGACGGGGACGGTTTAGGGTCCAGGGGAGGGTACGGCAACGCTTTAGGGGGAGCGTACGTGTGAGGGCACGGGTTAGTGTTAGCGTACGGGTTAGGATTAGGGGACGGGTGAGGGTCAGGCTTCGGGGAAGGGTTAGGGTTAGGGTTCGGGCTAGGGTTAGGGTTAGGGGACGGGGACGGCTTAGGGTCCAGGTGAGGGTACGGCAACGCTTTAGGGGGAGCGTGCGTGTGAGGGCGTGGGTTACTGTTAGCGTACGGGTTAGGATTAGGGGATGGGTGAGGGTCAGGCTTCGGGGAAGGGTTAGGGTTAGGGTTCGGGCTAGGGTTAGGGTTAGGGGACGGGGACGGTTTAGGGTCCAGGTGAGGGTACAGCAACACTTTAGGGGGAGCATGCGTGTGAGGGCGTGGGTTAGTGTTAGCGTACGGGTTAGGATTAGGGGGCGGGTGAGGGTCAGGCTTCGGGGAAGGGTTAGGGTTAGGGTTCGGGCTAGGGTTAGGGTTAGGGGACGGGGACGGTTTAGGGTCCAGGTGAGGGTACGGCAACGCTTTAGGGGGAGCGTGCGTGTCAGGGCGCGGGTTAGTGTTAGCGTACGGGTTAGGATTAGGGGACGGGTGAGGGTCAGGCTTCGGGGAAGGGTTAGGGTTAGGGTTCGGGCTAGGGTTAGGGTTAGGGGATGGGGACGGTTTAGGGTCCAGGTGAGGGTACGGCAACGCTTTAGGGGGAGCGTGCGTGTGAGGGCGTGGTTTAGTGTTAGCGTACGGGTTAGGATTAGGGGACGGGTGAGGGTCAGGCTTCGGGGAAGGGTTAGGGTTAGGGTTCGGGCTAGGGTTAGGGTTAGGGGACGGGGACGGTTTAGGGTCCAGGTGAGGGTATGGCAACGCTTTAGGGGGAGCGTGCGTGTGAGGGCACGGGTTACTGTTAGCGTACGGGTTAGGATTAGGGGACGGGTGAGGGTCAGGCTTCGGGGAAGGGTTAGGGTTAGGGTTCGGGCTAGGGTTAGGGTTAGGGGACGGGGAGGGTTTAGGGTCCAGGTGAGGGTACAGCAACGCTTTAGGGGGAGCGTGCGTGTGAGGGCGTGGTTTAGTGTTAGCGTACGGGTTAGGATTAGGGGACGGGTGAGGGTCAGGCTTCGGGGAAGGGTTAGGGTTAGGGTTCGGGCTAGGGTTAGGGTTAGGGGACGGGGACGGTTAAGGGTCCAGGTGAGGGTACGGCAACGCTTTAGGGGGAGCGTGCGTGTGAGGGCGCGGTTTAGTGTTAGCGTACGGGTTAGGATTAGGGGACAGGTGAGGGTCAGGCTTCGGGGAAGCGTTAGGGTTAGGGTTCGGGCTAGGGTTAGGGTTAGGGGACGGGGACGGTTTAGGGTCCAGGTGAGGGTACGGCAACGCTTTAGGGGGAGCGTGCGTGTGAGGGCGCGGGTTAGTGTTAGCGTATGGGTTAGGATTAGGGGACGGGTGAGGGTCAGGCTTCGGGGAAGGGTTAGGGTTAGTCTTCTGGCTAGGGTTAGGGGACGGGGACGGTTTAGGGTCCAGGTGAGGGTACGGCAACGCTTTAGGGGGAGCGTGCGTGTGAGGGCGCGGGTTAGTGTTAGCGTACGGGTTAGGATTAGAGGACGGGTGAGGGTCAGGCTTCGGGGAAGGGTTAGGGATAGGGTTCGGGCTAGGGTTAGGGTTAGGGGACAGGGACGGTTTAGGGTCCAGGTGAGGGTACGGCAACGCTTTAGGGGGAGCGTGCGTGTGAGGGCGCGGGTTAGTGTTAGCGTACGGGTTAGGATTAGGGGACGGGTGAGGGTCAGGCTTCGGGGAAGGGTTAGGGTTAGGGTTCGGGCTAGGGTTAGGGTTAGGGGGACGGGGACGGTTTAGAGTCCAGGGGAGGGTACGGCAACGCTTTACGGGGAGCGTGCGTGTGAGGGCGCGGGTTAGTGTTATCGTACGGGTTAGGATTAGGGGGCGGGTGAGGGTCAGGCTTCGGGGAAGGGTTAGGGTTAGGGTTCGGGCTAGGGTTAGGGTTAGGGGACGGGGACGGTTTAGGTTCCAGGTGAGGGTACGGCAACGCTTTAGGTGGAGCGTGCGTGTGAGGGCACGGGTTAGTGTTAGCGTACGGGTTAGGATTAGGGGACGGGTGAGGGTCAGGCTTCGGGGAAGGGTTAGGGTTAGGGTTCGGGCTAGGGTTAGGGGACGGGGACGGTTTACGGTCCAGGTGAGGGTACGGCAACGTTTTAGGGGGAGCGTTCGTGTGAGGGCGCGGGTTAGTGTTAGCGTATGGGTTAGGATTAGGGTACGGGTGAGGGTCAGGCTTCGGGGAAGAGTAAGGGTTAGGGTTCGGGCTAGGGTTAGGGTTAGGGGACGGGGACGGTTTAGGGTCCAGGGGAGGGTACGGCAACGCTTTAGGGGGAGCGTGCGTGTGAGGGCGCTGGTTAGTGTTAGCGTATGGGTTAGGATTAGGGGACGGGTGAGGGTCAGGCTTCGGAGAAGGGTTAGGGTTAGGCTTCTGGCTAGGGTTAGGGGACGGGGACGGTTTAGGGTCCAGGTGAGGGTATGGCAATGCTTTAGGGGGAGCGTGCGTGTGAGGGCGCGGATTAGTGTTAGCGTATGGGTTAGGATTAGGGGACGGGTGAGGGTCAGGCTTCGGGGAAGAGTTAGGGTTAGGGTTCGGGCTAGGGTTAGGGTTAGGGGACGGGGACAGTTTAGGGTCCAGGTGAGGGTACGGCAACGCTTTAGGGGGAGCGTGCGTGTGAGGACGCGGGTTAGTGTTAGCGTACGGGTTAGGATTAGGGGACGGGTTAGGGTCAGGCTTCGGGGAAGGGTTAGGGTTAGGGTTCGGGCTAGGGTTAGGGTTAGGGGACGGGGACGGTTTAGGGTCCAGGTGAGGGTACGGCAACGCTTCAGGGGGAGCGTGCGTGTGAGGGCGCGGGTTAGTGTTAGCGTACAGGTTAGGATTAGGGGACGGGTGAGGGTCAGGCTTCGGGGAAGGGTTAGGGTTAGGGTTCAGGCTAGGGTTAGGGTTAGGGGACGGGGACGGTTTAGGGTCCAGGGGAGGGTACGGCAACGCTTTAGGGGGAGCGTACGTGTGAGGGCACGGGTTAGTGTTAGCGTACGGGTTAGGATTAGGGGACGGGTGAGGGTCAGGCTTCGGGGAAGGGTTAGGGTTAGGGTTCGGGCTAGGGTTAGGGTTAGGGGACGGGGACGGCTTAGGGTCCAGGTGAGGGTACGGCAACGCTTTAGGGGGAGCGTGCGTGTGAGGGCGTGGGTTACTGTTAGCGTACGGGTTAGGATTAGGGGATGGGTGAGGGTCAGGCTTCGGGGAAGGGTTAGGGTTAGGGTTCGGGCTAGGGTTAGGGTTAGGGGACGGGGACGGTTTAGGGTCCAGGTGAGGGTACAGCAACACTTTACGGGGAGCATGCGTGTGAGGGCGTGGGTTAGTGTTAGCGTACGGGTTAGGATTAGGGGGCGGGTGAGGGTCAGGCTTCGGGGAAGGGTTAGGGTTAGGGTTCGGGCTAGGGTTAGGGTTAGGGGACGGGGACGGTTTAGGGTCCAGGTGAGGGTACAGCAACGTTTTAGGGGGAGCGTGCGTGTGAGGGCGTGGGTTAGTGTTAGCGTACGGGTTAGGATTAGGGGACGGGTGAGGGTCAGGCTTCGGGGAAGGGTTAGGGTTAGGGTTCGGGCTAGGGTTAGGGTTAGGGGACGGGCTCGGTTTAGGGTCCAGGTGAGGGTACGGCAACGCTTTAGGGGGAGCGTGCATGTGAGGGCGCGGGTTAGTGTTAGCGTACGGGTTAGGATTAGGGGACGGGTGAGGGTCAGGCTTCGGGGAAGAGTTAGGGTTAGGGTTCGGGCTAGGGTTAGGGTTAGGGGACGGGGACGGTTTAGGGTCCAGGTGAGGGTACGGCAACGCTTTAGGGGGAGCGTGCGTGTGAGGACGCGGGTTAGTGTTAGCGTACGGGTTAGGATTAGGGGACGGGTGAGGGTCAGGCTTCGGGGAAGGGTTAGGGTTAGGCTTCTGGCTAGGGTTAGGGGACGGGGACGGGGACGGTTTAGGGTCCAGGTGAGGGTACGGCAACGCTTTAGGGGGAGCGTGCGTGTGACGGCGCGGGGTAGTGTTAGCGTACGGGTTAGGATTAGGGGACGGGTGAGGGTCAGGCTTCGGGGAAGGGTTAGGGTTAGGGTTCGGGCTAGGGTTAGGGTTAGGGGACGGGGACGGTTTAGGGTCCAGGTGAGGGTATGGCAACGCTTTAGGGGGAGCGTGCGTGTGAGGGCGCGGGTTAGTGTTAGCGTACGGGTTAGGATTAGGGGACGGGTGAGGGTCAGGCTTCGGGGAAGGGTTAGGGTTAGGGTTCGGGCTAGGGTTAGGGTTAGGGGACGGGGACGGTTTAGGGTCCAGGTGAGTGTACGGCAACGCTTTAGGGGGAGCGTGCGTGTGAGGGCGTGGGTTAGTGTTAGCGTACGGGTTAGGATTAGGGGACGGGTGAGGGTCAGGCTTCGGGGAAGGGTTAGGGTTTGGGTTCGGGCTAGGGTTAGGGTTAGGGGACGGGCTCGGTTTAGGGTCCAGGTGAGGGTACGGCAACGCTTTAGGGGGAGCGTGCATGTGAGGGCGCGGGTTAGTGTTAGCGTACGGGTTAGGATTAGGGGACGGGTGAGGGTCAGGCTTCGGGGAAGTGTTAGGGTTAGGGTTCGGGCTACGGTCAGGGTTAGGGGACGGGGACGGTTTAGGGTCCAGGTGAGGGTACGGCAACGCTTTAGGGGGAGCGTGCGTGTGAGGGCGTGGGTTAGTGTTAGCGTACGGGTTAGGATTAGGGGACGGGTGAGGGTCAGGCTTCGGGGAAGGGTTAGGGTTAGGGTTCGGGCTAGGGTTAGGGTTAGGGGACGGGGACGGTTTAGGGTCCAGGTGAGGGTACGGCAACGCTTTAGGGGGAGCGTGCATGTGAGGGCGTGGGTTAGTGTTAGCGTACGGGTTAGGATTAGGGGACGGGTGAGGGTCAGGCTTCGGGGAAGGGTTAGGGTTAGGGTTCGGGCTAGGGTTAGGGTTAGGGGACGGGGACGGTTTAGGGTCCAGGTGAGGGTACGGCAACGCTTTAGGGGGAGCGTGCGTGTGAGGGCGTGGGTTAGTGTTATCGTACGGGTTAGGATTAGGGGATGGGTGAGGGTCAGGCTTCGGGGAAGGGTTAGGGTTAGGGTTCGGGCTAGGGTTAGGGTTAGGGGACGGGGACGGTTTAGGGTCCAGGTGAGGGTAGGGCAACGCTTTAGGGGGAGCGTGGGTGTGAGGGCGTGGGTTAGTGTTAGCGTACGGGTTAGGATTAGGGGACGGGTGAGGGTCAGGCTTCTGGGAAGGGTTAGGGTTAGGGTTCGGGCTAGGGTTAGGGTTAGGGGACGGGGACGGTTAAGGGTCCAGGTGAGGGTACGGCAACACTTTAGGGGGAGCGTGCGTGTGAGGGTGCGGGTTAGTGTTAGCGTACGGGTTAGGATTAGGGGACGGGTGAGGGTCAGGCTTCGGGGAAGGGTTAGGGTTAGGGTTCGGGCTAGGGTTAGGGTTAGGGGACGGGGACGGTTTAGGGTCCAGGTGAGGGTACGGCAACGCTTTAGGGGGAGCGTGCGTGTGAGGGCGCGGGTTAGTGTTAGCGTACGGGTTAGGATTAGGGGATGGGTGAGGGTCAGGCTTCGGGGAAGGGTTAGGGTTAGGGTTCGGGCTAGGGTTAGGGTTAGGGGACGGGGACGGTTTAGGGTCCAGGTGAGGGTACGGCAACGCTTTAGGGGGAGTGTGCGTGTGAGGGCGCGGGTTAGTGTTAGCGTTCGGGTTAGGATTAGGGGGCGGGTGAGGGTCAGGCTTCGGGGAAGGGTTAGGGTTAGGGTTCGGGCTAGGGTTAGGGTTAGGGGACGGGGACGGTTTAGGGTCCAGGTGAGGGTACGACAACGCTTTAGGTGGAGCGTGCGTGTGAGGGCGCGGGTTAGTGTTAGCGTACCGGTTAGGATTAGGGGACGGGTGAGGGTCAGGCTTCGGGGAAGGGTTAGGGTTAGGGTTCGGGCTAGGGTTAGGTTTAGGGGACGGGGACAGTTTAGGGTCCAGGTGAGGGTACGGCAACGCTTTAGTGGGAGCGTGCGTGTGAGGGCGCGGGTTAGTGTTAGCGTACGGGTTAGGATTAGGGGACGGGTGAGGGTCAGGCTTCGGGGAAGGGTTAGGGATAGGGTTCAGGCTAGGGTTAGGGTTAGGGGACTGGGACGGTTTAGGGTCCAGGTGAGGGTACGGCAACGCTTTAGGGGGAGCGTGCGTGTGAGGGCGCGGGTTAGTGTTAGCGTACGGGTTAGGATTAGGGGACGGGTGAGGGTCAGGCTTCGGGGAAGGGTTAGGGTTAGGGTTCGGGCTAGGGTTAGGGTTAGGGGGACGGGGACGGTTTAGGGTCCAGGGGAGGGTACGGCAACGCTTTAGGGGGAGCGTACGTGTGAGGGCACGGGTTAGTGTTAGCGTACGGGTTAGGATTAGGGGACGGGTGAGGGTCAGGCTTCGGGGAAGGGTTAGGGTTAGGGTTCAGTCTAGGGTTAGGGTTAGGGGACGGGGACGGTTTAGGGTCCAGGGGAGGGTACGGCAACGCTTTAGGGGGAGCGTACGTGTGAGGGCACGGGTTAGTGTTAGCGTACGGGTTAGGATTAGGGGACGGGTGAGGGTCAGGCTTCGGGGAAGGGTTAGGGTTAGGGTTCGGGCTAGGGTTAGGGTTAGGGGACGGGGACGGCTTAGGGTCCAGGTGAGGGTACGGCAACGCTTTAGGGGGAGCGTGCGTGTGAGGGCGTGGGTTACTGTTAGCGTACGGGTTAGGATTAGGGGATGGGTGAGGGTCAGGCTTCGGGGAAGGGTTAGGGTTAGGGTTCGGGCTAGGGTTAGGGTTAGGGGACGGGGACGGTTTAGGGTCCAGGTGAGGGTACAGCAACACTTTAGGGGGAGCATGCGTGTGAGGGCGTGGGTTAGTGTTAGCGTACGGGTTAGGATTAGGGGGCGGGTGAGGGTCAGGCTTCGGGGAAGGGTTAGGTTTAGGGTTCGGGCTAGGGTTAGGGTTAGGGGACGGGGACGGTTTAGGGTCCAGGTGAGGGTACGGCAACGCTTTAGGGGGAGCGTGCGTGTCAGGGCGCGGGTTAGTGTTAGCGTACGGGTTAGGATTAGGGGACGGGTGAGGGTCAGGCTTCGGGGAAGGGTTAGGGTTAGGGTTCGGGCTAGGGTTAGGGTTAGGGGACGGGGACGGTTTAGGGTCCAGGTGAGGGTACGGCAACGCTTTAGGGGGAGCGTGCGTGTGAGGGCGCGGGTTAGTGTTAGCGTACGGGTTAGGATTAGGGGACGGGTGAGGGTCAGGCTTCGGGGAAGGGTTAGGGTTAGGGTTCGGGCTAGGGTTAGGGTTAGGGGACGGGGACGGTTTAGGGTCCAGGTGAGGGTACGGCAACGCTTTAGGGGGAGCGTGCGTGTGAGGGCGCGGGTTAGTGTTAGCGTATGGGTTAGGATTAGGGGACGGGTGAGGGTCAGGCTTCGGGGAAGGGTTAGGGTTAGGGTTCTGGCTAGGGTTAGGGGACGGGGACGGTTTAGGGTCCAGGTGAGGGTACGGCAACGCTTTCGGGGGAGCATACGTGTGAGGGCACGGGTTAGCGTTAGCGTACGGGTTAGGATTAGGGGACAGGTGAGGGTCAGGCTTCAGGGAAGGGTTAGGGTTAGGGTTCGGGCTAGGGTTAGGGTTAGGGGACGCGGACGGTTTAGGGTCCAGGGGAGGGTACGGCAACGCTTTAGGGGGAGCGTACGTGTGAGGGCACGGGTTAGTGTTAGCGTACGGGTTAGGATTAGGGGACGGGTGAGGGTCAGGCTTCGGGGAAGCGTTAGGGTTAGGGTTCGGGCTAGGGTTAGGGTTAGGGGACGGGGAGGGTTTAGGGTCCAGGTGAGGGTACAGCAACGCTTTAGGGGGAGCGTGCATGTGAGGGCGTGGGTTAGTGTTAGCGTACGGGTTAGGATTAGGGGACGGGTGAGGGTCAGGCTTCGGGGAAGGGTTAGGGTTAGGGTTCGGGCTAGGGTTAGGGTTAGGGGACGGGGACGGTTTAGGGTCCAGGTGAGGGTACGGCAACGCTTTAGGGGGAGCGTGCGTGTGAGGGTGTGGGTTAGTGTTAGCGTACGGGTTAGGATTAGGGGACGGGTGAGGGTCAGGCTTCTGGGAAGGGTTAGGTTTAGGGTTCGGGCTAGGGTTAGGGTTAGGGGACGGGGACGGTTAAGGGTCCAGGTGAGGGTACGGCAACGCTTTAGGGGGAGCGTGCGTGTGAGGGCGCGGGTTAGTGTTAGCGTATGGGTTAGGCTTAGGGGACGGGTGAGGGTCAGGCTTCGGGGAAGGGTTAGGGTTAGTCTTCTGGCTAGGGTTAGGGGACGGGGACGGTTTAGGGTCCAGGTGAGGGTACGGCAACGCTTTAGGGGGAGCGTGCGTGTGAGGGCGCGGGTTAGTGTTAGCGTACGGGTTAGGATTAGAGGACGGGTGAGGGTCAGGCTTCGGGGAAGGGTTAGGGATAGGGTTCGGGCTAGGGTTAGGGTTAGGGGACAGGGACGGTTTAGGGTCCAGGTGAGGGTACGGCAACGCTTTAGGGGGAGCGTGCGTGTGAGGGCGCGGGTTAGTGTTAGCGTACGGGTTAGGATTAGGGGACGGGTGAGGGTCAGGCTTCGGGGAAGGGTTAGGGTTAGGGTTCGGGCTAGGGTTAGGGTTAGGGGGACGGGGACGGTTTAGAGTCCAGGGGAGGGTATGGCAACGCTTTAGGGGGAGCGTACGTGTGAGGGCACGGGTTAGTGTTAGCGTACGGGTTAGGATTAGGGGACGGGTGAGGGTCAGGCTTCGGGGAAGGGTTAGTGTTAGGGTTCAGTCTAGGGTTAGGGTTAGGGGACGGGGACGGTTTAGGGTCCAGGGGAGGTTACGGCAACGCTTTAGGGGGAGCGTACGTGTGAGGGCACGGGTTAGTGTTAGCGTACGGGTTAGGATTAGGGGACGGGTGAGGGTCAGGCTTCGGGGAAGTGTTAGGGTTAGGGTTCGGGCTAGGGTTAGGGTTAGGGGACGGGGACGGCTTAGGGTCCAGTTGAGGGTACGGCAACGCTTTAGGGGGAGCGTGCGTGTGAGGGCGTGGGTTACTGTTAGCGTACGGGTTAGGATTAGGGGATGGGTGAGGGTCAGGCTTCGGGGAAGGGTTAGGGTTAGGGTTCGGGCTAGGGTTAGGGTTAGGGGACGGGGACGGTTTAGGGTCCAGGTGAGGGTACAGCAACACTTTAGGGGGAGCATGCGTGTGAGGGCGTGGGTTAGTGTTAGCGTACGGGTTAGGATTAGGGGGCGGGTGAGGGTCAGGCTTCGGGGAAGAGTTAGGGTTAGGGTTCGGGCTAGGGTTAGGGTTAGGGGACGGGGACGGTTTAGGGTCCAGGTGAGGGTACGGCAACGCTTTAGGGGGAGCGTGCGTGTGAGGGCGCGGGTTAGTGTTAGCGTACGGGTTAGGATTAGGGGACGGGTGAGGGTCAGGCTTCGGGGAAGTGTTAGGGTTAGGGTTCGGGCTAGGGTTAGGGTTAGGGGACGGCGACGGTTTAGGGTCCAGGTGAGGGTACGGCAACGCTTTAGGGGGAGCGTGGGTGTGAGGGCGCGGGTTAGTGTTAGCGTACGGGTTAGGATTAGGGGACGGGTGAGGGTCAGGCTTCGGGGAAGCGTTAGGGTTAGGGTTCGGGCTAGGGTTAGGGTTAGGGGACGGGGACGGTTTAGGGTCCAGGTGAGGGTACGGCAACGCTTTAGGGGGAGCGTGCGTGTGAGGGCGCGCGTTAGTGTTAGCGTACGGGTTAGGATTAGGGGATGGGTGAGGGTCAGGCTTCGGGGAAAGGTTAGGGTTAGGGTTCGGGCTAGGGTTAGGGTTAGGGGACAGGGACGGTTTAGGGTCCAGGTGAGGGTACAGCAACGCTTTAGGGGGAGCGTGCGTGTGAGGGTGCGGGTTAGTGTTATCGTACGGGTTAGGATTAGGGGACGGTTGAGGGTCATGCTTCGGGGAAGGGTTAGGGTTAGGGTTCGGGCTAGGGTTAGGGTTAGGTGACAGGGACGGTTTAGGGTCCAGGTGAGGGTACGGCAACGCTTTAGGGGGAGCGTGCGTGTGAGGGCGCGGGGTAGTGTTAGCGTACGGGTTAGGATTAGGGGACGGGTGAGGGTCAGGCTTCGGGGAAGGGTTAGGGTTCGGGTTCGGGCTAGGGTTAGGGTTAGGGGACGGGGACGGTTTAGGGTCCAGGTGAGGGTACGGCAACGCTTTAGGGGGAGCGTGCATGTGAGGGCGCGGGTTAGTGTTAGCGTACGGGTTAGGATTAGGGTACGGTTGAGGGTCAGGCTTCGGGGAAGGGTTAGGGTTAGGGTTCGGGCTAGGGTTAGGGTTAGGGGACGGGGACGGTTTAGGGTCCAGGTGAGGGTACGGCAACGCTTTAGGGGGAGCGTGCGTGTGAGGGCGTGGGTTAGTGTTAGAGTATGGGTTAGGATTAGGGGACGGGTGAGGGTCAGGTTTCGGGGAAGGGTTAGGGTTAGGGTTCGGGCTAGGGTTAGTGTTAGGGGACGGGGACGGTTTAGGGTCCAGGTGAGGGTACGGCAACGCTTTAGGGGGACCGTGCGTGTGAGGGCGCGGGTTAGTGTTAGCGTACGAGTTCGGATTAGGGGACGGGTGAGGGTCAGGCTTCGGGAAAGGGTTAGGGTTAGGGTTCGGGCTAGGCTTAGGGTTAGGGGACGGGGACGGTTTAGGGTCCAGGTGAGGGTACGGCAACGCTTTAGGGGGAGTGTGGGTGTGAGGGCGCGGGTTAGTGTTCTCGTACGGGTTAAGATTAGGGGACGGGTGAGGGTCAGGCTTCGGGGAAGTGTTAGGGTTAGGGTTCGGGCTAGGGTTAGGGTTAGGGGACGGGGACGCTTTAGGGTCCAGGTGAGGGTACGGCAACGCTTTAGGGGGACCGTGCGTGTGAGGGCGCGGGTTAGTGTTAGCGTACGGGTTCGGATTAGGGGACGGGTGAGGGTCAGGCTTTGGGGAAGGGTTAGGGTTAGGGTTCGGGCTAGGCTTAGGGTTAGGGGACGGGGACGGTTTAGGGTCCAGGTGAGGGGAGGGCAACGCTTTAGGGGGAGCGTGGGTGTGAGGGCGCGGGTTAGTGTTAGAGTACGGTTTAGGATTAGGGGACGGGTGAGGGTCAGGCTTCGGGGAAGGGTTAGGGTTAGGGTTCGGGCTAGGGTTAGGGTTAGGGGACGGGGACGGTTTAGGGTCCAGGTGAGGGTACGGCAACGCTTTAGGGGGAGCGTGCGTGTGAGGGCGCGGGTTAGTGTTAGCGTACGGGTTAGGATTAGGGGACGGGTGAGGGTCAGGCTTCGGGGAAGGGTTAGGGTTAGGGTTCGGGCTAGGGTTAGGGTTAGGGGACGGGGACGGTTTAGGGTCCAGGTGAGGGTACGGCAACGCTTTAGGGGGAGCGTGCGTGTGAGGGTGCGGGTTAGTGTTAGCGTACGGGTTAGGATTAGGGGACGGGTGAGGGTCATGCTTCGGGGAAGGGTTAGGGTTAGGGTTCGGGCTAGGGTTAGGGTTAGGTGACGGGGACGGTTTAGGGTCCAGGTGAGGATACGGCAACGCTTTAGGGGGAGCGTGCGTGTGAGGGCGCGGGGTAGTGTTACCGTACGGGTTAGGATTAGGGGACGGGTGAGGGTCAGGCTTCGGGGAAGGGTTAGGGTTAGGGTTCGGGCTAGGGTTAGGGTTAGTGTACGGGGACGGTTTAGGGTCCAGGTGAGGGTACGGCAACGCTTTAGGGGGAGCGTGCGTGTGAGGGCGCGGGTTAGTGTTAACGTACGGGTTAGGATTAGGGGACGGGTGAGGGTCAGGCTTCGGGGAAGGGTTAGGGTTAGGGTTCGGGCTAGGCTTAGGGTTAGGGGACGGGGACGGTTTAGGGTCCAGGTGAGGGTACGGCAACGCTTTAGGGGGAGCATGCGTGTGAGGGCGCGGGTTAGTGTTAGCATACGGGTTAGGATTAGGGGACGGGTGAGGGTCAGGCTTCGGGGAAGGGTTAGGGTTAGGGTTCGGGCTAGGGTTAGGGTTAGGGGACGGGGACGGTTTAGGGTCCAGGTGAGGGTACGGCAACACTTTAGGGGGACCGTGCGTGTGAGGGCGCGGGTTAGTGTTAGCGTACGGGTTAGGATTAGGGGACGGGTGAGGGTCAGGTTTCGGGGAAGGGTTAGGGTTAGGGTTCGGGCTAGGGTTAGGGTTAGGGGACGGGGACGGTTTAGGGTCCAGGTGAGGGTACGGCAACGCTTTAGGGGGAGCGTGCGTGTGAGGGTGCGGGTTAGTGTTAGCGTACGGGTTAGGATTAGGGGACGGGTGAGGGTCATGCTTCGGGGAAGGGTTAGGGTTAGGGTTCGGGCTAGGGTTAGGGTTAGGTGACGGGGACGGTTTAGGGTCCAGGTGAGGATACGGCAACGCTTTAGGGGGAGCGTGCGTGTGAGGGCGCGGGGTAGTGTTACCGTACGGGTTAGGATTAGGGGACGGGTGAGGGTCAGGCTTCGGGGAAGGGTTAGGGTTAGGGTTCGGGCTAGGGTTAGGGTTAGGGGACGGGCTCGGTTTAGGGTCCAGGTGAGGGTACGGCAACGCTTTAGGGGGAGCGTGCGTGTGAAGTCGCGGGTTAGTGTTAGCGTACAGGTTAGGATTAGGGGACGGGTGAGGGTCAGGCTTCGGGGAAGGGTTAGGGTTAGTGTTGGGGCTAGGGTTAGGTTTAGGGGACGGGGACGGTTTAGGGTCCAGGTGAGGGTACGGCAACGCTTTAGGGGGAGCGTGCGTGTGAGGGCGCGGGGTAGTGTTAGCGTACGGGTTAGGATTAGGGGACGGGTGAGGGTCAGGCTTCGGGGAAGGGTTAGGGTTAGGGTTCGGGCTAGGGTTAGGGTTAGGGGACGGGGACGGTTTAGGGTCCAGGTGAGGGTACGGCAACGCTTTAGGGGGAGCGTGGGTGTGAGGGCGCGGGTTAGTGTTAGCGTACGGGTTAGGATTAGGGGACGGGTGAGGGTCAGGCTTCGGGGAAGGGTTAGGGTTAGGGTTCGGGCTAGGGTTAGGGTTAGGGAACGGGGATGGTTTAGGGTCCATGTGAGGGTACGGCAACGCTTTAGGGGGAGCGTGCGTGTGAGGGCGCGCGTTAGTGTTAGCGTACGGGTTAGGATTAGGGGACGGGGGAGGGTCAGGCTTCGGGGAAAGGTTAGGGTTAGGGTTTGGGCTAGGGTTAGGGTTAGGGGACAGGGACGGTTTAGGGTCCAGGGGAGGGTACGGCAATGCTTTAGGGGGAGTGTACGTGTGAGGGCACGGGTTAGTGTTAGCGTACGGGTTAGGATTAGTGGACAGGTGAGGGTCAGGCTTCGGGGAAGGGTTAGGGTTAGGGTTCGGGCTAGGGTTAGGGTTAGGGGACGGGGACGGTTTAGGGTCCAGGGGAGGGTACGGCAACACTTTAGGGGGAGCGTATGTGTGAGGGCATGGGTTAGTGTTAGCGTACGGGTTAGGATTAGGGGACAGGTGAGTGTCAGGCTTCGGGGAAGGGTTAGGGTTACGGTTCGGGCTAGGGTTAGGGTTAGGGGACGGGGACGGTTTAGGGTCCAGGTGAGGGTACGGCAACGCTTTAGGGGGAGCGTGCATGTGAGGGCGCGGGTTAGTGTTAGCGTACGGGTTAGGATTAGGGTACGGTTGAGGGTCAGGCTTCGGGGAAGGGTTAGGGTTAGGGTTCGGGCTAGGGTTAGGGTTAGGGGACGGGGACGGTTTAGGGTCCAGGTGAGGGTACGGCAACGCTTTAGGGGGAGCGTGCGTGTGAGGGCGTGGGTTAGTGTTAGAGTATGGGTTAGGATTAGGGGACGGGTGAGGGTCAGGTTTCGGGGAAGGGTTAGGGTTAGGGTTCGAGCTAGGGTTAGTGTTAGGGGACGGGGACGGTTTAGGGTCCAGGTGAGGGTACGGCAACGCTTTAGGGGGACCGTGCGTGTGAGGGCGCGGGTTAGTGTTAGCGTACGAGTTCGGATTAGGGGACGGGTGAGGGTCAGGCTTCGGGAAAGGGTTAGGGTTAGGGTTCGGGCTAGGGTTAGGGGACGGGGACGGTTTAGGGTCCAGGTGAGGGTATGGCAATGCTTTAGGGGGAGCGTGCATGTGAGGGCGCGGGTTAGTGTTAGCGTATGGGTTAGGATTAGGGGACAGGTGAGGGTCAGGCTTCGGGGAATGGTTAGGGTTAGGGTTCGGGCTACGGTTAGGGTTAGGGGACAGGGACGGTTTAGGGTCCAGGTGAGGGTACGGCAACGCTTTAGGGGGAGCGTGCGTGTGAGGGCGCGGGTTAGTGTTAGCGTACGGGTTAGGATTAGGTGACGGGTGAGTGTCATGCTTCGGGGAAGGGTTACGGTTAGGGTTCGGGCTAGGGTTAGGGTTAAGGGACGGGGACGGTTTAGTGTCCTGGTGAGGGTACGGCAACGCTTTAGGGGGAGCGTGCGTGTGAGGGCGCGGGTTAGTGTTAGCGTACGGGTTAGGATTAGGGGACGGGTGAGGGTCAGGCTTCGGGGAAGGGTTAGGGTTAGGGTTCGGGCTAGGGTTAGGGTTAGGGGACGGGGACGGTTTAGGGTCCAGGTGAGGGTACGGCAACGCTTTAGGGGGAGCGTGCGTGTGAGGGCGTGGGTTAGTGTTAGCGTACGGGTTAGGATTAGGGGACGGGTGAGGGTCAGGCTTCGGGGAAGGGTTAGGGTTAGGGTTCGGGCTAGGGTTAGGGTTACGGGACGGGGACGGTTTAGGGTCCAGGTGAGGGTACGGCAACGCTTTAGGGGGAGCGTGCGTGTGAGGGCGCGGGGTAGTGTAAGCGTACGGGTTAGGATTAGGGGACGGGTGAGGGTCAGGCTTCGGGGAAGGGTTAGGGTTAGGGTTCGGGCTAGGGTTAGGGTTAGGTGACGGGGATGGTTTACGGTCCAGGTGAGGGTACGGCAACGCTTTAGGGGGAGGGTGCGTGTGAGGGCGCGGGTTAGTGTTAGCGTACGGGTTAGGATTAGGGGACGGGAGAGGGTCAGGCTTCGGGGAAGGGTTAGGGTTAGGGTTTGGGCTAGGGTTAGGGTTAGGGGACGGGGACGGTTTAGGGTCCAGGTGAGGGTACGGCAACGCTTTAGGGGGAGCGTGCGTGTGAGGGCGCGGGTTAGTGTTAGCGTACGGGTTAGGATTAGGTGACGGGTGAGGGTCAGGCTTCGGGGAAGTGTTAGGGTTAGGGTTCGGGCTAGGGTTAGGGTTAGGGGACGGGGACGGTTTAGGGTCCAGGTGAGGGTACGGCAACGCATTAGGGGGAGCGTGGGTGTGAGGGCGCGGGTTAGTGTTAGCGTACGGGTTAGGATTAGGGGACAGGTGAGGGTCAGGCTTCGGGGAAGGTTAGGGTTAGGGTTCGGGCTAGGGTTAGGGTTAGGGGACGGGGATGGTTTAGGGTCCAGGTGAGGGTACGGCAACGCTTTAGGGGGAGCGTGCGTGTGAGGGTGCGGGTTAGTGTTAGCGTACGGGTTAGGATTAGGGGACGGGTGAGGGTCAGGCTTCGGGGAAGGGTTAGGGTTAGGGTTCGGCCTAGGGTTAGGGTTAGGTGACGGGGACGGTTTAGGGTCCAGGTGAGGGTACGGCAACGCTTTAGGGGGAGCGTGCGTGTGAGGGCGCGGGTTAGTGTTAGCGTACGGGTTAGGATTAGGGGACGGGTGAGGGTCAGGCTTCGGGGAAGGGTTAGGGTTAGGGTTCGGGCTAGGGTTAGGTTTAGGGGACGGGGACGGTTTAGGGTCCAGTTGAGGGTACGGCAACGCTTTAGGGGGAGCGTGCGTGTGAGGGCGCGGGGTAGTGTTAGCGTACGGGTTAGGATTAGGGGACGGGTGAGGGTCAGGCTTCGGGGAAGGGTTAGGGTTAGGGTTCGGGCTAGGGTTAGGGTTAGGGTTAGGGGACGGTTTAGGGTCCAGGTGAGGGTACGGCAACGCTTTAGGGGGAGCGTGCGTGTGAGGGCGTGGGTTAGTGTTAGAGTACGGGTTAGGATTAGGGGACGGGTGAGGGTCAGGCTTCGGGGAAGGGTTAGGGTTAGGGTTCGGGCTAGGGTTAGGGTTAGGGGACGGGGACGGTTTAGGGTCCAGGTGAGGGTACGGCAACGCTTTAGGGGGACCGTGCGTGTGAGGGCGCGGGTTAGTGTTAGCGTACGGGTTCGGATTAGGGGACGGGTGAGGGTCAGGCTTCTGGGAAGGGTTAGGTTTAGGGTTCGGGCTAGGCTTAGTGTTAGGGGACGGGGACGGTTTAGGGTCCAGGTGAGGGTACGGCAACGCTTTAGGGGGAGTATGGGTGTGAGGGCGCGGGTTAGTGTTAGCGTACGGGTTAGGATTAGGGGACGGGTGAGGGTCAGGCTTCGGGGAAGTGTTAGGGTTAGGGTTCGGGCTAGGGTTAGGGTTAGGGGACGGGGACGGTTTAGGGTCCAGGTGAGGGTACGGCAACGCTTTAGGGGGAGCGTGCGTGTGAGGGCGCGGGTTAGTGTTAGCGTACGGGTTAGGATTAGGGGACGGGTGAGGGTCAGGCTTCGGGGAAGGGTTAGGGTTAGTGTTCGGGCTAGGGTTAGGGTTAGGGAACGGGGACGGTTTAGGGTCCAGGTGAGGGTATGGCAACGCTTTAGGGGGAGCGTGAGTGTGAGGGCGCGGGTCAGTGTTAGCGTACGGGTTAGGATTAGGGGACGGGTGAGGGTCAGGCTTCGGGGAAGGGTTAGGGTTAGGGTTCGGGCTAGGGTTAGGGTTAGGGGACGGGGACGGTTTAGGGTCCAGGTGAGGGTACGGCAACGCTTTAGGGGGAGCGTGCGTGTGAGGGCGCGAGTTAGTGTTAGCGTACGGGTTAGGATTAGGGGACGGGTGAGGGTCAGGCTTCGGGGAAGGGTTAGGGTTAGGGTTCGGGCTAGGGTTAGGGTTAGGTGACGGGGACGGTTTAGGGTCCAGGTGAGGGTACGGCAACGCTTTAGGGGGAGCGTGCGTGTGAGGGCGCGGGGTAGTGTTAGCGTACGGGTTAGGATTAGGGGACGGGTGAGGGTCAGGCTTCGGGGAAGGGTTAGGGTTAGGGTTCGGGCTAGGGTTAGGGTTAGGGGACGGGGACGGTTTAGGGTCCAGGTGAGGGGACGGCAACGCTTTAGGGGGAGCGTGCGTGTGAGGGCGCGGGGTAGTGTTAGCGTACGGTTTACGATTAGGGGACGGGTGATAGTCAGGCTTCAGGGAAGTGTTAGAGTTAGGGTTCGGGCTAGGGTTAGGGTTAGGGGACGGGGACGGCTTAGGGTCCAGGTGAGGGTACGGCAACGCTTTAGGGGGAGCGTGCGTGTGAGGGCGCGGGTTAGTGTTAGTGTACGGGTTAGGATTAGGGGACGGGTGAGGGTCAGGCTTCGGGGAAGGGTTAGGGTTAGGGTTCGGGCTAGGGTTAGGGTTAGGGGACGGGGACGGTTTAGGGTCCAGGTGAGGGTACGGCAACGCTTTAGGGGGAGCGTGCGTGTGAGGGCGCGGGTTAGTGTTAGCGTATGGGTTAGGATTAGGGGACGGGTGAGGGTCATGCTTCGGGGAAGGGTTAGGGTTAGGGTTCGGGCTAGGGTTAGGGTTAGGTGACGGGGACGGTTTAGGGTCCAGGTGAGGATACGGCAACGCTTTAGGGGGAGCGTGCGTGTGAGGGCGCGGGGTAGTGTTACCGTACGGGTTAGGATTAGGGGACGGGTGAGGGTCAGGCTTCGGGGAAGGGTTAGGGTTAGGGTTCGGGCTAGGGTTAGGGTTAGTGGACGGGGACGGTTTAGGGTCCAGGTGAGGGTACGGCAACGCTTTAGGGGGAGCGTGCGTGTGAGGGCGCGGGTTAGTGTTAACGTACGGGTTAGGATTAGGGGACGGGTGAGGGTCAGGCTTCGGGGAAGGGTTAGGGTTAGGGTTCGGGCTAGGCTTAGTGTTAGGGGACGGGGATGGTTTAGGGTCCAGGTGAGGGTACGGCAACGCTTTAGGGGGAGCATGCGTGTGAGGGCGCTGGTTAGTGTTAGCATACGGGTTAGGATTAGGAGACGGGTGAGGGTCAGGTTTCGGGGAAGGGTTAGGGTTAGTGTTCGGGCTAGGGTTAGGGTTAGGGGACGGGGACGGTTTAGGGTCCAGGTGAGGGTACGGCAACACTTTAGGGGGACCGTGCGTGTGAGGGCGCGGGTTAGTGTTAGCGTATGGGTTAGGATTAGGGGACGGGTGAGGGTCAGGCTTCGGGGAAGGGTTAGGGTTAGGGTTCGGGCTAGGGTTAGGGTTAGGGGACGGGGACGGTTTAGGGTCCAGGTGAGGGTACGGCAATGCTTTAGGGGGAGCGTGCGTGTGAGGGCGCGGGTTAGTGTTAGCGTACGGGTTAGGATTAGGGTACGTGTGAGGGTCAGGCTTCGGGGAAGGGTTAGGGTTAGGGTTCGGGCTAGGGTTAGGGTTAGGGGACGGGGACGGTTTAGGGTCCAGGTGAGGGTACGGCAACGCTTTAGGGGGAGCGTGCGTGTGAGGGCGTGGGTTAGTGTTAGCGTACGGGTTAGGATTAGGGGACGGGTGAGGGTCAGGCTTCGGGGAAGGGTTAGGGTTAGGGTTCGGGCTAGGGTTAGGGTTAGGGGACGGGGACGGTTTAGGGTTCAGGTAAGGGTACGGCAACGCTTTAGGGGGAGCGTGCGTGTGAAGTTGCGGGTTAGTGTTAGCGTACAGGTTAGGATTAGGGGACGGGTGAGGGTCAGGCTTCGGGGAAGGGTTAGGGTTAGTGTTCGGGCTAGGGTTAGGTTTAGGGGACGGGGACGCTTTAGGGTCCAGGTGAGGGTACGGCAACGCTTTAGGGGGAGCGTGCGTGTGAGGGCGCGGGGTAGTGTTAGCGTATGGTTTAGGATTAGGGGACGGGTGAGGGTCAGGCTTCGGGGAAGGGTTAGGGTTACGGTTCGGGCTAGGGTTAGGGTTAGGGGACGGGGACGGTTTAGGGTCCAGGTGAGGGTACGGCAACGCTTTAGGGGGAGCGTGGGTGTGAGGGCGCGGGTTAGTGTTAGCGTACGGGTTAGGATTAGGGGACGGGTGAGGGTCAGGCTTCGGGGAAGGGTTAGGGTTAGGGTTCGGGCTAGGGTTAGGGTTAGGGAACGGGGACGGTTTAGGGTCCAGGTGAGGGTACGGCAACGCTTTAGGGGGAGCGTGCGTGTGAGGGCGCGCGTTAGTGTTAGCGTACGGGTTAGGATTAGGGGACGGGTGAGGGTCAGGCTTCGGGGAAAGGTTAGGGTTAGGGTTCGGGCTAGGGTTAGGGTTAGGGGACAGGGACGGTTTAGGGTCCAGGGGAGGGTACGGCAATGCTTTAGGGGGAGTGTACGTGTGAGGGCACGGGTTAGTGTTAGCGTACGGGTTAGGATTAGGGGACAGGTGAGTGTCAGGCTTCGGGGAAGGGTTAGGGTTAGGGTTCGGGCTAGGGTTAGGGTTAGGGGACGGGGACGGTTTAGGGTCCAGGTGAGGGTACGGCAACGCTTTAGGGGGAGCGTGCGTGTGAGGGCGCGGGTTACTGTTAGCGTACGGGTTAGGATTAGGGGACGGGTGAGGGTCAGGCTTCGGGGAAGGGTTAGGGTTAGGGTTCGGGCTAGGGTTAGGGTTAGGGGACGGGGACGGTTTAGGGTCCAGGTGAGGGTACGGCAACGCTTTAGGGGGAGCGTGCGTGTGAGGGCGCAGGTTAGTGTTAGAGTATGGGTTAGGATTAGGGGACGGGTGAGGGTCAGGCTTCGGGGAAGGGTTAGGGTTAGGGTTCGGGCTAGGGTTAGGGTTAGGGGACGGGGACGGTTTAGGGTCCAGGTGAGGGTACGGCAACGCTTTAGGGGGAGCGTGCGTGTGAGGGCGCAGGTTAGTGTTAGCGTATGGGTTAGGATTAGGGGACGGGTGAGGGTCAGGCTTCGGGGAAGGGTTAGGGTTAGGGTTCGGGCTAGGGTTAGGGGACGGGGACGGTTTAGGGTCCAGGTGAGGGTATGGCAATGCTTTAGGGGGAGCGTGCATGTGAGGGCGCGGGTTAGTGTTAGCGTATGGGTTAGGATTAGGGGACAGGTGAGGGTCAGGCTTCGGGGAATGGTTAGGGTTAGGGTTCGGGCTACGGTTAGGGTTAGGGGACAGGGACGGTTTAGGGTCCAGGTGAGGGTACGGCAACGCTTTAGGGGGAGCGTGCGTGTGAGGGCGCGGGTTAGTGTTAGCGTACGGGTTAGGATTAGGTGACGGGTGAGTGTCATGCTTCGGGGAAGGGTTACGGTTAGGGTTCGGGCTAGGGTTAGGGTTAAGGGACGGGGACGGTTTAGGGTCCTGGTGAGGGTACGGCAACGCTTTAGGGGGAGCGTGCGTGTGAGGGCGCGGGTTAGTGTTAGCGTACGGGTTAGGATTAGGGGACGGGTGAGGGTCAGGCTTCGGGGAAGGGTTAGGGTTAGGGTTCGGGCTAGGGTTAGGGTTAGGGGACAGGGACGGTTTAGGGTCCAGGGGAGGGTACGGCAATGCTTTAGGGGGAGTGTACGTGTGAGGGCACGGGTTAGTGTTAGCGTACGGGTTAGGATTAGGGGACAGGTGAGGGTCAGGCTTCGGGGAAGGGTTAGGGTTAGGGTTCGGGCTAGGGTTAGGGTTAGGGGACGGGGACGGTTTAGGGTCCAGGGGAGGGTACGGCAACACTTTAGGGGGAGCGTACGTGTGAGGGCATGGGTTAGTGTTAGCGTATGGGTTAGGATTAGGGGACAGGTGAGTGTCAGGCTTCGGGGAAGGGTTAGGGTTAGGGTTCGGGCTAGGGTTAGGTTTAGGGGACGGGGACGGTTTAGGGTCCAGGTGAGGGTACGGCAACGCTTTAGGGGGAGCGTGCGTGTGAGGGCGCGGGTTACTGTTAGCGTATGGGTTAGGATTAGGGGACGGGTGAGGGTCAGGCTTCGGGGAAGGGTTAGGGTTAGGGTTCGGGCTAGGGTTAGGGTTAGGGGACGGGGACGGTTTAGGGTCCAGGTGAGGGTACGGCAACGCTTTAGGTGGAGCGTGCGTGTGAGAGCGTGGGTTAGTGTTAGCGTACGGGTTAGGATTAGGGGACGGGTGAGGGTCAGGCTTCGGGGAAGGGTTAGGGTTAGGGTTCGGGCTAGGGTTAGGGTTAGGGGACGGGGACGGTTTAGGGTCCAGGTGAGGGTAAGGCAACGCTTTAGGGGGAGCGTGCGTGTGAGGGCGCGGTGTAGTGTTAGCGTACGGGTTAGGATTAGGGGACGGGTGAGGGTCAGGCTTCGGGGAAGGGTTAGGGTTAGGGTTCGGTCTAGGGTTAGGGTTAGGTGACGGGGACGGTTTACGGTCCAGGGGAGGGTACGGCAACGCTTTAGGGGGAGCGTGCGTGTGAGGGCGCGGGGTAGTGTTAGCGTACGGGTTAGGATTAGGGGACGGGTGAGGGTCAGGCTTCGGGGAAGGGTTAGGGTTAGGGTTCGGGCTAGGGTTAGGGTTAGGGGACGGGGACGGTTTAGGGTCCAGGTGAGGGTACTGCAACGCTTTAGGGGGAGCGTGGATGTGAGGGCGCGGGTTAGTGTTAGCGTACGGGTTAGGATTAGGGGACAGGTGAGGGTCAGGCTTCGGGGAAGGGTTAGGGTTAGGGTTCGGGCTAGGGTTAGGGTTAGGGGACGGGGACGGTTTAGGGTCCAGGTGAGGGTACGGCAACGCTTTAGGGGGAGCGTGCGTGTGAGGGTGCGGGTTAGTGTTAGCGTACGGGTTAGGATTAGGGGACGGGTGAGGGTCAGGCTTCGGGGAAGGGTTAGGGTTAGGGTTCGGCCTAGGGTTAGGGTTAGGTGACGGGGACGGTTTAGGGTCCAGGTGAGGGTACGGCAACGCTTTAGGGGGAGCGTGCGTGTGAGGGCGCGGGTTAGTGTTAGCGTACGGGTTAGGATTAGGGGACGGGTGAGGGTCAGGCTTCGGGGAAGGGTTAGGGTTAGGGTTCGGGCTAGGGTTAGGTTTAGGGGACGGGGACGGTTTAGGGTCCAGGTGAGGGTTCGGCAACGCTTTAGGGGGAGCGTGCGTGTGAGGGCGCGGGGTAGTGTTAGCGTACGGGTTAGGATTAGGGGACGGGTGAGGGTCAGGCTTCGGGGAAGGGTTAGGGTTAGGGTTCGGGCTAGGGTTAGGGTTAGGGGACGGGGACGGTTTAGGGTCCAGGTGAGGGTACGGCAACACTTTAGGGAGAGCGTGCGTGTGAGGGCGTGGGTTAGTGTTAGAGTACGGGTTAGGATTAGGGGACGGGTGAGGGTCAGGCTTCGGGGAAGGGTTAGGGTTAGGGTTCGGGCTAGGGTTAGGGTTAGGGGACGGGGACGGTTTAGGGTCCAGGTGAGGGTACGGCAACGCTTTAGGGGGACCGTGCGTGTGAGGGCGCGGGTTAGTGTTAGCGTACGGGTTCGGATTAGGGGACGGGTGAGGGTCAGGCTTCTGGGAAGGGTTAGGTTTAGGGTTCGGGCTAGGCTTAGGGTTAGGGGACGGGGACGGTTTAGGGTCCAGGTGAGGGTACGGCAACGCTTTAGGGGGAGTATGGGTGTGAGGGCGCGGGTTAGTGTTAGCGTACGGGTTAGGATTAGGGGACGGGTGAGGGTCAGGCTTCGGGGAAGGGTTACGGTTAGGGTTCGGGCTAGGGTTAGGGTTAGGGGACGGGGACGGTTTAGGGTCCAGGTGAGGGTACGGCAACGCTTTAGGGGGAGCGTGCGTGTGAGGGCGCGGGTTAGTGTTAGCGTACGGGTTAGGATTAGGGGACGGGTGAGGGTCAGGCTTCGGGGAAGGGTTAGGGTTAGTGTTCGGGCTAGGGTTAGGGTTAGGGGACGGGGACGGTTTAGGGTCCAGGTGAGGGTACGGCAACGCTTTAGGGGTAGCGTGAGTGTGAGGGCGCGGGTTAGTGTTAGCGTACGGGTTAGGATTAGGGGACGGGTGAGGGTCATGCTTCGGGGAAGGGTTAGGGTTAGGGTTCGGGCTAGGGTTAGGGTTAGGGGACGGGGACGGTTTAGGGTCCAGGTGAGGGTACGGCAACGCTTTAGGGGGAGCGTGCGTGTGAGGGCGCGAGTTAGTGTTAGCGTACGGGTTAGGATTAGGGGACGGGTGAGGGTCAGGCTTCGGGGAAGGGTTAGGGTTAGTGTTCGGGCTAGGGTTAGGGTTAGGTGACGGGGACGGTTTAGGGTCCAGGTGAGGGTACGGCAACGCTTTAGGGGGAGCGTGCGTGTGAGGGCTCGGGGTAGTGTTAGCGTACGGGTTAGGATTAGGGGAAGGGTGAGGGTCAGGCTTCGGGGAAGGGTTAGGGTTAGGGTTCGGGGTAGGGTTATGGTTAGGGGACGGGGACGGTTTAGGGTCCAGGTGAGGGTACGGCAACGCTTTAGTGGGAGCGTGCATGTGAGGGCGCGAGTTAGTGTTAGCCTACGGGTTAGGATTAGGGGACGGGTGAGGGTCAGGCTTCGGGGAAGGGTTAGGTTTAGGGTTCGGGCTAGGGTTAGGGTTAGGGGACGGGGACGGTTTAGGGTCCAGGTGAGGGGACGGCAACGCTTTAGGGGGAGCGTGCGTATGAGGTCGCGGGTTAGTGTTAGCGTACGGGTTAGGATTAGGGGACGGGTGAGGGTCAGGCTTCGGGGAAGTGTTAGGGTTAGTGTTCGGGCTAGGGTTAGGGTTAGGGGACGGAGACGGTTTAGGGTCCAGGTGAGGGTACGGCAACGCTTTAGTGGGAGCGTGCGTGTGAGGGCGCGGGTTAGTGTTAGCGTACGGGTTAGGATTAGGGGACGGGTGAGGGTCAGGCTTCGGGGAAGGGTTAGGGTTGGGTTCGGGCTAGGGTTAGGGTTAGGGGACGGGGACGGTTTAGGGTCCAGGTGAGGGTACGGCAATGCTTTAGGGGGAGCGTGCGTGTGAGGGCGCGGGTTAGTGTTAGCGTACGGGTTAGGATTAGGGGACGGGTGAGGGTCAGGCTTCGGGGAAGTGTTAGGGTTAGGGTTTGGGCTAGGGTTAGGGTTAGGGGACGGGGACGGTTTAGGGTCCAGTTGAGGGTACGGCAACGCTTTAGGGGTAGCGTGCGTGTGAGGGCGCGGGTGAGTGTTCGCGTACGGGTTAGGATTAGGGGACGGGTGAGGGTCAGGCTTCGGGGAAGGGTTAAGGTTAGGGTTCGGGCTAGGGTTAAGGTTAGGGGACGGGGACGGTTTAGGGTCCAGTAGAGGGTACGGCAACGCTTTAGGGGGAGCGTGCGTGTGAGGGCGCGGGGTAGTGTTAGCGTACGGGTTAGGATTAGGTGACGGGTGAGGGTCAGGCTTCGGGGAAGTGTTAGGGTAAGTGTTCGGGCTAGGGTTAGGTTTATGGGACGGGGACGATTTAGGTTCCAGGTGAGGGTATGGCAACGCTTTAGGGGGAGCGTGCGTGTGAGGGCGCGGGTTAGTGTTAGCGTACGGGTTAGGATTAGGGGACGGGTGAGGGTCAGGCTTCGGGGAAGGGTTAGGGTTAGGGTTCGGGCTAGGGTTAGGGTTAGGGAACGGGGACGATTTAGGGTCCAGGTGAGGGCACAGCAACGCTTTAGGGGGAGCGTGGGTGTGAGGGCGCGGGTTAGTGTTAGCGTACGGGTTAGGATTAGGGGACGGGTGAGGGTCAGGCTTCAGGGAAGGGTTAGGGTTAGGGTTCGGGCTAGGTTTAGGGTTAGGGGACGGGGACGGTTTAGGGTCCAGGTGAGGGTACGGCAACGCTTTAGGGGGAGCGTGCGTGTGAGGGCGTGGGTTACTGTTAGCGTACGGGTTAGGATTAGGGGACGGGTGAGGGTCAGGCTTCGGGGAAGTGTAAGGGTTAGGGTTCGGGCTAGGGTTAGGGTTAGGGGACGGGGACGGTTTAGGGTCCAGGTGAGGGTACGGCAACGCTTTAGGGGGAGCGTGCGTGTCAGGGCGCGGGTTAGTGTTAGCGTACGGTTTAGGATTAGGGGACGGGTGAGGGTCAGGCTTCGGGGAAGGGTTAGGGTTAGGATTCGGGCTAGGGTTAGGGTTAGGGGACGGGGACGGTTTAGGGTCCAGGTGAGGGTACGGCAACGCTTTAGGGGGAGCGTGCGTGTGAGGGCGCGCGTTAGTGTTAGCGTACGTGTTAGGATTAGGGGACGGGTGAGTGTCAGGCTTCAGGGAAGGGTTAGGGTTAGGGTTCGGGCTAGGGTTAGGGTTAGGGGACAGGGACGGTTTAGGGTCCAGGTGAGGGTACGGCAACGCTTTAGGGGGAGCGTGCGTGTGAGGGCGCGGGTTAGTGTTAGCGTACGGGTTAGGATTAGGGGACGGGTGAGGGTCATGCTTCAGGGAAGGGTTAGGGTTAGGGTTCGGGCTAGGTTTAGGGTTAGGGTACGGGGACGGTTTAGGGTCCAGGTGAGGGTACGGCAACGCTTTAGGGGGAGCGTGCGTGTGAGGGCGTGGGTTACTTTTAGCGTACGGGTTAGGATTAGGGGACGGGTGAGGGTCAGGCTTCGGGGAAGTGTTAGGGTTAGGGTTCGGGCTAGGGTTAGGGTTAGGGGACGGGGACGGTTTAGGGTCCAGGTGAGGGTACGGCAACGCTTTAGGGGGAGCGTGCGTGTGAGGGCGCGGGTTAGTGTTAGCGTACGGGTTAGGATTAAGGGACGGGTGAGGGTCAGGCTTCAGGGAAGGGTTAGGGTTAGGGTTCGGGCTAGGGTTAGGGTTAGGGGACGGGGACGGTTTAGGGTCCAGGTGAGGGTACGGCAACGCTTTAAGGGGAGCGTGCGTGTGAGGGCGCGGGTTAGTGTTAGCGTACGGGTTAGGATTAGGGGACGGGTGAGGGTCAGGCTTCGGGGAAGGGTTAGGGTTAGGGTTCGGGCTAGGGTTAGGGTTAGGGGACGGGGACGGTTTAGGGTCCAGGTGAGGGTACGGCAACGCTTTAGGGGGAGCGTGCATGTGAGGGCGTGGGTTAGTGTTAGCGTACGGGTTAGGATTAGGGGACGGGTGAGGGTCAGGCTTCGGGGAAGCGTTAGGGTTAGGGTTCGGGCTAGGGTTAGGGTTAGGGGACGGGGACGGTTTAGGGTCCAGGTGAGGGTACGGCAACGCTTTAGGGGGAGCGTGCGTGTGAGGGCGCAGGTTAGTGTTAGCGTACGGGATAGGATTAGGGGACGGGTGAGGGTCAGGCTTCGGGGAAGGGTTAGGGTTAGGGTTCGGGCTAGGGTTAGGGTTAGGGGACGGGGACGGTTTAGGGTCCAGGTGAGGGTACGGCAACGCTTTAGGTGGAGCGTGCGTGTGAGGGCGCGGGTTAGTGTTAGCGTACGGGTTAGGATTAGGGGACGGGTGAGGGTCAGGCTTCGGGGAAGGGTTAGGGTTAGGGTTCGGGCTAGGGTTAGGGTTAGGGGACGGGGACGGTTTAGGGTCCAGGTGAGGGTACGGCAACACTTTAGGGGGAGCGTGCGTGTGAAGGCGCGGGTTATTGTTAGCGTACGGGTTAGGATTAGGGGACGGGTGAGGGTCAGGCTTCGGGGAAGGGTTAGGGTTAGGGTTCGGGCTAGGGATAGGGTTAGGGGACGGGGACGGTTTAGGGTCCAGGTGAGGGTACGGCAACGCTTTAGGGGGAGCGTGCGTGTGAGGGCGCGGGTTAGTGTTAGCGTACGGGTTAGGATTAGGGGACGGGTGAGGGTCTGGCTTCGCGGAAGGGTAGGGTTAGGGTTCGGGCTAGGGTTAGGGTTAGGGGACAGGGACGGTTTAGGGTACAGGTGAGGGTACGGCAACGCTTTAGGGGGAGCGTGCGTGTGAGGGCGCGGGTTAGTGTTAGCGTACGGGTTAGGATTAGGGGACGGGTGAGGGTCAGGCTTCGGGGAAGTGTTAGGGTTAGGGTTCGGGCTAGGGTTAGGGTTAGGGGACGGGGACGGTTTAGGGTCCAGGTGAGGGTACGGCAACGCTTCAGGGGGAGCGTGCGTGTGAGGGCGCGGGTTAGTGTTAACGTACGGGATAGGATTAGGGGACGGGTGAGGGTCAGGCTTCGGGGAAGGTTTAGGGTTAGGGTTCGGGCTAGGGTTACGGTTAGGGGACGGGGACGGTTTAGGGTCCAGGTGAGGGTACGGCAACGCTTCAGGGGGAGCGTGGGTGTGAGGGCGCGGGTTAGTGTTAGCGTACGGGTTAGGATTAGGGGACGGGTGAGGGTCAGGCTTCGGGGAAGGGTTAGGGTTAGGGTTCGGGCTAGGGTTAGGGATAGGGGACGGGGACGGTTTAGGGTCCAGGTGAGGGCACAGCAACGCTTTAGGGGGAGCGTGAGTGTGAGGGCGCGGGTTAGTGTTAGCGTACGGGTTAGGATTAGGGGACGGGTGAGGGTCAGGCTTCAGGGAAGGGTTAGGGTTAGGGTTCGGGCTAGGTTTAGGGTTAGGGTACGGGGACGGTTTAGGGTCCAGGTGAGGGTACGGCAACGCTTTAGGGGGAGCGTGCGTGTGAGGGCGTGGGTTACTTTTAGCGTACGGGTTAGGATTAGGGGACGGGTGAGGGTCAGGCTTCGGGGAAGTGTTAGGGTTAGGGTTCGGGCTAGGGTTAGGGTTAGGGGACGGGGACGGTTTAGGGTCCAGGTGAGGGTACGGCAACGCTTTAGGGGGAGCGTGCGTGTGAGGGCGCGGGTTAGTGTTAGCGTACGGGTTAGGATTAGGGGACGGGTGAGGGTCAGGCTTCAGGGAAGGGTTAGGGTTAGGGTTCGGGCTAGGGTTAGGGTTAGGGGACGGGGACGGTTTAGGGTCCAGGTGAGGGTACGGCAACGCTTTAGGGGGAGCGTGCGTGTGAGGGCGCGGGTTAGTGTTAGCGTACGGGTTAGGATTAGGGGACGGGTGAGGGTCAGGCTTCGGGGAAGGGTTAGGGTTAGGGTTCGGGCTAGGGTTAGGGTTAGGGGACGGGGACGGTTTAGGGTCCAGGTGAGGGTACGGCAACGCTTTAGGGGGAGCGTGCGTGTGAGGGCGTGGGTTAGTGTTAGCGTACGGGTTAGGATTAGGGGACGGGTGAGGGTCAGGCTTTTGGGAAGCGTTAGGTTTAGGGTTCAGGCTAGGGTTAGGGTTAGGGGACGGGGACGGTTTAGGGTCCAGGTGAGGGTACGGCAACGCTTTATGGGGAGCGTGCGTGTGAGGGCGCGGGTTAGTGTTAGCGTACGGGTTAGGATTAGGGGACGGGTGAGGGTCAGGCTTCGGGGAAGTGTTAGGGTTAGGGTTCGGGCTAGGGTTAGGGTTAGGGGACGGGGACGGTTTAGGGTCCAGGTGAGGGTACGGCAACGCTTTAGGGGGAGTGTGCGTGTGAGGGCGCGCGTTAGTGTTAGCGTACGGGTTAGGATTAGGGGACGGGTGAGTGTCAGGCTTCGGGGAAGGGTTAGGGTTAGGGTTCGGGCTAGGGTTAGGGTTAGGGGACAGGGACGGTTTAGGGTCCAGGTGAGGGTACGGCAACGCTTTAGGGAGAGCGTGCGTGTGAGGGCGCGGGTTAGTGTTAGCGTACGGGTTAGGATTAGGGGACGGGTGAGGGTCATGCTTCGGGGAAGGGTTAGGGTTAGGGTTCGGGCTAGGGTTAAGGTTAGGTGATGGGGACGGTTTAGGGTCCAGGTGAGGGTACGGCAACGCTTTAGGGGGAGCGTGCGTGTGAGGGCGCGGGGTAGTGTTAGCGTACGGGTTAGGATTAGGGGACGGGTGAGGCTCAGGCTTCGGGGAAGGGTTAGGGTTAGGGTTCGGGCTAGGGTTAGGGTTAGGGGACGGGGACGGTTTAGGGTCCAGGTGAGGGTACGGCAACGCTTTAGGTGGAGCGTGCGTGTGAGGGCGCGGATTAGTGTTAGCGTACGGGTTAGCATTAGGGGACGGGTGAGGGTCAGGCTTCGGGGAAGGGTTAGGGATAGGGTTCGGGCTAGGGTTAGGGTTAGGGGACGTTGACGGTTTAGGGTCAAGGTGAGGGCACGGCAACGCTTTAGGGGGAGCGTGCGTGTGAGGGCGCGGGTTAGTGTTAGCGTACGGGTTAGGATTAGGGGACGGGTGAGGGTCAGGCTTCGGGGAAGGGTTAGGGTTAGGGTTCGGGGTAGGGTTAGGGTTAGGGGACGGGGACGGTTTAGGGTCCAGGTGAGGGTACGGCAACACTTTAGGGGGAGCGTGCGTGTGAGGGCGCAGGTTATTGTTAGCGTACGGGTTAGGATTAGGGGACGGGTGAGGGTCAGGCTTCGGGGAAGGGTTAGGGTCCGGGTTCGGGCTAGGGATAGGGTTAGGGGACGGGGACGGTTTAGGGTCCAGGTGAGGGTACGGCAACGCTTTAGGGGGAGCGTGCTTGTGAGGGCGCGGGTTAGTGTTAGCGTACGGGTTAGGATTAGGGGACGGGTGAGGGTCTGGCTTCGGGGAAGGGTAGGGTTAGGGTTCGGGCTAGGGTTAGGGTTAGGGGACAGGGACGGTTTAGGGTCCAGGTGAGGGTACGGCAACGCTTTAGGGGGAGCGTGCGTGTGAGGGCGCGGGTTAGTGTTAGCGTACGGGTTAGGATTAGGGGACGGGTGAGGGTCAGGCTTCGGGGAAGGGTTAGGGTTAGGGTTCGGGCTAGGGTTAGGGTTAGGGGACGGGGACGGTTTAGGGTCCAGGTGACGGTACGGCAACGCTTTAGGGGGAGCGGGGTGTGAGGGCGCGGGTTAGTGTTAGCGTACGGGTTAGGATTAGGGGACGGGTGAGGGTCAGGCTTCGGGGAAGGGTTAGGGTTAGGGTTCGGGCTAGGGTTAGGGTTAGGGGACGGGGACGGTTTAGGGTCCAGGTGAGGGTACGGCAAGGCTTTAGGGGGAGCGTGCGTGTGAGGGCGCGGGTTAGTGTTAGCGTACGGGTTAGGATTAGGGGACGGGTGAGGGTCAGGCTTCGGGGAAGTGTTAGGTTTAGGGTTCGGGCTAGGGTTAGGGTTAGGGGACGGGGATGGTTTAGGGTCCAGGTGAGGGTACGGCAACGCTTCAGGGGGAGCGTGCGTGTGAGGGCGCGGGTTAGTGTTAACGTACGGGATAGGATTAGGGGACGGGTGAGGGTCAGGCTTCGGGGAAGGTTTAGGTTTAGGGTTCGGGCTAGGGTTACGGTTAGGGGACGGGGACGCTTTAGGGTCCAGGTGAGGGTACGGCAACGCTTCAGGGGGAGCGTGGGTGTGAGGGCGCGGGTTAGTGTTAGCGTACGGGTTAGGATTAGGGAACGGGTGAGGGTCAGGCTTCGGGGAAGGGTTAGTGTTAGGGTTCGGGCTAGGGTTAGGGATAGGGGACGGGGACGGTTTAGGGTCCAGGTGAGGGCACACCAACGCTTTAGGGGGAGCGTGAGTGTGAGGGCGCGGGTTAGTGTTAGCGTACGGGTTAGGATTAGGGGACGGGTGAGGGTCAGGCTTCAGGGAAGGGTTAGGGTTAGGGTTCGGGCTAGGTTTAGGGTTAGGGGACGGGGACGGTTTAGGGTCCAGGTGAGGGTACGGCAACGCTTTAGGGGGAGCGTGCGTGTGAGGGCGTGGGTTACTTTTAGCGTACGGGTTAGGATTAGGGGACGGGTGAGGGTCAGGCTTCGGGGAAGTGTTAGGGTTAGGGTTCGGGCTAGGGTTAGGGTTAGGGGACGGGGACGGTTTAGGGTCCAGGTGAGGGTACGGCAACGCTTTAGGGGGAGCGTGCGTGTGAGGGCGCGGGTTAGTGTTAGCGTACGGGTTAGGATTAGGGGACGGGTGAGGGTCAGGCTTTGGGGAAGGGTTAGGGTTAGGGTTCGGGCTAGGGTTAGGGTTAGGGGACGGGGACGGTTTAGGGTCCAGGTGAGGGTACGGCAACGCTTTAAGGGGAGCGTGCGTGTGAGGGCGCGGGTTAGTGTTAGCGTACGGGTTAGGATTAGGGGACGGGTGAGGGTCAGGCTTCGGGGAAGGGTTAGGGTTAGTGTTCGGGCTAGGGTTAGGGTTAGGGGACGGGGACGGTTTAGGGTCCAGGTGAGGGTACGGCAACGCTTTAGGGGGAGCGTGCATGTGAGGGCGTGGGTTAGTGTTAGCGTACGGGTTAGGATTAGGGGACGGGTGAGGGTCAGGCTTCGGGGAAGCGTTAGGGTTAGGGTTCGGGCTAGGGTTAGGGTTAGGGGACGGGGACGGTTTAGGGTCCAGGTGAGGGTACGGCAACGCTTTAGGGGGAGCGTGCGTGTGAGGTCGCAGGTTAGTGTTAGCGTACGGGTTAGGATTAGGGGACGGGTGAGGGTCAGGCTTCGGGGAAGGGTTAGGGTTAGGGTTCGGGCTAGGGTTAGGGTTAGGGGACGGGGACGGTTTAGGGTCCAGGTGAGGGTACGGCAACGCTTTAGGTGGAGCGTGCGTGTGAGGGCGCGGGTTAGTGTTAGCGTACGGGTTAGGATTAGGAGACGGGTGAGGGTCAGGCTTCGGGGAAGGGTTAGGGTTAGGGTTCGGGCTAGGGTTAGGGTTAGAGGACGGGGACGGTTTCGGGTCCAGGTGAGGGTACGGCAACGCTTTAGGGGGAGCGTGCGTGTGAGGGCGCGGGTTAGTGTTAGCGTACGGGTTAGGATTAGGGGACGGGTGAGGGTCAGGCTTCGTGGAAGGGTTAGGGTTAGGGTTCGGGCTAGGGTTAGGGTTAGGGGACGGGGACGGTTTAGGGTCCAGGTGAGGGTACGGCAACGCTTTAGGGGGAGCGTGCGTATGAGGGCGCGGGTTAGTGTTAGCGTACGGGTTAGGATTAGGGGACGGGTGAGGGTCAGGCTTCGCGGAAGGGTTAGGGTTAGGGTTCGGGCTAGGGTTAGGGTTAGGGGACGGGGACGGTTTAGGGTCCAGGTGAGGGTACGGCAACGCTTTAGGGGGAGCGTGCGTGTGAGGGCGTGGGTTAGTGTTAGAGTATTGGTTAGGATTATGGGACGGGTGAGGGTCAGGCTTCGGGGAAGGGTTAGGGTTAGGGTTCGGGCTAGGGTTAGGGTTAGGGGACGGGGACGGTTTAGGGTCCAGGTGAGGGTACGGCAACGCTTTAGGGGGACCGTGCGTGTGAGGGCGCGGGTTAGTGTTAGCGTACGGGTTAGGATTAGGGGACGGGTGAGGGTCAGGCTTCGGGGAAGGGTTAGGGTTAGGGTTCGGGCTAGGCTTAGGGTTAGGGGACGGGGACGGTTTAGGGTCCAGGTGAGGGTATGGCAACGCTTTAGGGGGAGCGTGTGTGTGAGGGCATGGGTTAGTGTTAGCGTACGGGTTAGGATTAGGGGACGGGTGAGGGTCAGGCTTCGGGGAAGGGTTAGGGTTAGGGTTTGGGCTAGGGTTAGGCTTAGGGGACGGGGACGGTTTAGGGTCCAGGTGAGGGTACGGCAACGCTTTAGGGGCAGCGTGCGTGTGAGAGCGCGGGTTAGAGTTAGCGTACGGGTTAGGATTAGGGGACGGGTGAGGGTCAGGCTTCGGGGAAGGGTTAGGGTTAGGGTTCGGGCTAGGGTTAGGGTTAGGGGACGGGGACGGTTTAGGGTCCAGGTGAGGGTACGGCAACGCTTTAGGGGGAGCGTGCGTGTGAGGGTGCGGGTTAGTGTTAGCGTACGGGTTAGGATTAGGGGACGGGTGAGGGTCAGGCTTCGGGGAAGGGTTAGGGTTAGTGTTCAGGCTAGGGTTAGGGTTAGGGGACGGGGACGCTTTAGGGTCCAGGTGAGGGTATGGCAATGCTTTACGGGGAGCGTGCGTGTGAGGGCGCGGGTTAGTGTTAGCGTACGGGTTAGGATTAGGGGACGGGTGAGGGTCAGGCTTCGGGGAAGTGTTAGGGTAAGGGTTCGGGCTAGGGTTAGGGTTAGGGGACGGGGACGGTTTAGGGTGCAGGTGAGGGTACGGCAACGCTTTAGGGGGAGCGTGCGTGTGAGGGCGCGGGTTAGTGTTAGCGTACGGGTTAGGATTAGGGGACGGGTGAGGGTCAGGCTTCGGGGAAGGGTTAGGGTTAGGGTTCGGGCTAGGGTTAGGGTTAGGTGACGGGGACGGTTTAGGGTCCAGGTGAGGATACGGCAACGCTTTAGGGGGAGCGTGCGTGTGAGGGCGTGGGGTAGTGTTAGCGTACGGGTTAGGATTAGGGGACGGGTGAGGGTCAGGCTTCAGGGAAGGGTTAGGGTTAGGGTTCGGGCTAGGGTTAGGGTTAGTGGACGGGGACGGTTTAGGGTCCAGGTGAGGGTACGGCAATGCTTTAGGGGGAGCGTGCGTGTGAGGGCGCGGGTTAGTGTAAGCGTACGGGTTAGGATTAGGGGACGAGTGAGGGTCAGGCTTCGGGGAAGTGTTAGGGTTAGGGTTCGGGCTAGGCTTAGTGTTAGGGGACGGGGACGGTTTAGGGTCCAGGTGAGGGTACGGCAACGCTTTAGGGGGAGCATGCATGTGAGGGCACGGGTTAGTGTTAGCAAACGGGTTAGGATTAGGGGACGGGTGAGGGTCAGGCTTCGGGGAAAGGATAGGGTTAGGGTTCGGGCTAGGGTTAGGGTTAGGGGACGGGGACGGTTTAGGGTCCAGGTGAGGGTATGGCAACGCTTTAGGGGGAGCGTGCGTGTGAGAGCGCGGGTTAGTGTTAGCGTACGGGTTAGGATTAGGGGACGGGTGAGGGTCAGGCTTCGGGAAAGGGTTAGGGTTATGGTTCGGGCTAGGGTTAGGGTTAGGGGACGGGGACGGTTTAGGGTCCAGGTGAGGGTACGGCAATGCTTTAGGGGGAGCGTGCGTGTGAGGGCGCGGGTTAGTGTTAGCGTACGGGTTAGGATTAGGGGACGGGTGAGGGTCAGGCTTCGGGGAAGGGTTAGGGTTATGGTTCGGGCTAGGGTTAGGGTTAGGGGACGGGGACGGTTTAGGGTCCAGTTGAGGGTACGGCAACGCTTTAGGGGGAGCGTGCATGTGAGGGCGTGGGGTAGTGTTAGCGTACGGGTTAGGATTAGGGGACGGGTGAGGGTCAGGCTTCGGGGAAGTGTTAGGGTTAGGGTTCGGGCTAGGGTTAGGGTTAGGGGACGGGGACGCTTTAGGGTCCAGGTGAGGGTACGGCAACGCTTTAGGGGGAGCGTGCGTGTGAGGGCGCGGGTTAGTGTTAGCGTACGGGTTAGGATTAGGGGACGGGTGAGGGTCAGGCTTCGGGGAAGGGTTAGGGTTAGGGTTCGGGCTAGGGTTAGGGTTAGGGGACGGGGACGGTTTAGGGTCCAGGTGAGGGTATGGCAACGCTTTAGGGGGAGCGTGCGTGTGAGGGCGCGGGTTAGTGTTAGCGTACGGGTTAGGATTAGGGGACGGGTGAGGGTCAGGCTTCGGGGAAGTGTTAGGGTTAGGGTTCGGGCTAGGGTTTGGGTTAGGTGACGGGGACGGTTTAGGGTCCAGGTGAGGGTACGGCAACGCTTTAGGGGGAGCGTGCGTGTGAGGGCGCGGGGTAGTGTTAGCGTACGGGTTAGGATTAGGGGACGGGTGAGGGTCAGGCTTCGGGGAAGGGTTAGGGTTAGGGTTTGGGCTAGGGTTAGGTTTAGGGGACGGGGACGGTTTAGGGTCCAGGTGAGGGTACGGCAACGCTTTAGGGGGAGCGTGCGTGTGAGGGCGCGGGTTAGTGTTAGCGTACGGGTTAGGATTAGGGGACGGGTGAGGGTCAGGCTTCGGGGAAGGGTTAGGGTTAGGGTTCGGGCTAGGGTTAGGGTTAGGGGACGGGGACAGTTTAGGGTCCAGGTGAGGGTACGGCAACGCTTTACGGGGAGCGTGCGTGTGAGGGTGCGGGTTAGTGTTAGCGTACGGGTTACGATTAGGGGACGGTTCAGGGTCATGCTTCGGGGAAGGGTTAGGGTTAGGGTTCGGGCTAGGGTTAGAGTTAGGGGACGGGGACGGTTTAGGGTCCAGGTGAGGGTACGGCAACGTTTTAGGGGGAGCGTGCGTGTGAGGGCGCGGGTTAGTGTTAGCGTACGGGTTAGGATTAGGGGACGGGTGAGGGTCAGGCTTCGGGGAAGGGTTAGGGTTAGGGTTCGGGCTAGGGTTAGCGTTAGGGGACGGGGACGCTTTAGGGTCCAGGTGAGGGTATGGCAATGCTTTAGGGGGAGCGTGCGTGTGAGGGCATGGGTTAGTGTTAGCGTACGGGTTAGGATTAGGGGACGGGTGAGGGTCAGGCTTCGGGGAAGTGTTAGTGTAAGGGTTCGGGCTAGGGTTAGGGTTAGGGGACGGGGACGGTTTAGGGTCCAGGTGAGGGTACGGCAACGCTTTAGGTGGAGCGTGCGTGTGAGGGCGCGGGTTAGTGTTAGCGTACGGGTTAGGATTAGGGGACGGGTGAGGGTCAGGCTTCGGGGAAGGGTTAGGGTTAGGGTTCGGGCTAGGGTTAGGGTTAGAGGACGGGGACGGTTTCGGGTCCAGGTGAGGGTACGGCAACGCTTTAGGGGGAGCGTGCGTGTGAGGGCGCGGGTTAGTGTTAGCGTACGGGTTAGGATTAGGGGACGGGTGAGGGTCAAGCTTCGTGGAAGGGTTAGGGTTAGGGTTCGGGCTAGGGTTAGGGTTAGGGGACGGGGACGGTTTAGGGTCCAGGTGAGGGTACGGCAACGCTTTAGGGGGAGCGTGCGTATGAGGGCGTGGGTTAGTGTTAGCGTACGGGTTAGGATTAGGGGACGGGTGAGGGTCAGGCTTCGCGGAAGGGTTAGGGTTAGGGTTCGGGCTAGGGTTAGGGTTAGGGTTAGGGGACGGTTTAGGGTCCAGGTGAGGGTACGGCAACGCTTTAGGGGGAGCGTGCGTGTGAGGGCGTGGGTTAGTGTTAGAGTATGGGTTAGGATTAGGGGACGGGTGAGGGTCAGGCTTCGGGGAAGGGTTAGGGTTAGGGTTCGGGCTAGGGTTAGGGTTAGGGGACGGGGACGGTTTAGGGTCCAGGTGAGGGTACGGCAACGCTTTAGGGGGACCGTGCGTGTGAGGGCGCGGGTTAGTGTTAGCGTACGGGTTAGGATTAGGGGACGGGTGAGGGTCAGGCTTCGGGGAAGGGTTAGGGTTAGGGTTCGGGCTAGGCTTAGGGTTAGGGGACGGGGACGGTTTAGGGTCCAGGTGAGGGTACGGCAACGCTTTAGGGGGAGCGTGCGTGTGAGGGCGCGGGTTAGTGTTAGCGTACGGGTTAGGATTAGGGGACGGGTGAGGGTCAGGCTTCGGGGAAGGGTTAGGGTTAGTGTTCAGGCTAGGGTTAGGGTTAGGGGACGGGGACGCTTTAGGGTCCAGGTGAGGGTATGGCAATGCTTTACGGGGAGCGTGCGTGTGAGGGCGCGGGTTAGTGTTAGCGTACGGGTTAGGATTAGGGGACGGGTGAGGGTCAGGCTTCGGGGAAGTGTTAGGGTAAGGGTTCGGGCTAGGGTTAGGGTTAGGGGACGGGGACGGTTTAGGGTCCAGGTGAGGGTACGGCAACGCTTAGGGGGAGCGTGCGTGTGAGGGCGCGGGTTAGTGTTAGCGTACGGGTTAGGATTAGGGGACGGGTGAGGGTCAGGCTTCGGGGAAGGGTTAGGGTTAGGGTTCGGGCTAGGGTTAGGGTTAGGTGACGGGGACGGTTTAGGGTCCAGGTGAGGATACGGCAACGCTTTAGGGGGAGCGTGCGTGTGAGGGCGTGGGGTAGTGTTAGCGTACGGGTTAGGATTAGGGGACGGGTGAGGGTCAGGCTTCAGGGAAGGGTTAGGGTTAGGGTTCGGGCTAGGGTTAGGGTTAGTGGACGGGGACGGTTTAGGGTCCAGGTGAGGGTATGGCAATGCTTTAGGGGGAGCGTGGGTGTGAGGGCGCGGGTTAGTGTTAGCGTACGGGTTAGGATTAGGGGACGAGTGAGGGTCAGGCTTCGGGGAAGGGTTAGGGTTAGGGTTTGGGCTAGGCTTAGTGTTAGGGGACGGGGACGGTTTAGGGTCCAGGTGAGGGTACGGCAACGCTTTAGGGGGAGCATGCGTGTGAGGGCGCGGGTTAGTGTTAGCATACGGGTTAGGATTAGGGGACGGGTGAGGGTCAGGCTTCGGGGAAAGGTTAGGGTTAGGGTTCGGGCTAGGGTTAGGGTTAGGGGACGGGGACGGTTTAGGGTCCAGGTGAGGGTACGGCAACGCTTTAGGGGGAGCGTGCGTGTGAGGGCGCGGGGTAGTGTTAGCGTACGGGTTAGGATTAGGGGACGGGTGAGGGTCAGGCTTCGGGAAAGGGTTAGGGTTATGGTTCGGGCTAGGGTTAGGGTTAGGGGACGGGGACGGTTTAGGGTCCAGGTGAGGGTACGGCAATGCTTTAGGGGGAGCGTGCGTGTGAGGGCGCGGGTTAGTGTTAGCGTACGGGTTAGGATTAGGGGACGGGTGAGGGTCAGGCTTCGGGGAAGGGTTAGGGTTATGGTTCGGGCTAGGGTTAGGGTTAGGGGACGGGGACGGTTTAGGGTCCAGTTGAGGGTACGGCAACGCTTTAGGGGGAGCGTCCATGTGAGGGCGTGGGGTAGTGTTAGTGTGCGGGTTAGGATTAGGGGACGGGTGAGGGTCAGGCTTCGGGGAAGTGTTAGGGTTAGGTTTCGGGCTAGGGTTAGGGTTAGGGGACGGGGACGCTTTAGGGTCCAGGTGAGGGTACGGCAACGCTTTAGGGGGAGCGTGCGTGTGAGGGCGTGGGTTAGTGTTAGCGTACGGGTTAGGATTAGGGGACGGGTGAGGGTCAGGCTTCGGGGAAGGGTTAGTGTCAGGGTTCGGGCTAGGGATAGGGTTAGGGGACGGGGACGGTTTAGGGTCCAGGTGAGGGTATGGCAACGCTTTAGGGGGAGCGTGCGTGTGAGGGCGCGGGTTAGTGTTAGCGTACGGGTTAGGATTAGGGGACGGGTGAGGGTCTGGCTTCAGGGAAGGGTAGGGTTAGGGTTCGGGCTAGGGTTAGGGTTAGGGGACAGGGACGGTTTAGGGTCCAGGTGAGGGTACGGCAACGCTTTAGGGGGAGCGTGCGTGTGAGGGCGCGGGTTAGTGTTAGCGTACGGGTTAGGATTAGGGGACGGGTGAGGGTCAGGCTTCGGGGAAGGGTTAGGGTTAGGGTTCGGGCTAGGGTTAGGGTTAGGGGACGGGGACGGTTTAGGGTCCAGGTGACGGTACGGCAACGCTTTAGGGGGAGCGTGGGTGTGAGGGCGCGGGTTAGTGTTAGCGTACGGGTTAGGATTAGGGGACGGGTGAGGGTCAGGCTTCGGGGAAGGGTTAGGGTTAGGGTTCGGGCTAAGGTTAGGGTTAGGGGACGGGGACGGTTTAGGGTCCAGGTGAGGGTACGGCAAGGCTTTAGGGGGAGTGTGCGTGTGAGGGCGCGGGTTAGTGTTAGCGTACGGGTTAGGATTAGGGGACGGGTGAGGGTCAGGCTTCGGGGAAGTGTTAGGGTTAGGGTTCGGGCTAGGGTTAGGGTTAGGGGACGGGGACGGTTTAGGGTCCAGGTGAGGGTACGGCAACGCTTCAGGGGGAGCGTGCGTGTGAGGGCGCGGGTTAGTGTTAACGTACGGTTTAGGATTAGGGGACGGGTGAGGGTCAGGCTTCGGGGAAGGTTTAGGGTTAGGGTTCGGGCTAGGGTTACGGTTAGGGGACGGGGACGGTTTAGGGTCCAGGTGAGGGTACGGCAACGCTTCAGGGGGAGCGTGGGTGTGAGGGCGCGGGTTAGTGTTAGCGTACGGGTTAGGATTAGGGGACGGGTGAGGGTCAGGCTTCGGGGAAGGGTTAGGGTTAGGGTTCGGGCTAGGGTTAGGGATAGGGGACGGGGACGGTTTGGGGTCCAGGTGAGGGCACGGCAACGCTTTAGGGGGAGCGTGGGTGTGAGGGCGCGGGTTAGTGTTAGCGTACGGGTTAGGATTAGGGGACGGGTGAGGGTCAGGCTTCAGGGAAGGGTTAGGGTTAGGGTTCGGGCTAGGTTTAGGGTTAGGGGACGGGGACGGTTTAGGGTCCAGGTGAGGGTACGGCAACGCTTTAGGGGGAGCGTGCGTGTGAGGGCGTGGGTTACTTTTAGCGTACGGGTTAGGATTAGGGGACGGGTGAGGGTCAGGCTTCGGGGAAGTGTTAGGGTTAGGGTTCGGGCTAGGGATAGGGTTAGGGGACGGGGACGGTTTAGGGTCCAGGTGAGGGTATGGCAACGCTTTAGGGGGAGCGTGCGTGTGAGGGCGCGGGTTAGTGTTAGCGTACGGGTTAGGATTAGGGGACGGGTGAGGGTCAGGCTTTGGGGAAGGGTTAGGGTTAGGTTTCGGGCTAGGGTTAGGGTTAGGGGACGGGGACGGTTTAGGGTCCAGGTGAGGGTACGGCAACGCTTTAGGGGGAGCGTGCGTGTGAGGGCGCGGGTTAGTGTTAGCGTACGGGTTAGGATTAGGGGACGGGTGAGGGTCAGGCTTCGGGGAAGGGTTAGGGTTAGGGTTCGGGCTAGGGTTAGGGTTAGGGGACGGGGACGGTTTAGGGTCCAGGTGAGGGTACGGCAACGCTTTAGGTGGAGCGTGCGTGTGAGGGCGCGGGTTAGTGTTAGCGTACGGGTTAGGATTAGGGGACGGGTGAGGGTCAGGCTTCGGGGAAGGGTTAGGGTTAGGGTTCGGGCTAGGGTTAGGGTTAGAGGACGGGGACGGTTTCGGGTCCAGGTGAGGGTACGGCAACGCTTTAGGGGGAGCGTGCGTGTGAGGGCGCGGGTTAGTGTTAGCGTACGGGTTAGGATTAGGGGACGGGTGAGGGTCAGGCTTCGGGGAAGGGTTAGGGTTAGGGTTCGGGCTAGGGTTAGGGTTAGGGGACGGGGACGGTTTAGGGTCCAGGTGAGGGTACGGCAACGCTTTAGGGGGAGCGTGCGTATGAGGGCGCGGGTTAGTGTTAGCGTACGGGTTAGGATTATGGGACGGGTGAGGGTCAGGCTTCGCGGAAGGGTTAGGGTTAGGGTTCGGGCTAGGGTTAGGGTTAGGGGACGGGGACGGTTTAGGGTCCAGGTGAGGGTACGGCAACGCTTTAGGGGGAGCGTGCGTGTGAGGGCGTGGGTTAGTGTTAGAGTATGGGTTAGGATTAGGGGACGGGTGAGGGTCAGGCTTCGGGGAAGGGTTAGGGTTAGGGTTCGGACTAGGGTTAGGGTTAGGGGACGGGGACGGTTTAGGGTACAGGTGAGGGTACGGCAACGCTTTAGGGGGACCGTGCGTGTGAGGGCGCGGGTTAGTGTTAGCGTACGGGTTAGGATAAGGGGACGGGTGAGGGTCAGGCTTCGGGGAAGGGTTAGGGTTAGGGTTCGGGCTAGGCTTAGGGTTAGGGGACGGGGACGGTTTAGGGTCCAGGTGAGGGTATGGCAACGCTTTAGGGGGAGCGTGTGTGTGAGGGCACGGGTTAGTGTTAGCGTACGGGTTAGGATTAGGGGACGGGTGAGGGTCAGGCTTCGGGGAAGGGTTAGGGTTAGGGTTCGGGCTAGGGTTAGGGTTAGGGGACGGGGACGGTTTAGGGTCCAGGTGAGGGTACGGCAACGCTTTAGGGGGAGCGTGCGTGTGAGGGCGCGGGTTAGTGTTAGCGTACGGGTTAGGATTAGGGGACGGGTGAGGGTCAGGCTTCGGGGAAGGGTTAGGGTTAGTGTTCAGGCTAGGGTTAGGGTTAGGGGACGGGGACGCTTTAGGGTCCAGGTGAGGGTATGGCAATGCTTTACGGGGAGCGTGCATGTGAGGGCGCTGGTTAGTGTTAGCGTACGGGTTAGGATTAGGGGACGGGTGAGGGTCAGGCTTCGGGGAAGTGTTAGGGTAAGGGTTCGGGCTAGGGTTAGGGTTAGGGGACGGGGACGGTTTAGGGTCCAGGTGAGGGTACGGCAACGCTTTAGGGGGAGCGTGCGTGTGAGGGCGCGGGTTAGTGTTAGCGTACGGGTTAGGATTAGGGGACGGGTGAGGGTCAGGCTTCGGGGAAGGGTTAGGGTTAGGGTTCGGGCTAGGGTTAGGGTTAGGTGACGGGGACGGTTTAGGGTCCAGGTGAGGATACGGCAACGCTTTAGGGGGAGCGTGCGTGTGAGGGCGTGGGGTAGTGTTAGCGTACGGGTTAGGATTAGGGGACGGGTGAGGGTCAGGCTTCGGGGAAGGGTTAGGGTTAGGGTTCGGGCTAGGGTTAGGGTTAGTGGACGGGGACGGTTTAGGGTCCAGGTGAGGGTATGGCAATGATTTAGGGGGAGCGTGCGTGTGAGGACGCGGGTTAGTGTTAGCGTACGGGTTAGGATTAGGGGACGAGTGAGGGTCAGGCTTCGGGGAAGGGTTAGGGTTAGGGTTCGGGCTAGGCTTAGTGTTAGGGGACGGGGACGGTTTAGGGTCCAGGTGAGGGTACGGCAACGCTTTAGGGGGAGCATGCGTGTGAGGGCGCGGGTTAGTGTTAGCATACGGGTTAGGATTAGGGGACGGGTGAGGGTCAGGCTTCGGGGAAAGGTTAGGGTTAGGGTTCGGGCTAGGGTTAGGGTTAGGGGACGGGGACGGTTTAGGGTCCAGGTGAGGGTACGGCAACGCTTTAGGGGGAGCGTGCGTGTGAGAGCGCGGGTTAGTGTTAGCGTACGGGTTAGGATTAGGGCACGGGTGAGGGTCAGGCTTCGGGAAAGGGTTAGGGTTATGGTTCGGGCTAGGGTTAGGGTTAGGGGACGGGGACGGTTTAGGGTCCAGGTGAGGGTACGGCAATGCTTTAGGGGGAGCGTGCGTGTGAGGGCGCGGGTTAGTGTTAGCGTACGGGTTAGGATTAGGGGACGGGTGAGGGTCAGGCTTCGGGGAAGGGTTAGGGTTATGGTTCGGGCTAGGGTTAGGGTTAGGGGACGGGGACGGTTTAGGGTCCAGGTGAGGGTACGGCAACGCTTTAGGGGGAGCGTGCATGTTAGGGCGTGGGGTAGTGTTAGCGTACGGGTTAGGATTAGGGGACGGGTGAGGGTCAGGCTTCGGGGAAGTGTTAGGGTTAGGGTTCGGGCTAGGGTTAGGGTTAGGGGACGGGGACGCTTTAGGGTCCAGGTGAGGGTACGGCAACGCTTCAGGGGGAGCGTGCGTGTGAGGGCGCGGGTTAGTGTTAGCGTACGGGTTAGGATTAGGGGACGGGTGAGGGTCAGGCTTCGGGGAAGGGTTGGGTTAGGGTTCGGGCTAGGGTTAGGGTTAGGGGACGAGGACGGTTTAGGGTCCAGGTGAGGGTACGGCAACGCTTTACGGGGAGCGTGCGTGTGAGGGTGCGGGTTAGTGTTAGCGTGCGGGTTAGTGTTAGCGTACGGGTTACGATTAGGGGACGGTTCAGGGTCATGCTTCGGGGAAGGGTCAGGGTTAGGGTTCGGGCTAGGGTTAGGGTTAGGTGACGGGGACGGTTTAGGGTCCAGGTGAGGGTACGGCAACACTTTAGGGGGAGCGTGCGTGTGAGGGCGCGGGGTAGTGTTAGCGTACGGGTTAGGATTAGGGGACGGGTGAGGGTCAGGCTTCGGGGAAGGGTTAGGGTTAGGGTTCAGGCTAGGGTTAGAGTTAGGGGACGGGGACGGTTTAGGGTCCATGTGAGGGGACGGCAACGTTTTAGGGGGAGCGTGCGTGTGAGGGCGCGGGTTAGTGTTAGCGTACGGGTTAGGATTAGGGGACGGGTGAGGGTCAGGCTTCGGGGAAGGGTTAGGGTTAGGGTTCGGGCTAGGGTTAGGGTTAGGGGACGGGGACGCTTTAGGGTCCAGGTGAGGGTATGGCAATGCTTTAGGGGGAGCGTGCGTGTGAGGGCGTGGGTTAGTGTTAGCGTACGGGTTAGGATTAGGGGACGGGTGAGGGTCAGGCTTCGGGGAAGTGTTAGGGTAAGGGTTCGAGCTAGGGTTAGGGTTAGGGGACGGGGACGGTTTAGGGTCCAGGTGAGGGTACGGCAACGCTTTAGGCGGAGCGTGCGTGTGAGGGCGCGGGTTAGTGTTAGCGTACGTGTTAGGATTAGGGGACGGGTGAGGTTCATGCTTCGGGGAAGGGTTAGGTTTAGGGTTCGGGCTAGGGTTAGGGTTAGGTGACGGGGATGGTTTAGGGTCCAGGTGAGGATACGGCAACGCTTTAGGGGGAGCGTGCGTGTGAAGGCGTGGGGTAGTGTTAGCGTACGGGTTAGGATTAGGGGACGGGTGAGGGTCAGGCTTCGGGGAAGGGTTAGGGTTAGGGTTCGGGCTAGGGTTAGGGTTAGTGGACGGGGAAGGTTTAGGGTCCAGGTGAGGGTACGGCAACGCTTTAGGGGGAGCGTGCGTGTGAGGGCACGGGTTAGTGTTAGCGTACGGGTTAGGATTAGGGGACGGGTGAGGGTCAGGCTTCGGGGAAGGGTTAGGGTTAGGGTTCGGGCTATGCTTAGGGTTAGGGGACGGGGACGGTTTAGGGTCCAGGTGAGGGTACGGCAACGCTTTATGGGGAGCGTGCGTGTGGGAGCGCGGGTTAGTGTTAGCGTACGGGTTAGGATTAGGGGACGGGTGAGGGTCAGGCTTCGGGGAAGGGTTAGGGTTATGGTTCGGGCTAGGGTTAGGGTTAGGGGACGGGGACGGTTTAGGGTCCAGGTGAGGGTACGGCAACGCTTTATGGGGAGCGTGCGTGTGGGAGCGCGGGTTAGTGTTAGCGTACGGGTTAGGATTAGGGGACGGGTGAGGGTCAGGCTTCGGGGAAGGGTTAGGGTTAGGGTTCGGGCTAGGGTTAGGGTTAGGGGACGGGGACGGTTTAGGGTCCAGGTGAGGGTACGGCAACGCTTTAGGGGGAGCGTGCGTGTGAGAGCGCGGGTTAGTGTTCGCGTGCGGGTTAGGATTATGGGACGGGTGAGGGTCAGGCTTCGGGGAAGGGTTAGGGTTAGGGTTCGGGCTAGGGTTACGGTTAGGGGACGGGGACGGTTTAGGGTCCAGGTGAGCGTACGGCAACGCTTTAGGGGGAGCGTGCGTGTGAGGGCGCGGGTTAGTGTTAGCGTACGGGTTAGGATTAGGGGACGGGTGAGGGTCAGGCTTCGGGGAAGGGTTAGGGTTAGGGTTCGGGCTAGGGTTAGGGTTAGGGGACGGGGACGGTTTAGGGTCCAGTTGAGGGTACGGCAACGCTTTAGGGGGAGCGTGTGTGTGAGGGCGCAGGTTAGTGTTAGCGTACGGGTTAGGATTAGGGGACGGTTGAGGGTCAGGCTTCGGGGAAGTTTTAGGGTTAGGGTTCGGGCTAGGGTTAGGGTTAGGGGACGGGGACGGTTTAGGGTCCAGGTGAGGGTACGGCAACGCTTTAGGGGGAGCGTGCGTGTGAGGGCGCAGTTTAGTGTTAGCGTACGGGTTAGGATTAGGGGACGAGTGAGGGTCAGGCTTCGGGGAAGGGTTACGGTTAGGGTTCGGGCTAGGGTTAGGGTTAGGGGACGGGGACGGTTTAGGGTCCAGGTGAGGGTACAGCAACGCTTTAGGGGGAGCGTCGGTGTGAGGGCGCGGCTTAGTGTTAGCGTACGGGTTAGGATTAGGGGACGGGTGAGGTTCAGGCTTCGGGGAACGGTTAGGGTTAGGGTTCGGGCTAGGGTTAGGGTTAGGGGACGGGGACGGTTTAGGGTCCAGGTGAGGGTACAGCAACGCTTTAGGGGGAGCGTGCGTGTGAGGGCGTGGGTTAGTGTTAGCGTACGGGTTAGGATTAGGGGACGGGTGAGGGTCAGGCTTCGGGGAAGGGTTAGGGTTAGGGTTCGGGCTAGGGTTAGGGTTAGGGGACAGGGACAGTTTAGGGTCCAGGTGAGGGTACGGCAACGCTTTAGGGGGAGCGTGCGTGTGAGGGCGCGGGTTAGTGTTAGCGTACGGGTTAGGATTAGGGGACGGGTGAAGGTCAGGCTTCGGGGAAGCGTTCGGGTTAGGGTTCGGGCTAGGGTTAGGGTTAAGGGACAGGGACGGTTTAGGGTCCAGGTGAGGGTACGGCAACGCTTTAGGGGGAGCGTGCGTGTGAGGGCGCGGTTTAGTGTTAGCATACAAGTTAGGATTAGGGGACGGGTGAGGGTCATGCTTCGGGGAAGGGTTAGGGTTAGGGTTCGGGCTAGGGTTAGGGTTAGGGGACGGGGACGGTTTAGGGTCCAAGTGAGGGTACAGCAACGCTTTAGGGGTAGCGTGCGTGTGAGGGCGCGGGTTAGTGTTAGCGGACGGGTTAGGACTAGGGGACGGGTGAGGGTCAGGCTTCGGGGAAGGGTTAGGGTTAGGGTTCGGGCTAGGGTTAGGGTTAGGGGACGGGGACGGTTTAGGGTCCAGGTGAGGGTACGGCAACGCTTTAGGGGGAGCGTGCGTGTGAGGGCGCGGGTTAGTGTTAGCGTACGGGTTAGGATTAGGGGACGGGTGAGGGTCAGGCTTCGGGGAAGTGTTAGGGTTAGGGTTCGGGCTAGGGTTAGGGTTAGGGGACGGGGACGGTTTAGGGTCCAGGTGAGGGTACGGCAACGCTTTAGGGGGAGCGTGCGTGTGAGGGCGCGGTTTAGTGTTAGCATACAAGTTAGGATTAGGGGACGGGTGAGGGTCATGCTTCGGGGAAGGGTTAGGGTTAGGGTTCGGGCTAGGGTTAGGGTTAGGGGACGGGGACGGTTTAGGGTCCAAGTGAGGGTACAGCAACGCTTTAGGGGTAGCGTGCGTGTGAGGGCGCGGGTTAGTGTTAGCGGACGGGTTAGGACTAGGGGACGGGTGAGGGTCAGGCTTCGGGGAAGGGTTAGGGTTAGGGTTCGGGCTAGGGTTAGGGTTAGGGGACGGGGACGGTTTAGGGTCCAGGTGAGGGTACGGCAACGCTTTAGGGGGAGCGTGCGTGTGAGGGCGCGGGTTAGTGTTAGCGTACGGGTTAGGATTAGGGGACGGGTGAGGGTCAGGCTTCGGGGAAGTGTTAGGGTTAGGGTTCGGGCTAGGGTTAGGGTTAGGGGACGGGGACGGTTTAGGGTCCAGGTGAGGGTACGGCAACGCTTTAGGGGGAGCGTGCGTGTGAGGGCGCGGTTTAGTGTTAGCATACAAGTTAGGATTAGGGGACGGGTGAGGGTCATGCTTCGGGGAAGGGTTAGGGTTAGGTTTCGGGCTAGGGTTAGGGTTAGGTGACGGGGCCGGTTTAGGGTCCAGGTGAGGGTACGGCAACGCTTTATGGGGAGCGTGCGTGTAAGGGCGCGGGGTAGTGTTAGCGTACGGGTTAGCATAAGGGGACAGGTGAGGGTCAGGCTTTGGGGAAGGGTTAGGGTTAGGGTTCGGTCTAGGGTTAGGGTTAGGGGACGGGGACGGTTTAGGGTCCAGGTGAGGGTACAGCAACGCTTTAGGGGGAGCGTGCGTGTGAGGGCGTGGGTTAGTGTTAGCGTACGGGTTAGGATTAGGGGACGGGTGAGGGTCAGGCTTCGGGGAAGTGTTAGGGTTAGTGTTCGGGCTAGGGTTAGGGTTAGGGGACGGGGACGGTTTAGGGTCCAGGTGAGGGTACGGCAACGCTTTAGGGGGAGCGTGCGTGTGAGGGCGCGGGTTAGTGTTAGCGTACGGGTTAGGATTAGGGGACGGGTGAGGGTCAGGCTTCGGGGAATGGTTAGAGTTAGGGTTCGGGCTAGGGTTAGGGTTAGAGGACGGGGACGGTTTAGGGTCCAGGTGAGGGTACGGCAACGCTTTAGGGGGAGCATGCGTGTGAGGGCGCGGGTTAGTGTTAGCGTACGGGTTAGGATTAGGGGACGGGTGAGGGTCAGGCTTCGGGAAGGGTTAGGTTTAGGGTTCGGGCTAGGGTTAGGGTTAGGGGACGGGGACGGTTTAGGGTCCAGGTGAGGGTACGGCAACGCTTTAGGGGGAGCGTGTGTGTGAGGGCGCGGGTTAGTGTTAGCGTACGGGTTAGGATTTGGGGACGGGTGAGGGTCAGGCTTCGGGGAAGGGTTAGGGTTAGGGTTCGGTCTAGGTTTAGGGTTAGGGGACGGGGACGGTTTAGGGTCCAGGTGAGCGTACGGCAACGCTTTAGGGGGAGCGTGCGTGTGAGGGCGCGGGTTTGTGTTAGCATATGGGTTAGGATTAGGGGACGGGTGAGGGTCATGCTTCGGGGAAGGGTTAGGTTTAGGGTTCGGGCTAGGGTTAGGGTTAGGGGACGGGGACGTTTTGGGGTCCAGGTGAGGGTACGGCAACGCTTTACGGGGAGCGTGCGTGTGAGGGCGCGGGTTAGTGTTAGCGTACGGGTTAGGATTATGGGACGGGTGAGGGTCAGGCTTCGGGGAAGGGTTAGGGTTAGGGTTCGGGCTAGGGTTAGGGTTAGGGGACAGGGACAGTTTAGGGTCCAGGTGAGGGTACGGCAACGCTTTAGGGGGAGCGTGCGTGTGAGGGCGCGGGTTAGTGTTAGCGTACGGGTTAGGATTAGGGGACGGGTGAAGGTCAGGCTTCGGGGAAGGGTTCGGGTTAGGGTTCGGGCTAGGGTTAGGGTTAAGGGACAGGGACGGTTTAGGGTCCAGGTGAGGGTACGGCAACGCTTTAGGGGGAGCGTGCGTGTGAGGGCGCGGTTTAGTGTTAGCATACAAGTTAGGATTAGGGGACGGGTGAGGGTCATGCTTCGGGGAAGGGTTAGGGTTAGGGTTCGGGCTAGGGTTAGGGTTAGGGGACGGGGACGGTTTAGGGTCCAAGTAAGGGTACAGCAACGCTTTAGGGGTAGCGTGCGTGTGAGGGCGCGGGTTAGTGTTAGCGGACGGGTTAGGACTAGGGGACGGGTGAGGGTCAGGCTTCGGGGAAGGGTTAGGGTTAGGGTTCGGGCTAGGGTTAGGGTTAGGGGACGGGGACGGTTTAGGGTCCAGGTGAGGGTACGGCAACGCTTTAGGGGGAGCGTGCGTGTGAGGGCGCGGGTTAGTGTTAGCGTACGGGTTAGGATTAGGGGACGGGTGAGGGTCAGGCTTCGGGGAAGTGTTAGGGTTAGGGTTCGGGCTAGGGTTAGGGTTAGGGGACGGGGACGGTTTAGGGTCCAGGTGAGGGTACGGCAACGCTTTAGGGGGAGCGTGCGTGTGAGGGCGTGGGTTAGTGTTAGCGTACGGGTTAGGATTAGGTGACGGGTGAGTGTCAGGCTTCGGGGAATGGTTAGGGTTTGGGTTCGGGCTAGGGTTAGGGTTAGGGGACGGGGACGGTTTAGGGTCCAGGTGAGGGTACGGCAACGCTTTAGGGGGAGCGTACGTGTGAGGGCGCGGGTTAGTGTTAGCGTACGGGTTAGGATTAGGGGACGGGTGAGGGTCAGGCTTCGGGGAAGGGTTAGGGTTAGGGTTCGGGCTAGGGTTAGGGTTAGGGGACGGGGACGGTTTAGGGTCCAGGTGAGGGTACGGCAACGCTTTAGGGGGAGCGTGCGTGTGAGGGCGCGGGGTAGTGTTAGCGTACGGGTTAGGATTAGGGGACGGGTGAGGGTCAGGCTTCGGGGAAGGGTTAGGGTTAGGGTTCGGGGTAGGGTTATGGTTAGGGGACGGGGATGGTTTAGGGTCCAGGTGAGGGTACGGCAACGCTTTAGGGGGAGCGTGCGTGTGAGGGCGCGGTTTAGTGTTAGCATACAAGTTAGGATTAGGGGACGGGTGAGGGTCATGCTTCGGGGAAGGGTTAGGGTTAGGTTTCGGGCTAGGGTTAGGGTTAGGTGACGGGGCCGGTTTAGGGTCCAGGTGAGGGTACGGCAACGCTTTATGGGGAGCGTGCGTGTAAGGGCGCGGGGTAGTGTTAGCGTACGGGTTAGCATAAGGGGACAGGTGAGGGTCAGGCTTTGGGGAAGGGTTAGGGTTAGGGTTCGGGCTAGGGTTAGGGTTAGGGGACGGGGACGGTTTATGGTCCAGGTGAGGGTACGGCAACGCTTTAGGGGGAGTGTGCGTGTGAGGGCGCGGGTTAGTGTTAGCGTACGGGTTAGGATTAGGGGAAGGGTGAAGGTCAGGCTTCGGGGAAGGGTTAGGGTTAGGGTTCGGGCTAGGGTTAGGGTTAGGGGACGGGGACGGTTTAGGGTCCAGGTGAGGGTACGGCAACGCTTTAGGGGGAGCGTGCGTGTGAGGGCGCGGGTTAGTGTTAGCGTACGGGTTAGGATTAGGGGACGGGTGAGGGTCAGGCTTCGGGGAAGGGTTAGGGTTAGGGTTCGGGCTAGGGTTAGGGTTAGGGGACGGGGACGGTTTAGGTTCCAGGTGACGGTACGGCAACGCTTTAGGTGGAGCGTGCGTGTGAGGGCGCGGGTTAGTGTTAGCGTACGGGTTAGGATTAGGGGACGGGTGAGGGTCAGGCTTCGGGGAAGGGTTAGGGTTAGGGTTAGGGGACGGGGACGGTTTAGGGTCCAGGTGAGGGTACGCCAACACTTTAGGGGAAGCGTGCGTGTGAGGGCGTGGTGTAGTGTTAGCGTACGGGTTAGGATTAGGGGACGGGTGACGGTCAGGCTTCGGGGAAGGGTTAGGGTTAAGGTTCGGGCTAGGGTTAGGGTTAGGGGACGGGGATGGTTTAGGGTCCAGGAGAGGGTACGGCAACGCTTTAGGGGGAGCGTGCGTGTGAGGGCGTGGGTTAGTGTTAGCGTACGGGTTAGGATTAGGGGACGGGTGAGGGTCAGGCTTCGGGGAAGTGTTAGGGTTAGGGTTCGGGCTAGGGTTAGGGTTAGGGGACGGGGACGGTTTAGGGTCCAGGTGAGGGTACGGCAACACTTTAGGGGGAGCGTGCATGTGAGGGCGTGGGTTAGTGTTAGCGTACGGGTTAGGATTAGGGGACGGGTGAGGGTCAGGCTTCGGGGAAGGTTTAGGGTTAGGGTTCGGGCTAGGGTTAGGGTTAGGGGACGGGGACGGTTGAGGGTCCAGGTGAGGGTACGGCAACGCTTTAGGGGGAGCGTGCGTGTGAGGGCGCGGGTTAGTGTTAGCGTACGGGTTAGGATTAGGGGACGGGTGAGGGTCAGGTTTCGGGGAAGGGTTAGGGTTAGGGTTCGGGCTAGAGTTAGGGTTAGGGGACGGGGACGGTTTAGGGTCCAGGTGAGGGTACGGCAACGCTTTAGGGGGAGCGTGCGTGTGAGGGCGAGGGGTAGTGTTAGCGTACGGGTTAGGATTAGGGGACGGTTGAGGGTCATGCTTCGGGGAAGGGTTAGGGTTAGGGTTCGGGCTAGGGTTAGGGTTAGGTGACGGAGATGGTTTAGGGTCCAGGTGAGGGTACGGCAACGCTTTAGGGGGAGCGTGCGTGTGAGGGCGCGGGGTAGTGTTAGCGTACGGGTTAGGATTAGGGGACGGGTGAGGGTCAGGCTTCGGGGAAGGGTTAGGGTTAGGGTTCGGGCTAGGGTTAGGGTTAGGGGACGGGGAAGGTTTAGGATCCAGGTGAGGGTACGGCAAAGCTTTAGGGGGAGCGTGTGTGTGAGGGCGCGGGTTAGTGTTAGTGTATGGCTTAGGATTAGGGGACGGGTGAGGGTCATGCTTCGGGGAAGGTTTAAATTTAGGGTTCGGGCTAGGGTTAGGGTTAGGTGACGGGGACGGTTTAGGGTCCAGGTGAGGGTACGGCAACGCTTTAGGGGGAGCGTGCGTGTGAGGGCGCGGTGTAGTGTTAGCGTACGGGTTAGGATTAGGGGACGGGTGAGGGTCAGGCTTCGGGGAAGGGTTAGGGTTAGGGTTCGGGCTAGGGTTAGGGTTAGGTGACGGGGACGGTTTAGGGTCCAGGTGAGGGTACGGCAACGCTTTAGGGGGAGCGTGCGTGTGAGGGCGCGGGGTAGTGTTAGTGTACGGGTTAGGATTAGGGGATGGGTGAGGGTCAGGCTTCGGGGAAGGGTTAGGGTTAGGGTTCGGGCTAGGGTTAGGGTTAGGGGACGGGGACGGTTTAGGGTCCAGGTGAGGGTACGGCAACGCTTTAGGGGGAGCATGCATGTGAGCGCGCGGGTTAGTGTTAGCGTGCGGGTTAGGATTAGGGGACGGGTGAGGGTCAGGCTTCGGGGAAGGGTTAGGGTTAGGGTTCGGGCTACGGTTAGGGTTACGGGACAGGGACGGTTTAGGGTCCAGGTGAGGGTACAGCAACGCTTTAGGGGGAGCGTGCCTGTGAGTGCGCCAGTTACTGTTAGCGTACGGGTTAGGATTAGGGACGGGTGAGGGTCAGGCTTCGGGGAAGGGTTAGGGTTAGGGTGCGGGCTAGGGTTAGGGTTAGGGGATGGGGACGGTTTAGGGTCCAGGAGAGGGTACGGCAACGCTTTAGGGGGAGCGTGCGTGTGAGGGCGCGGGTTAGTGTTAGCGTACGGGTTAGGATTAGGGGACGGGTGAGGGTCAGGCTTCGGGGAAGGGTTAGGGTTAGGGTTCAGTCTAGGGTTAGTGTTAGGGGACGGGGACGGTTTAGGGTCCAGGTGAGGGTACGGCAATGCTTTAGGGGGAGCGTGCGTGTGACGGCGCGGGTTAGTGTTAGCGTACGGGTTAAGATTAGGGGACGGGTGAGGGTCAGGCTTCGGGGAAGGGTTAGGGTTAGGGTTCGGGCTAGGGTTAGGGTAAGGTGACGGGGCCGGTTTAGGGTCCAGGTGAGGGTACGGCAACGCTTTATGGGGAGCGTGCGTGTGAGGGCGCGGGGTAGTGTTAGCGTACGGGTTAGGATTAGGGGACGGGTGAGGGTCAGGCTTCGGGGAAGGGTTAGGTTTAGGGTTCGGGCTAGGGTTAGGGTTAGGGGACGGGGACGGTTTAGGGTCCAGGTGAGGGTACGGCAAGGCTTTAGGGGGAGCGTGCGTGTGAGGGCGCGGGTTAGTGTTAGCGTACGGGTTAGGATTAGGGGACGGGTGAGGGTCAGGCTTCGGGGAAGTGTTAAGCTTAGGGTTCGGGATAGGGTTAGGGTTAGGGGACGGGGACGGTTTAGGGTACAGGTGAGGGTACGGCAACGCTTCAGGGGGAGCGTGCGTGTGAGGGCGCGGGTTAGTGTTAAAGTACGGGTTAGGATTAGGGGACGGGTGAGGGTCAGGCTTCTGGGAAGGGTTAGGGTCAGGGTTCGGGCTAGGGATACGGTTAGGGGACGGGGACGGTTTAGGGTCCAGGTGAGGGTACGGCAACGCTTTAGGGGGAGCATGCGTGTGAGGGCGCGGGTTAGTGTTAGCGTACGGGTTAGGATTAGGGGACGGGTGAGGGTCTGGCTTCGGGGAAGGGTAGGGTTAGGGTTCGGGCTAGGGTTAGGGTTAGGGGACAGGGACGGTTTAGGGTCCAGGTGAGGGTACGGCAACGCTTTAGGGGGAGCGTGAGTGTGAGGGCGCGGGTTAGTGTTAGCGTACGGGTTAGGATTAGGGGACGGGTGAGGGTCAGGCTTCGGGGAAGTGTTAGGGTTAGGGTTCGGGCTAGGGTTAGGGTTAGGGGACGGGGACGGTTTAGGGTCCAGGTGAGAGTACGGCAACGCTTTAGTGGGAGCGTGCGTGTGAGGGCGTGCGTTAGTGTTAGCGTACGGGTTAGGATTAGGGGACGTGTGAGGGTCAGGCTTCGGGGAAGGGTTAGGGTTAGGGTTCGGGCTAGGGTTAGGGTTAGGGCACAGGGACGGTTTAGGGTCCAGGTGAGGGTACGGCAACGCTTTAGGGGGAGCGTGCGTGTGAGGGCGCGGGTTAGTGTTAGCGTACGTGTTAGGATTAGGGGACGGGTGAGGGTCAGGCTTCGGGGAAGGGTTAGGGTTAGGGTTCGGGCTAGGGTTAGGGTTAGGTGATGGGGACGGTTTAGGGTCCAGGTGAGGGTACGGCAACGCTTTAGGTGGAGCGTGCGTGTGAGGGCGCGGATTAGTGTTAGCGTACGGGTTAGGATTAGGGGACGGGTGAGGGTCAGGCTTCGGGGAAGTGTTAGGGTTAGGGTTCGGGCTAGGGTTAGGGTTAGGGGACGGGGACGGTTTAGGGTCCAGGTGAGGGCACAGCAACGCTTTAGGGGGAGCGTGCGTGTGAGGGCGCGGGTTAGTGTTAGCGTACGGGTTAGGATTAGGGGACGGGTGATGGTCAGGCTTCGGGGAAGGGTTAGGGTTAGGGTTCGGGCTTCTGTTAGGGTTAGGGGACGGGGACGGTTTAAGGTCCAGGTGAGGGTACGGCAACGCTTTAGGGGGAGCGTGCGTGTGAGGGCGCGGGTTAGCGTTAGCGTACGGGTTAGGATTAGGGGACGGGTGAGGGTCAGGCTTCGGGGAAGGGTTAGGGTTAGGGTTCGGGCTAGGGTTAGGGTTAGGGGACGGGGACGGTTTAGGGTCCAGGTGAGGGTACGGCAACGCTTTAGGGGGAGCGTGCGTGTTAGGGTGCGGGTTATTGTTAGCGTACGGGTTAGGATTAGGGGACGGGTGAGGGTCAGGCTTCGGGGAAGGGTTAGGGTCAGGGTTCGGGCTAGGGATAGGGTTAGGGGACGGGGACGGTTTAGGGTCCAGGTGAGGGTACGGCAACGCTTTAGGGGGAGCGTGCGTGTGAGGGCGCGGGTTAGTGTTAGCGTACGGGTTAGGATTAGGGGACGGGTGAGGGTCTGGCTTCGGGGAAGGGTAGGGTTAGGGTTCGGGCTAGGGTTAGGGTTAGGGGACAGGGACGGTTTAGGGTCCAGGTGAGGGTACGGCAACGCTTTAGGGGGAGCGTGCGTGTGAGGGCGCGGGTTAGTGTTAGCGTACGGGTTAGGATTAGGGGACGGCTGAGGGTCAGGCTTCGGGGAAGGGTTAGGGTTAGGGTTCGGGCTAGGGTTAGGGTTAGGGGACGGGGACGGTTTAGGGTCCAGGTGACGGTACAGCAACGCTTTAGGGGGAGCGTGGGTGTGAGGGCGCGGGTTAGTGTTAGCGTACGGGTTAGGATTAGGGGACGGGTGAGGGTCAGGCTTCGGGGAAGGGTTAGGTTTAGGGTTCGGGCTAGGGTTAGGGTTAGGGGACGGGGACGGTTTAGGGTCCAGGTGAGGGTACGGCAAGGCTTTAGGGGGAGCGTGCGTGTGAGGGCGCGGGTTAGTGTTAGCGTACGGGTTAGGATTAGGGGACGGGTGAGGGTCAGGCTTCGGGGAAGTGTTAGGGTTAGGGTTCGGGCTAGGGTTAGGGTTAGGGGACGGGGACGGTTTAGGGTCCAGGTGAGGGTACGGCAACGCTTCAGGGGGAGCGTGCGTGTGAGGGCGCGGGTTAGTGTTAACGTACGGGTTAGGATTAGGGGACGGGTGAGGGTCAGGCTTCGGGGAAGGTTTAGGGTTAGGGTTCGGGCTAGGGTTACGGTTAGGGGACGGGGACGGTTTAGGGTCCAGGTGAGGGTACGGCAACGCTTCAGGTGGAGCGTGGGTGTGAGGGCGCGGGTTAGTGTTAGCGTACGGGTTAGGATTAGGGGACGGGTGAGGGTCAGGCTTCGGGGAAGGGTTAGGGTTAGGGTTTGGGCTAGGGTTAGGGATAGGGGACAGGGACGGTTTAGGGTCCAGGTGAGGGCACAGCAACGCTTTAGGGGGAGCGTGGGTGTGAGGGCGCGGGTTAGTGTTAGCGTACGGGTTAGGATTAGGGGACGGGTGAGGGTCAGGCTTCAGGGAAGGGTTAGGGTTAGGGTTCGGGCTAGGTTTAGGGTTAGGGGACGGGGACGGTTTAGGGTCCAGGTGAGGGTACGGCAACGCTTTAGGGGGAGCGTGCGTGTGAGGGCGTGGGTTACATTTAGCGTACGGGTTAGGATTAGGGGACGGGTGAGGGTCAGACTTTGGGGAAGGGTTAGGGTTAGGGTTCGGGCTAGGTTTAGGGTTAGGGGACGGGGACGGTTTAGGGTCCAGGTGAGGGTACGGCAACGCTTTAGGGGGAGCGTGCGTGTGAGGGCGCGGGTTAGTGTTAGCGTACGGGTTAGGATTAGGGGACGGGTGAGGGTCAGGCTTCGGGGAGGGTTAGGGTTAGGGTTCGGGCTAGGGTTAGGGTTAGGGGACGGGGACGGTTTAGGGTCCAGGTGAGGGTACGGCAACGCTTTAGGGGGAGCGTGCATGTGAGGGCGTGGGTTAGTGTTAGCGTACGGGTTAGGATTAGGGGACGGGTGAGGGTCAGGCTTCGGGGAAGCGTTAGGGTTAGGGTTCGGGCTAGGGTTAGGGTTAGGGGACGGGGACGGTTTAGGGTCCAGGTGAGGGTACGGCAACGCTTTAGGGGGAGCGTGCGTGTGAGGGCGCAGGTTAGTGTTAGCGTACGGGTTAGGATTAGGGGACGGGTGAGGGTCAGGCTTCGGGGAAGGGTTAGGGTTAGGGTTCGGGCTAGGGTTAGGGTTAGGGGACGGGGACGGTTTAGGGTCCAGGTGAGGGTACGGCAACGCTTTAGGTGGAGCGTGCGTGTGAGGGCGTGGGTTAGTGTTAGCGTACGGGTTAGGATTAGGGGACGGGTGAGGGTCAGGCTTCGGGGAAGGGTTAGGGTTAGGGTTCGGGCTAGGGTTAGGGTTAGAGGACGGGGACGGTTTCGGGTCCAGGTGAGGGTACGGCAACGCTTTAGGGGGAGCGTGCGTGTGAGGGCGCGGGTTAGTGTTAGCGTACGGGTTAGGATTAGGGGACGGGTGAGGGTCAGGCTTCGGGGAAGGGTTAGGGTTAGGGTTCGGGCTAGGGTTAGGGTTAGGGGACGGGGACGGTTTAGGGTCCAGGTGAGGGTACGGCAACGCTTTAGGGGGAGCGTGCGTATGAGGGCGCGGGTTAGTGTTAGCGTACGGGTTAGGATTAGGGGACGGGTGAGGGTCAGGCTTCGCGGAAGGGTTAGGGTTAGGGTTCGGGCTAGGGTTAGGGTTAGGGGACGGGGACGGTTTAGGGTCCAGGTGAGGGTACGGCAACGCTTTAGGGGGAGCGTGCGTGTGAGGGCGTGGGTTAGTGTTAGAGTATGGGTTAGGATTAGGGGACGGGTGAGGGTCAGGCTTCGGGGAAGGGTTAGGGTTAGGGTTCGGGCTAGGGTTAGGGTTAGGGGACGGGGACGGTTTAGGGTCCAGGTGAGGGTACGGCAACGCTTTAGGGGGAGCGTGCGTGTGAGGGGGCGGGTTAGTGTTAGCGTACGGGTTAGGATTAGGGGACGGGTGAGGGTCAGGCTTCGGGGAAGGGTTAGGGTTAGGGTTCGGGTTAGGCTTAGGGTTAGGGGACGGGGACGGTTTAGGGTCCAGGTGAGGGTACGGCAACGCTTTAGGGGGAGCGTGCGTGTGAGGGCGCAGGTTAGTGTTAGCGTACGGGTTAGGATTAGGGGACGGGTGAGGGTCAGGCTTCGGGGAAGGGTTAGGGTTAGGGTTCGGGCTACGGTTAGGGTTAGGGGACGGGGACGGTTTAGGGTCCAGGTGAGGGTACGGCAACGCTTTAGGGGCAGCGTGCGTGTGAGAGCGCGGGTTAGTGTTAGCGTACGGGTTAGGATTAGGGGACGGGTGAGGGTCAGGCTTCGGGGAAGGGTTAGGGTTAGGGTTCGGGCTAGGGTTAGGGTTAGGGGACGGGGACGGTTTAGGGTTCAGGTGAGGGTACGGCAACGCTTTAGGGGGAGCGTGCATGTGAGGGCGCAGGTTAGTGTTAGCGTACGGGTTAGGATTAGGGGACGGGTGAGGGTCAGGCTTCGGGGAAGGGTTAGGGTTAGTGTTCAGGCTAGGGTTAGTGTTAGGGGACGGGGACGCTTTAGGGTCCAGGTGAGGGTATGGCAATGCTTTACGGGGAGCGTGCGTGTGAGGGCGCGGGTTAGTGTTAGCGTACGGGTTAGGATTAGGGGACGGGTGAGGGTCAGGCTTCGGGGAAGTGTTAGGGTAAGGGTTCGGGCTAGGGTTAGGGTTAGGGGACGGGGACGGTTTAGGGTCCAGGTGAGGGTACGGCAACGCTTTAGGGGCAGCGTGCGTGTGAGGGCGCGGGTTAGTGTTAGCGTACGGGTTAGGATTAGGGGACGGGTGAGGGTCAGGCTTCGGGGAAGGGTTAGGGTTAGGGTTCGAGCTAGGGTTAGGGTTAGGTGACGGGGACGTTTTAGGGTCCAGGTGAGGATACGGCAACGCTTTAGGGGGAGCGTGCGTGTGAGGGCGTGGGGTAGTGTTAGCGTACGGGTTAGGATTAGGGGACGGGTGAGGGTCAGGCTTCGGGGAAGGGTTAGGGTTAGGGTTAGGGTTCGGGCTAGGGTTAGGGTTAGTGGACGGGGACCGTTTAGGGTCCAGGTGAGGGTACGGCAATATTTTAGGGGGAGCGTGCGTGTGAGGGCGCGGGTTAGTGTTAGCGTACGGGTTAGGATTAGGGGACGAGTGAGGGTCAGGCTTCGGGGAAGGGTTAGGGTTAGGGTTCGGGCTAGGCTTAGTGTTAGGGGACGGGGACGGTTTAGGGTCCAGGTGAGGGTACGGCAACGCTTTAGGGGGAGCATGTGTGTGAGGGCGCGGGTTAGTGTTAGCATACGGGTTAGGATTAGGGGACGGGTGAGGGTCAGGCTTCGGGGAAAGGTTAGGGTTAGGGTTCGGGCTAGGGTTAGGGTTAGGGGACGGGGACGCTTTAGGGTCCAGGTGAGGGTACGGCAACGCTTTAGGGGGAGCGTGCGTGTGAGAGCGCGGGTTAGTGTTAGCGTACGGGTTAGGATTAGGGGACGGGTGAGGGTCAGGCTTCGGGAAAGGGTTAGGGTTATGGTTCGGGCTAGGGTTAGGGTTAGGGGACGGGAACGGTTTAGGGTCCAGGTGAGGGTACGGCAATGCTTTAGGGGGAGCGTGCATGTGAGGGCGCGGGTTAGTGTTAGCGTACGGGTTAGGATTAGGGGACGGGTGAGGGTCAGGCTTCGGGGAAGGGTTAGGGTTATGGTTCGGGCTAGGGTTAGGGTTAGGGGACGGGGACGGTTTAGGGTCCAGTTGAGGGTACGGCAACGCTTTAGGGGGAGCGGGCATGTGAGGGCGTGGGGTAGTGTTAGCATACGGGTTAGGATTAGGGGACGGGTGAGGGTCAGGCTTCGGGGAAGTGTTAGGGTTAGGGTTCGGGCTAGGGTTAGGGTTAGGGGACGGGGACGCTTTAGGGTCCAGGTGAGGGTACGGCAACGCTTTAGGGGGAGCGTGCGTGTGAGGGCGCGGGTTAGTGTTAGCGTACGGGTTAGGATTAGGGGACGGTTGAGGGTCAGGCTTCGGGGAAGTGTTAGGGTTAGGGTTCGGGCTAGGGTTTGGGTTAGGGGACGGGGACGGTTTAGGGTCCAGGTGAGGGTACGGCAACGCTTTAGGGGGAGCGTGCGTGTGAGGGCGCGGGGTAGTGTTAGCGTACGGGTTAGGATTAGGGGACGGGTGAGGGTCAGGCTTCGGGGAAGGGTTAGGGTTAGGGTTCGGGCTAGGGTTAGGGTTAGGGGACGGGGACGGTTTAGGGTCCAGGTGAGGGTACGGCAACGCTTTACGGGGAGCGTGCGTGTGAGGGTGCGGGTTAGTGTTAGCGTACGGGTTAGGATTAGGGGACGGGTGAGGGTCAGGCTTCGGGGAAGGGTTAGGGTTAGGGTTCGGGCTAGGGTTAGGGTTAGGTGACGGGGACGGTTTAGGGTCCAGGTGAGGGTACGGCAACACTTTAGGGGGAGCGTGCGTGTGAGGGCGCGGGTTAGTGTTAGCGTACGGGTTAGGATTAGGGGACGGGTGAGGGTCAGGCTTCGGGGAAGGGTTAGGGTTAGGGTTCGGGCTAGGGTTAGAGTTAGGGGACGGGGAAGGTTTAGGGTCCAGGTGAGGGTACGGCAACGCTTTAGGGGGAGCGTGCGTGTGAGGGCGCGGGTTAGTGTTAGCGTACGGGTTAGGATTAGGGGACGGGTGAGGGTCAGGCTTCGGGGAAGGGTTAGGGTTAGGGTTCGGGCTAGGGTTAGGGTTAGGGGACGGGGACGGTTTAGGGTCCAGGTGAGGGTACGGCAACGCTTTAGGGGGAGCGTGCGTGTGAGGGCGCAGGTTAGTGTTAGCGTATGGGTTAGGATTAGGGGACGGGTGAGGGTCAGGCTTCGGGGAAGGGTTAGGGTTAGGGTTCGGGCTAGGGTTAGGGGACGGGGACGGTTTAGGGTCCAGGTGAGGGTATGGCAATGCTTTAGGGGGAGCGTGCATGTGAGGGCGCGGGTTAGTGTTAGCGTATGGGTTAGGATTAGGGGACAGGTGAGGGTCAGGCTTCGGGGAATGGTTAGGGTTAGGGTTCGGGCTACGGTTAGGGTTAGGGGACAGGGACGGTTTAGGGTCCAGGTGAGGGTACGGCAACGCTTTAGGGGGAGCGTGCGTGTGAGGGCGCGGGTTAGTGTTAGCGTACGGGTTAGGATTAGGTGACGGGTGAGTGTCATGCTTCGGGGAAGGGTTACGGTTAGGGTTCGGGCTAGGGTTAGGGTTAAGGGACGGGGACGGTTTAGGGTCCTGGTGAGGGTACGGCAACGCTTTAGGGGGAGCGTGCGTGTGAGGGCGCGGGTTAGTGTTAGCGTACGGGTTAGGATTAGGGGACGGGTGAGGGTCAGGCTTCGGGGAAGGGTTAGGGTTAGGGTTCGGGCTAGGGTTAGGGTTAGGGGACGGGGACGGTTTAGGGTCCAGGGGAGGGTACGGCAACACTTTAGGGGGAGCGTACGTGTGAGGGCATGGGTTAGTGTTAGCGTATGGGTTAGGATTAGGGGACAGGTGAGTGTCAGGCTTCGGGGAAGGGTTAGGGTTAGGGTTCGGGCTAGGGTTAGGTTTAGGGGACGGGGACGGTTTAGGGTCCAGGTGAGGGTACGGCAACGCTTTAGGGGGAGCGTGCGTGTGAGGGCGCGGGTTACTGTTAGCGTACGGGTTAGGATTAGGGGACGGGTGAGGGTCAGGCTTCGGGGAAGGGTTAGGGTTAGGGTTCGGGCTAGGGTTAGGGTTAGGGGACGGGGACGGTTTAGGGTCCAGGTGAGGGTACGGCAACGCTTTAGGGGGAGCGTGCGTGTGAGGGCGCAGGTTAGTGTTAGCGTATGGGTTAGGATTAGGGGACGGGTGAGGGTCAGGCTTCGGGGAAGGGTTAGGGTTAGGGTTCGGGCTAGGGTTAGGGGACGGGGACGGTTTAGGGTCCAGGTGAGGGTATGGCAATGCTTTAGGGGGAGCGTGCATGTGAGGGCGCGGGTTAGTGTTAGCGTATGGGTTAGGATTAGGGGACAGCTGAGGGTCAGGCTTCGGGGAATGGTTAGGGTTAGGGTTCGGGCTACGGTTAGGGTTAGGGGACAGGGACGGTTTAGGGTCCAGGTGAGGGTACGGCAACGCTTTAGGGGGAGCGTGCGTGTGAGGGCGCGGGTTAGTGTTAGCGTACGGGTTAGGATTAGGAGACGGGTGAGTGTCATGCTTCGGGGAAGGGTTACGGTTAGGGTTCGGGCTAGGGTTAGGGTTAAGGGACGGGGACGGTTTAGGGTCCTGGTGAGGGTACGGCAACGCTTTAGGGGGAGCGTGCGTGTGAGGGCGCGGGTTAGTGTTAGCGTACGGGTTAGGATTAGGGGACGGGTGAGGGTCAGGCTTCGGGGAAGGGTTAGGGTTAGGGTTCGGGCTAGGGTTAGGGTTAGGGGACGGGGACGGTTTAGGGTCCAGGTGAGGGTACGGCAACGCTTTAGGGGGAGCGTGCGTGTGAGAGCGTGGGTTAGTGTTAGCGTACGGGTTAGGATTAGGGGACGGGTGAGGGTCAGGCTTCGGGGAAGGGTTAGGGTTAGGGTTCGGGCTAGGGTTAGGGTTAGGGGACGGGGACGGTTTAGGGTCCAGGTGAGGGTAAGGCAACGCTTTAGGGGGAGCGTGCGTGTGAGGGCGCAGGGTAGTGTTAGCGTACGGGTTAGGATTAGGGGACGGGTGAGGGTCAGGCTTCGGGGAAGGGTTAGGGTTAGGGTTCGGGCTAGGGTTAGGGTTAGGTGACGGGGACGGTTTACGGTCCAGGGGAGGGTACGGCAACGCTTTAGGGGGAGCGTGCGTGTGAGGGCGCGGGGTAGTGTTAGCGTACGGGTTAGGATTAGGGGACGGGTGAGGGTCAGGCTTCGGGGAAGGGTTAGGGTTAGGGTTCGGGCTAGGGTTAGGGTTAGGGGACGGGGACGGTTTAGGGTCCAGGTGAGGGTACTGCAACGCTTTAGGGGGAGCGTGGATGTGAGGGCGCGGGTTAGTGTTAGCGTACGGGTTAGGATTAGGGGACAGGTGAGGGTCAGGCTTCGGGGAAGGGTTAGGGTTAGGGTTCGGGCTAGGGTTAGGGTTAGGGGACGGGGACGGTTTAGGGTCCAGGTGAGGGTACGGCAACGCTTTAGGGGGAGCGTGCGTGTGAGGGTGCGGGTTAGTGTTAGCGTACGGGTTAGGATTAGGGGACGGGTGAGGGTCAGGCTTCGGGGAAGGGTTAGGGTTAGGGTTCGGCCTAGGGTTAGGGTTAGGTGACGGGGACGGTTTAGGGTACAGGTGAGGGTACGGCAACGCTTTAGGGGGAGCGTGCGTGTGAGGGCGCGGGTTAGTGTTAGCGTACGGGTTAGGATTAGGGGACGGGTGAGGGTCAGGCTTCGGGGAAGGGTTAGGGTTAGGGTTCGGGCTAGGGTTAGGTTTAGGGGACGGGGACGGTTTAGGGTCCAGGTGAGGGTACGGCAACGCTTTAGGGGGAGCGTGCGTGTGAGGGCGCGGGGTAGTGTTAGCGTACGGGTTAGGATTAGGGGACGGGTGAGGGTCAGGCTTCGGGGAAGGGTTAGGGTTAGGGTTCGGGCTAGGGTTAGGGTTAGGGGACGGGGACGGTTTAGGGTCCAGGTGAGGGTACGGCAACACTTTAGGGGGAGCGTGCGTGTGAGGGCGTGGGTTAGTGTTAGAGTACGGGTTAGGATTAGGGGACGGGTGAGGGTCAGGCTTCGGGGAAGGGTTAGGGTTAGGGTTCGGGCTAGGGTTAGGGTTAGGGGACGGGGACGGTTTAGGGTCCAGGTGAGGGTACGGCAACGCTTTAGGGGGACCGTGCGTGTGAGGGCGCGGGTTAGTGTTAGCGTACGGGTTCGGATTAGGGGACGGGTGAGGGTCAGGCTTCTGGGAAGGGTTAGGTTTAGGGTTCGGGCTAGGCTTAGGGTTAGGGGACGGGGACGGTTTAGGGTCCAGGTGAGGGTACGGCAACGCTTTAGGGGGAGTATGGGTGTGAGGGCGCGGGTTAGTGTTAGCGTACGGGTTAGGATTAGGGGACGGGTGAGGGTCAGGCTTCGGGGAAGGGTTAGGGTTAGGGTTCGGGCTAGGGTTAGGGTTAGGGGACGGGGACGGTTTAGGGTCCAGGTGAGGGTACGGCAACGCTTTAGGGGGAGCGTGCGTGTGAGGGCGCGGGTTAGTGTTAGCGTACGGGTTAGGATTAGGGGACGGGTGAGGGTCAGGCTTCGGGGAAGGGTTAGGGTTAGTGTTCGGGCTAGGGTTAGGGTTAGGGGACGGGGACGGTTTAGGGTCCAGGTGAGGGTACGGCAACGCTTTAGGGGTAGCGTGAGTGTGAGGGCGCGGGTTAGTGTTAGCGTACGGGTTAGGATTAGGGGACGGGTGAGGGTCATGCTTCGGGGAAGGGTTAGGGTTAGGGTTCGGGCTAGGGTTAGGGTTAGGGGACGGGGACGGTTTAGGGTCCAGGTGAGGGTACGGCAACGCTTTAGGGGGAGCGTGCGTGTGAGGGCGCGAGTTAGTGTTAGCGTACGGGTTAGGATTAGGGGACGGGTGAGGGTCAGGCTTCGGGGAAGGGTTAGGGTTAGTGTTCGGGCTAGGGTTAGGGTTAGGTGACGGGGACGGTTTAGGGTCCAGGTGAGGGTACGGCAACGCTTTAGGGGGAGCGTGCGTGTGAGGGCTCGGGGTAGTGTTAGCGTACGGGTTAGGATTAGGGGAAGGGTGAGGGTCAGGCTTCGGGGAAGGGTTAGGGTTAGGGTTCGGGGTAGGGTTATGGTTAGGGGACGGGGACGGTTTAGGGTCCAGGTGAGGGTACGGCAACGCTTTAGTGGGAGCGTGCATGTGAGGGCGCGAGTTAGTGTTAGCCTACGGGTTAGGATTAGGGGACGGGTGAGGGTCAGGCTTCGGGGAAGGGTTAGGTTTAGGGTTCGGGCTAGGGTTAGGGTTAGGGGACGGGGACGGTTTAGGGTCCAGGTGAGGGGACGGCAACGCTTTAGGGGGAGCGTGCGTATGAGGGCGCGGGTTAGTGTTAGCGTACGGGTTAGGATTAGGGGACGGGTGAGGGTCAGGCTTCGGGGAAGTGTTAGGGTTAGTGTTCGGGCTAGGGTTAGGGTTAGGGGACGGAGACGGTTTAGGGTCCAGGTGAGGGTACGGCAACGCTTTAGTGGGAGCGTGCGTGTGAGGGCGCGGGTTAGTGTTAGCGTACGGGTTAGGATTAGGGGACGGGTGAGGGTCAGGCTTCGGGGAAGGGTTAGGGTTGGGTTCGGGCTAGGGTTAGGGTTAGGGGACGGGGACGGTTTAGGGTCCAGGTGAGGGTACGGCAATGCTTTAGGGGGAGCGTGCGTGTGAGGGCGCGGGTTAGTGTTAGCGTACGGGTTAGGATTAGGGGACGGGTGAGGGTCAGGCTTCGGGGAAGGGTTAGGGTTAGGGTTTGGGCTAGGGTTAGGGTTAGGGGACGGGGACGGTTTAGGGTCCAGTTGAGGGTACGGCAACGCTTTAGGGGTAGCGTGCGTGTGAGGGCGCGGGTGAGTGTTCGCGTACGGGTTAGGATTAGGGGACGGGTGAGGGTCAGGCTTCGGGGAAGGGTTAAGGTTAGGGTTCGGGCTAGGGTTAAGGTTAGGGGACGGGGACGGTTTAGGGTCCAGTAGAGGGTACGGCAACGCTTTAGGGGGAGCGTGCGTGTGAGGGCGCGGGGTAGTGTTAGCGTACGGGTTAGGATTAGGTGACGGGTGAGGGTCAGGCTTCGGGGAAGTGTTAGGGTAAGTGTTCGGGCTAGGGTTAGGTTTAGGGGACGGGGACGATTTAGGTTCCAGGTGAGGGTATGGCAACGCTTTAGGGGGAGCGTGCGTGTGAGGGCGCGGGTTAGTGTTAGCGTACGGGTTAGGATTAGGGGACGGGTGAGGGTCAGGCTTCGGGGAAGGGTTAGGGTTAGGGTTCGGGCTAGGGTTAGGGTTAGGGAACGGGGACGATTTAGGGTCCAGGTGAGGGCACAGCAACGCTTTAGGGGGAGCGTGGGTGTGAGGGCGCGGGTTAGTGTTAGCGTACGGGTTAGGATTAGGGGACGGGTGAGGGTCAGGCTTCAGGGAAGGGTTAGAGTTAGGGTTCGGGCTAGGTTTAGGGTTAGGGGACGGGGACGGTTTAGGGTCCAGGTGAGGGTACGGCAACGCTTTAGGGGGAGCGTGCGTGTGAGGGCGTGGGTTACTGTTAGCGTACGGGTTAGGATTAGGGGACGGGTGAGGGTCAGGCTTCGGGGAAGTGTAAGGGTTAGGGTTCGGGCTAGGGTTAGGGTTAGGGGACGGGGACGGTTTAGGGTCCAGGTGAGGGTACGGCAACGCTTTAGGGGGAGCGTGCGTGTCAGGGCGCGGGTTAGTGTTAGCGTACGGTTTAGGATTAGGGGACGGGTGAGGGTCAGGCTTCGGGGAAGGGTTAGGGTTAGGATTCGGGCTAGGGTTAGGGTTAGGGGACGGGGACGGTTTAGGGTCCAGGTGAGGGTACGGCAACGCTTTAGGGGGAGCGTGCGTGTGAGGGCGCGCGTTAGTGTTAGCGTACGTGTTAGGATTAGGGGACGGGTGAGTGTCAGGCTTCAGGGAAGGGTTAGGGTTAGCGTTCGGGCTAGGGTTAGGGTTAGGGGACAGGGACGGTTTAGGGTCCAGGTGAGGGTACGGCAACGCTTTAGGGGGAGCGTGCGTGTGAGGGCGCGGGTTAGTGTTAGCGTACGGGTTAGGATTAGGGGACGGGTGAGGGTCATGCTTCGGGGAAGGGTTAGGGTTAGGGTTCGGGCTAGGGTTAGGGTTAGGTGATGGGGACGGTTTAGGGTCCAGGTGAGGGTACGGCAACGCTTTAGGGGGAGCGTGCGTGTGAGGGCGCGGGGTAGTGTTAGCGTACGGGTTAGGATTAGGGGACGGGTGAGGGTCAGGCTTCGGGGAAGGGTTAGGGTTAGGGTTCGGGCTAGGGTTAGGGTTAGGGGACGGGGACGGTTTAGGGTCCAGGTGAGGGTACGGCAACGCTTTAGGTGGAGCGTGCGTGTGAGGGCGCGGATTAGTGTTAGCGTACGGGTTAGGATTAGGGGACGGGTGAGGGTCAGGCTTCGGGGAAGGGTTAGGGATAGGGTTTGGGCTAGGGTTAGGGTTAGGGGACGTTGACGGTTTAGGGTCCAGGTGAGGGCACAGCAACGCTTTAGGGGGAGCGTGCGTGTGAGGGCGCGGGTTAGTGTTAGCGTACGGGTTAGGATTAGGGGACGGGTGAGGGTCAGGCTTCGGGGAAGGGTTAGGGTTAGGGTTCGGGCTAGGGTTAGGGTTAGGGGACGGGGACGGTTTAGGGTCCAGGTGAGGGTACGGCAACACTTTAGGGGGAGCGTGCGTGTGAGGGCGCGGGTTATTGTTAGCGTACGGGTTAGGATTAGGGGACGGGTGAGGGTCAGGCTTCGGGGAAGGGTTAGGGTTAGGGTTCGGGCTAGGGATAGGGTTAGGGGACGGGGACGGTTTAGGGTCCAGGTGAGGGTACGGCAACGCTTTAGGGGGAGCGTGCGTGTGAGGGCGCGGGTTAGTGTTAGCGTACGGGTTAGGATTAGGGGACGGGTGAGGGTCTGGCTTCGGGGAAGGGTAGGGTTAGGGTTCGGGCTAGGGTTAGGGTTAGGGGACAGGGACGGTTTAGGGTCCAGGTGAGGGTACGGCAACGCTTTAGGGGGAGCGTGCGTGTGAGGGCGCGGGTTAGTGTTAGCGTACGGGTTAGGATTAGGGGACGGGTGAGGGTCAGGCTTCGGGGAAGTGTTAGGGTTAGGGTTCGGGCTAGGGTTAGGGTTAGGGGACGGGGACGGTTTAGGGTCCAGGTGAGGGTACGGCAACGCTTCAGGGGGAGCGTGCGTGTGAGGGCGCGGGTTAGTGTTAACGTACGGGATAGGATTAGGGGACGGGTGAGGGTCAGGCTTCGGGGAAGGTTTAGGGTTAGGGTTCGGGCTAGGGTTACGGTTAGGGGACGGGGACGGTTTAGGGTCCAGGTGAGGGTACGGCAACGCTTCAGGGGGAGCGTGGGTGTGAGGGCGCGGGTTAGTGTTAGCGTACGGGTTAGGATTAGGGGACGGGTGAGGGTCAGGCTTCGGGGAAGGGTTAGGGTTAGGGTTCGGGCTAGGGTTAGGGATAGGGGACGGGGACGGTTTAGGGTCCAGGTGAGGGCACAGCAACGCTTTAGGGGGAGCGTGAGTGTGAGGGCGCGGGTTAGTGTTAGCGTACGGGTTAGGATTAGGGGACGGGTGAGGGTCAGGCTTCAGGGAAGGGTTAGGGTTAGGGTTCGGGCTAGGTTTAGGGTTAGGGTACGGGGACGGTTTAGGGTCCAGGTGAGGGTACGGCAACGCTTTAGGGGGAGCGTGCGTGTGAGGGCGTGGGTTACTTTTAGCGTACGGGTTAGGATTAGGGGACGGGTGAGGGTCAGGCTTCGGGGAAGTGTTAGGGTTAGGGTTCGGGCTAGGGTTAGGGTTAGGGGACGGGGACGGTTTAGGGTCCAGGTGAGGGTACGGCAACGCTTTAGGGGGAGCGTGCGTGTGAGGGCGCGGGTTAGTGTTAGCGTACGGGTTAGGATTAGGGGACGTGTGAGGGTCAGGCTTCAGGGAAGGGTTAGGGTTAGGGTTCGGGCTAGGGTTAGGGTTAGGGGACGGGGACGGTTTAGGGTCCAGGTGAGGGTACGGCAACGCTTTAAGGGGAGCGTGCGTGTGAGGGCGCGGGTTAGTGTTAGCGTACGGGTTAGGATTAGGGGACGGGTGAGGGTCAGGCTTCGGGGAAGGGTTAGGGTTAGGGTTCGGGCTAGGGTTAGGGTTAGGGGACGGGGACGGTTTAGGGTCCAGGTGAGGGTACGGCAACGCTTTAGGGGGAGCGTGCATGTGAGGGCGTGGGTTAGTGTTAGCGTACGGGTTAGGATTAGGGGACGGGTGAGGGTCAGGCTTCGGGGAAGCGTTAGGGTTAGGGTTCGGGCTAGGGTTAGGGTTAGGGGACGGGGACGGTTTAGGGTCCAGGTGAGGGTACGGCAACGCTTTAGGGGGAGCGTGCGTGTGAGGGCGCAGGTTAGTGTTAGCGTACGGGATAGGATTAGGGGACGGGTGAGGGTCAGGCTTCGGGGAAGGGTTAGGGTTAGGGTTCGGGCTAGGGTTAGGGTTAGGGGACGGGGACGGTTTAGGGTCCAGGTGAGGGTACGGCAACGCTTTAGGTGGAGCGTGCGTGTGAGGGCGCGGGTTAGTGTTAGCGTACGGGTTAGGATTAGGGGACGGGTGAGGGTCAGGCTTCGGGGAAGGGTTAGGGTTAGGGTTCGGGCTAGGGTTAGGGTTAGAGGACGGGGACGGTTTCGGGTCCAGGTGAGGGTACGGCAACGCTTTAGGGGGAGCGTGCGTGTGAGGGCGCGGGTTATTGTTAGCGTACGGGTTAGGATTAGGGGACGGGTGAGGGTCAGGCTTCGTGGAAGGGTTAGGGTTAGGGTTCGGGCTAGGGTTAGGGTTACGGGACGGGGACGATTTAGGTTCCAGGTGAGGGTATGGCAACGCTTTAGGCGGAGCGTGCGTGTGAGGGCGCGGGTTAGTGTTAGCGTACGGGTTAGGATTAGGGGACGGGTGAGGGTCAGGCTTCGGGGAAGGGTTAGGGTTAGGGTTCGGGCTAGGGTTAGGGTTAGGGAACGGGGACGATTTAGGGTCCAGGTGAGGGCACAGCAACACTTTAGGGGGAGCGTGGGTGTGAGGGTGCGGGTTAGTGTTAGCGTACGGGTTAGGATTAGGGGACGGGTGAGGGTCAGGCTTCAGGGAAGGGTTAGGGTTAGGGTTCGGGATAGGTTTAGGGTTAGGGGACGGGGACGGTTTAGGGTCCAGGTGAGGGTACGGCAACGCTTTAGGGGGAGCGTGCGTGTGAGGGCGTGGGTTACTGTTAGCGTACGGGTTAGGATTAGGGGACGGGTGAGGGTCAGGCTTCGGGGAAGTGTAAGGGTTAGGGTTCGGGCTAGGGTTAGGGTTAGGGGACGGGGACGGTTTAGGGTCCAGGTGAGGGTACGGCAACGCTTTAGGGGGAGCGTGCGTGTCAGGGCGCGGGTTAGTGTTAGCGTACGGTTTAGGATTAGGGGACGGGTGAGGGTCAGGCTTCGGGGAAGGGTTAGGGTTAGGATTCGGGCTAGGGTTAGGGTTAGGGGACGGGGACGGTTTAGGGTCCAGGTGAGGGTACGGCAACGCTTTAGCGGGAGCGTGCGTGTCAGGGCGCGGGTTAGTGTTAGCGTACGGGTTAGGATTAGGGGACGGGTGAGGGTCAGGCTTTGGGGAAGGGTTAGGGTTAGGGTTCGGGCTAGGGTTAGGGTTAGGGGACGGGGACGGTTTAGGGTCCAGGTGAGGGTACGGCAACGCTTTAGGGGGAGCGTGCGTGTGAGGGCGCGGGTTAGTGTTAGCGTACGGGTTAGGATTAGGGGACGGGTGAGGGTCAGGCTTCGGGGAAGGGTTAGGGTTAGGGTTCGGGCTAGGGTTAGGGTTAGGGGACGGGGACGGTTTAGGGTCCAGGTGAGGGTACGGCAACGCTTTAGGGGGAGCGTGCGTGTGAGGGCGTGGGTTAGTGTTAGCGTACGGGTTAGGATTAGGGGACGGGTGAGGGTCAGGCTTCAGGGAAGGGTTAGGGTTAGGGTTCGGGCTAGGTTTAGGGTTAGGGGACGGGGACGGTTTAGGGTCCAGGTGAGGGTACGGCAACGCTTTAGGGGGAGCGTGCGTGTGAGGGCGTGGGTTACTGTTAGCGTACGGGTTAGGATTAGGGGACGGGTGAGGGTCAGGCTTCGGGGAAGTGTAAGGGTTAGGGTTCGGGCTAGGGTTAGGGTTAGGGGACGGGGACGGTTTAGGGTCCAGGTGAGGGTACGGCAACGCTTTAGGGGGAGCGTGCGTGTCAGGGCGCGGGTTAGTGTTAGCGTACGGTTTAGGATTAGGGGACGGGTGAGGGTCAGGCTTCGGGGAAGGGTTAGGGTTAGGATTCGGGCTAGGGTTAGGGTTAGGGGACGGGGACGGTTTAGGGTCCAGGTGAGGGTACGGCAACGCTTTAGCGGGAGCGTGCGTGTCAGGGCGCGGGTTAGTGTTAGCGTACGGGTTAGGATTAGGGGACGGGTGAGGGTCAGGCTTTGGGGAAGGGTTAGGGTTAGGGTTCGGGCTAGGGTTAGGGTTAGGGGACGGGGACGGTTTAGGGTCCAGGTGAGGGTACGGCAACGCTTTAGGGGGAGCGTGCGTGTGAGGGCGCGGGTTAGTGTTAGCGTACGGGTTAGGATTAGGGGACGGGTGAGGGTCAGGCTTCGGGGAAGGGTTAGGGTTAGGGTTCGGGCTAGGGTTAGGGTTAGGGGACGGGGACGGTTTAGGGTCCAGGTGAGGGTACGGCAACGCTTTAGGGGGAGCGTGCGTGTGAGGGCGTGGGTTAGTGTTAGCGTACGGGTTAGGATTAGGGGACGGGTGAGGGTCAGGCTTTTGGGAAGCGTTAGGTTTAGGGTTCAGGCTAGGGTTAGGGTTAGGGGACGGGGACGGTTTAGGGTCCAGGTGAGGGTACGGCAACGCTTTATGGGGAGCGTGCGTGTGAGGGCGCGGGTTAGTGTTAGCGTACGGGTTAGGATTAGGGGACGGGTGAGGGTCAGGCTTCGGGGAAGTGTTAGGGTTAGGGTTCGGGCTAGGGTTAGGGTTAGGGGACGGGGACGGTTTAGGGTCCAGGTGAGGGTACGGCAACGCTTTAGGGGGAGTGTGCGTGTGAGGGCGCGCGTTAGTGTTAGCGTACGGGTTAGGATTAGGGGACGGGTGAGTGTCAGGCTTCGGGGAAGGGTTAGGGTTAGGGTTCGGGCTAGGGTTAGGGTTAGGGGACAGGGACGGTTTAGGGTCCAGGTGAGGGTACGGCAACGCTTTAGGGGGAGCGTGCGTGTGAGGGCGCGGGTTAGTGTTAGCGTACGGGTTAGGATTAGGGGACGGGTGAGGGTCATGCTTCGGGGAAGGGTTAGGGTTAGGGTTCGGGCTAGGGTTAGGGTTAGGTGATGGGGACGGTTTAGGGTCCAGGTGAGGGTACGGCAACGCTTTAGGGGGAGCGTGCGTGTGAGGGCGCGGGGTAGTGTTAGCGTACGGGTTAGGATTAGGGGACGGGTGAGGCTCAGGCTTCGGGGAAGGGTTAGGGTTAGGGTTCGGGCTAGGGTTAGGGTTAGGGGACGGGGACGGTTTAGGGTCCAGGTGAGGGTACGGCAACGCTTTAGGTGGAGCGTGCGTGTGAGGGCGCGGATTAGTGTTAGCGTACGGGTTAGGATTAGGGGACGGGTGAGGGTCAGGCTTCGGGGAAGGGTTAGGGATAGGGTTCGGGCTAGGGTTAGGGTTAGGGGACGTTGACGGTTTAGGGTCAAGGTGAGGGCACAGCAACGCTTTAGGGGGAGCGTGCGTGTGAGGGCGCGGGTTAGTGTTAGCGTACGGGTTAGGATTAGGGGACGGGTGAGGGTCAGGCTTCGGGGAAGGGTTAGGGTTAGGGTTCGGGGTAGGGTTAGGGTTAGGGGACGGGGACGGTTTAGGGTCCAGGTGAGGGTACGGCAACACTTTAGGGGGAGCGTGCGTGTGAGGGCGCGGGTTATTGTTAGCGTATGGGTTAGGATTAGGGGACGGGTGAGGGTCAGGCTTCGGGGAAGGGTTAGGGTCCGGGTTCGGGCTAGGGATAGGGTTAGGGGACGGGGACGGTTTAGGGTCCAGGTGAGGGTACGGCAACGCTTTAGGGGGAGCGTGCTTGTGAGGGCGCGGGTTAGTGTTAGCGTACGGGTTAGGATTAGGGGACGGGTGAGGGTCTGGCTTCGGGGAAGGGTAGGGTTAGGGTTCGGGCTAGGGTTAGGGTTAGGGGACAGGGACGGTTTAGGGTCCAGGTGAGGGTACGGCAACGCTTTAGGGGGAGCGTGCGTGTGAGGGCGCGGGTTAGTGTTAGCGTACGGGTTAGGATTAGGGGACGGGTGAGGGTCAGGCTTCGGGGAAGGGTTAGGGTTAGGGTTCGGGCTAGGGTTAGGGTTAGGGGACGGGGACGGTTTAGGGTCCAGGTGACGGTACGGCAACGCTTTAGGGGGAGCGTGGGTGTGAGGGCGCGGGTTAGTGTTAGCGTACGGGTTAGGATTAGGGGACGGGTGAGGGTCAGGCTTCGGGGAAGGGTTAGGGTTAGGGTTCGGGCTAGGGTTAGGGTTAGGGGACGGGGACGGTTTAGGGTCCAGGTGAGGGTACGGCAAGGCTTTAGGGGGAGCGTGCGTGTGAGGGCGCGGGTTAGTGTTAGCGTACGGGTTAGGATTAGGGGACGGGTGAGGGTCAGGCTTCGGGGAAGTGTTAGGGTTAGGGTTCGGGCTAGGGTTAGGGTTAGGGGACGGGGATGGTTTAGGGTCCAGGTGAGGGTACGGCAACGCTTCAGGGGGAGCGTGCGTGTGAGGGCGCGGGTTAGTGTTAACGTACGGGATAGGATTAGGGGATGGGTGAGGGTCAGGCTTCGGGGAAGGTTTAGGTTTAGGGTTCGGGCTAGGGTTACGGTTAGGGGACGGGGACGGTTTAGGGTCCAGGTGAGGGTACGGCAACGCTTCAGGGGGAGCGTGGGTGTGAGGGCGCGGGTTAGTGTTAGCGTACGGGTTAGGATTAGGGAACGGGTGAGGGTCAGGCTTCGGGGAAGGGTTAGGGTTAGGGTTCGGGCTAGGGTTAGGGATAGGGGACGGGGACGGTTTAGGGTCCAGGTGAGGGCACACCAACGCTTTAGGGGGAGCGTGAGTGTGAGGGCGCGGGTTAGTGTTAGCGTACGGGTTAGGATTAGGGGACGGGTGAGGGTCAGGCTTCAGGGAAGGGTTAGGGTTAGGGTTCGGGCTAGGTTTAGGGTTAGGGGACGGGGACGGTTTAGGGTCCAGGTGAGGGTACGGCAACGCTTTAGGGGGAGCGTGCGTGTGAGGGCGTGGGTTACTTTTAGCGTACGGGTTAGGATTAGGGGACGGGTGAGGGTCAGGCTTCGGGGAAGTGTTAGGGTTAGGGTTCGGGCTAGGGTTAGGGTTAGGGGACGGGGACGGTTTAGGGTCCAGGTGAGGGTACGGCAACGCTTTAGGGGGAGCGTGCGTGTGAGGGCGCGGGTTAGTGTTAGCGTACGGGTTAGGATTAGGGGACGGGTGAGGGTCAGGCTTTGGGGAAGGGTTAGGGTTAGGGTTCGGGCTAGGGTTAGGGTTAGGGGACGGGGACGGTTTAGGGTCCAGGTGAGGGTACGGCAACGCTTTAAGGGGAGCGTGCGTGTGAGGGCGCGGGTTAGTGTTAGCGTACGGGTTAGGATTAGGGGACGGGTGAGGGTCAGGCTTCGGGGAAGGGTTAGGGTTAGTGTTCGGGCTAGGGTTAGGGTTAGGGGACGGGGACGGTTTAGGGTCCAGGTGAGGGTACGGCAACGCTTTAGGGGGAGCGTGCATGTGAGGGCGTGGGTTAGTGTTAGCGTACGGGTTAGGATTAGGGGACGGGTGAGGGTCAGGCTTCGGGGAAGCGTTAGGGTTAGGGTTCGGGCTAGGGTTAGGGTTAGGGGACGGGGACGGTTTAGGGTCCAGGTGAGGGTACGGCAACGCTTTAGGGGGAGCGTGCGTGTGAGGGCGCAGGTTAGTGTTAGCGTACGGGTTAGGATTAGGGGACGGGTGAGGGTCAGGCTTCGGGGAAGGGTTAGGGTTAGGGTTCGGGCTAGGGTTAGGGTTAGGGGACGGGGACGGTTTAGGGTCCAGGTGAGGGTATGGCAACGCTTTAGGTGGAGCGTGCGTGTGAGGGCGCGGGTTAGTGTTAGCGTACGGGTTAGGATTAGGAGACGGGTGAGGGTCAGGCTTCGGGGAAGGGTTAGGGTTAGGGTTCGGGCTAGGGTTAGGGTTAGAGGACGGGGACGGTTTCGGGTCCAGGTGAGGGTACGGCAACGCTTTAGGGGGAGCGTGCGTGTGAGGGCGCGGGTTAGTGTTAGCGTACGGGTTAGGATTAGGGGACGGGTGAGGGTCAGGCTTCGTGGAAGGGTTAGGGTTAGGGTTCGGGCTAGGGTTAGGGTTAGGGGACGGGGACGGTTTAGGGTCCAGGTGAGGGTACGGCAACGCTTTAGGGGGAGCGTGCGTATGAGGGCGCGGGTTAGTGTTAGCGTACGGGTTAGGATTAGGGGACGGGTGAGGGTCAGGCTTCGCGGAAGGGTTAGGGTTAGGGTTCGGGCTAGGGTTAGGGTTAGGGGACGGGGACGGTTTAGGGTCCAGGTGAGGGTACGGCAACGCTTTAGGGGGAGCGTGCGTGTGAGGGCGTGGGTTAGTGTTAGAGTATTGGTTAGGATTATGGGACGGGTGAGGGTCAGGCTTCGGGGAAGGGTTAGGGTTAGGGTTCGGGCTAGGGTTAGGGTTAGGGGACGGGGACGGTTTAGGGTCCAGGTGAGGGTACGGCAACGCTTTAGGGGGACCGTGCGTGTGAGGGCGCGGGTTAGTGTTAGCGTACGGGTTAGGATTAGGGGACGGGTGAGGGTCAGGCTTCGGGGAAGGGTTAGGGTTAGGGTTCGGGCTAGGCTTAGGGTTAGGGGACGGGGACGGTTTAGGGTCCAGGTGAGGGTATGGCAACGCTTTAGGGGGAGCGTGTGTGTGAGGGCATGGGTTAGTGTTAGCGTACGGGTTAGGATTAGGGGACGGGTGAGGGTCAGGCTTCGGGGAAGGGTTAGGGTTAGGGTTTGGGCTAGGGTTAGGCTTAGGGGACGGGGACGGTTTAGGGTCCAGGTGAGGGTACGGCAACGCTTTAGGGGCAGCGTGCGTGTGAGAGCGCGGGTTAGAGTTAGCGTACGGGTTAGGATTAGGGGACGGGTGAGGGTCAGGCTTCGGGGAAGGGTTAGGGTTAGGGTTCGGGCTAGGGTTAGGGTTAGGGGACGGGGACGGTTTAGGGTCCAGGTGAGGGTACGGCAACGCTTTAGGGGGAGCGTGCGTGTGAGGGTGCGGGTTAGTGTTAGCGTACGGGTTAGGATTAGGGGACGGGTGAGGGTCAGGCTTCGGGGAAGGGTTAGGGTTAGTGTTCAGGCTAGGGTTAGCGTTAGGGGACGAGGACGCTTTAGGGTCCAGGTGAGGGTATGGCAATGCTTTACGGGGAGCGTGCGTGTGAGGGCGCGGGTTAGTGTTAGCGTACGGGTTAGGATTAGGGGACGGGTGAGGGTCAGGCTTCGGGGAAGTGTTAGGGTAAGGGTTCGGGCTAGGGTTAGGGTTAGGGGACGGGGACGGTTTAGGGTGCAGGTGAGGGTACGGCAACGCTTTAGGGGGAGCGTGCGTGTGAGGGCGCGGGTTAGTGTTAGCGTACGGGTTAGGATTAGGGGACGGGTGAGGGTCAGGCTTCGGGGAAGGGTTAGGGATAGGGTTCGGGCTAGGGTTAGGGTTAGGTGACGGGGACGGTTTAGGGTCCAGGTGAGGATACGGCAACGCTTTAGGGGGAGCGTGCGTGTGAGGGCGTGGGGTAGTGTTAGCGTACGGGTTAGGATTAGGGGACGGGTGAGGGTCAGGCTTCAGGGAAGGGTTAGGGTTAGGGTTCGGGCTAGGGTTAGGGTTAGTGGACGGGGACGGTTTAGGGTCCAGGTGAGGGTACGGCAATGCTTTAGGGGGAGCGTGCGTGTGAGGGCGCGGGTTAGTGTAAGCGTACGGGTTAGGATTAGGGGACGAGTGAGGGTCAGGCTTCGGGGAAGGGTTAGGGTTAGGGTTCGGGCTAGGCTTAGTGTTAGGGGACGGGGACGGTTTAGGGTCCAGGTGAGGGTACGGCAACGCTTTAGGGGGAGCATGCATGTGAGGGCACGGGTTAGTGTTAGCAAACGGGTTAGGATTAGGGGACGGGTGAGGGTCAGGCTTCGGGGAAAGGATAGGGTTAGGGTTCGGGCTAGGGTTAGGGTTAGGGGACGGGGACGGTTTAGGGTCCAGGTGAGGGTATGGCAACGCTTTAGGGGGAGCGTGCGTGTGAGAGCGCGGGTTAGTGTTAGCGTACGGGTTAGGATTAGGGGACGGGTGAGGGTCAGGCTTCGGGAAAGGGTTAGGGTTATGGTTCGGGCTAGGGTTAGGGTTAGGGGACGGGGACGGTTTAGGGTCCAGGTGAGGGTACGGCAATGCTTTAGGGGGAGCGTGCGTGTGAGGGCGCGGGTTAGTGTTAGCGTACGGGTTAGGATTAGGGGACGGGTGAGGGTCAGGCTTCGGGGAAGGGTTAGGGTTATGGTTCGGGCTAGGGTTAGGGTTAGGGGACGGGGACGGTTTAGGGTCCAGTTGAGGGTACGGCAACGCTTTAGGGGGAGCGTGCATGTGAGGGCGTGGGGTAGTGTTAGCGTACGGGTTAGGATTAGGGGACGGGTGAGGGTCAGGCTTCGGGGAAGTGTTAGGGTTAGGGTTCGGGCTAGGGTTAGGGTTAGGGGACGGGGACGCTTTAGGGTCCAGGTGAGGGTACGGCAACGCTTTAGGGGGAGCGTGCGTGTGAGGGCGCGGGTTAGTGTTAGCGTACGGGTTAGGATTAGGGGACGGGTGAGGGTCAGGCTTCGGGGAAGGGTTAGGGTTAGGGTTCGGGCTAGGGTTAGGGTTAGGGGACGGGGACGGTTTAGGGTCCAGGTGAGGGTATGGCAACGCTTTAGGGGGAGCGTGCGTGTGAGGGCGCGGGTTAGTGTTAGCGTACGGGTTAGGATTAGGGGACGGGTGAGGGTCAGGCTTCGGGGAAGTGTTAGGGTTAGGGTTCGGGCTAGGGTTTGGGTTAGGTGACGGGGACGGTTTAGGGTCCAGGTGAGGGTACGGCAACGCTTTAGGGGGAGCGTGCGTGTGAGGGCGCGGGGTAGTGTTAGCGTACGGGTTAGGATTAGGGGACGGGTGAGGGTCAGGCTTCGGGGAAGGGTTAGGGTTAGGGTTTGGGCTAGGGTTAGGTTTAGGGGACGGGGACGGTTTAGGGTCCAGGTGAGGGTACGGCAACGCTTTAGGGGGAGCGTGCGTGTGAGGGCGCGGGTTAGTGTTAGCGTACGGGTTAGGATTAGGGGACGGGTGAGGGTCAGGCTTCGGGGAAGGGTTAGGGTTAGGGTTCGGGCTAGGGTTAGGGTTAGGGGACGGGGACAGTTTAGGGTCCAGGTGAGGGTACGGCAACGCTTTACGGGGAGCGTGCGTGTGAGGGTGCGGGTTAGTGTTAGCGTACGGGTTACGATTAGGGGACGGTTCAGGGTCATGCTTCGGGGAAGGGTTAGGGTTAGGGTTCGGGCTAGGGTTAGAGTTAGGGGACGGGGACGGTTTAGGGTCCAGGTGAGGGGACGGCAACGTTTTAGGGGGAGCGTGCGTGTGAGGGCGCGGGTTAGTGTTAGCGTACGGGTTAGGATTAGGGGACGGGTGAGGGTCAGGCTTCGGGGAAGGGTTAGGGTTAGGGTTCGGGCTAGGGTTAGCGTTAGGGGACGGGGACGCTTTAGGGTCCAGGTGAGGGTATGGCAATGCTTTAGGGGGAGCGTGCGTGTGAGGGCATGGGTTAGTGTTAGCGTACGGGTTAGGATTAGGGGACGGGTGAGGGTCAGGCTTCGGGGAAGTGTTAGTGTAAGGGTTCGGGCTAGGGTTAGGGTTAGGGGACGGGGACGGTTTAGGGTCCAGGTGAGGGTACGGCAACGCTTTAGGTGGAGCGTGCGTGTGAGGGCGCGGGTTAGTGTTAGCGTACGGGTTAGGATTAGGGGACGGGTGCGGGTCAGGCTTCGGGGAAGGGTTAGGGTTAGGGTTCGGGCTAGGGTTAGGGTTAGAGGACGGGGACGGTTTCGGGTCCAGGTGAGGGTACGGCAACGCTTTAGGGGGAGCGTGCGTGTGAGGGCGCGGGTTAGTGTTAGCGTACGGGTTAGGATTAGGGGACGGGTGAGGGTCAAGCTTCGTGGAAGGGTTAGGGTTAGGGTTCGGGCTAGGGTTAGGGTTAGGGGACGGGGACGGTTTAGGGTCCAGGTGAGGGTACGGCAACGCTTTAGGGGGAGCGTGCGTATGAGGGCGCGGGTTAGTGTTAGCGTACGGGTTAGGATTAGGGGACGGGTGAGGGTCAGGCTTCGCGGAAGGGTTAGGGTTAGGGTTCGGGCTAGGGTTAGGGTTAGGGGACGGGGACGGTTTAGGGTCCAGGTGAGGGTACGGCAACGCTTTAGGGGGAGCGTGCGTGTGAGGGCGTGGGTTAGTGTTAGAGTATGGGTTAGGATTAGGGGACGGGTGAGGGTCAGGCTTCGGGGAAGGGTTAGGGTTAGGGTTCGGGCTAGGGTTAGGGTTAGGGGACGGGGACGGTTTAGGGTCCAGGTGAGGGTACGGCAACGCTTTAGGGGGACCGTGCGTGTGAGGGCGCGGGTTAGTGTTAGCGTACGGGTTAGGATTAGGGGACGGGTGAGGGTCAGGCTTCGGGGAAGGGTTAGGGTTAGGGTTCGGGCTAGGCTTAGGGTTAGGGGACGGGGACGGTTTAGGGTCCAGGTGAGGGTACGGCAACGCTTTAGGGGGAGCGTGCGTGTGAGGGCGCGGGTTAGTGTTAGCGTACGGGTTAGGATTAGGGGACGGGTGAGGGTCAGGCTTCGGGGAAGGGTTAGGGTTAGTGTTCAGGCTAGGGTTAGGGTTAGGGGACGGGGACGCTTTAGGGTCCAGGTGAGGGTATGGCAATGCTTTACGGGGAGCGTGCGTGTGAGGGCGCGGGTTAGTGTTAGCGTACGGGTTAGGATTAGGGGACGGGTGAGGGTCAGGCTTCGGGGAAGTGTTAGGGTAAGGGTTCGGGCTAGGGTTAGGGTTTGGGGACGGGGACGGTTTAGGGTCCAGGTGAGGGTACGGCAACGCTTAGGGGGAGCGTGCGTGTGAGGGCGCGGGTTAGTGTTAGCGTACGGGTTAGGATTAGGGGACGGGTGAGGGTCAGGCTTCGGGGAAGTGTTAGGGTTAGGGTTCGGGCTAGGGTTAGGGTTAGGTGACGGGGACGGTTTAGGGTCCAGGTGAGGATACGGCAACGCTTTAGGGGGAGCGTGCGTGTGAGGGCGTGGGGTAGTGTTAGCGTACGGGTTAGGATTAGGGGACGGGTGAGGGTCAGGCTTCAGGGAAGGGTTAGGGTTAGGGTTCGGGCTAGGGTTAGGGTTAGTGGACGGGGACGGTTTAGGGTCCAGGTGAGGGTATGGCAATGCTTTAGGGGGAGCGTGGGTGTGAGGGCGCGGGTTAGTGTTAGCGTACGGGTTAGGATTAGGGGACGAGTGAGGGTCAGGCTTCGGGGAAGGGTTAGGGTTAGGGTTTGGGCTAGGCTTAGTGTTAGGGGACGGGGACGGTTTAGGGCCCAGGTGAGGGTACGGCAACGCTTTAGGGGGAGCATGCGTGTGAGGGCGCGGGTTAGTGTTAGCATACGGGTTAGGATTAGGGGACGGGTGAGGGTCAGGCTTCGGGGAAAGGTTAGGGTTAGGGTTCGGGCTAGGGTTAGGGTTAGGGGACGGGGACGGTTTAGGGTCCAGGTGAGGGTACGGCAACGCTTTAGGGGGAGCGTGCGTGTGAGGGCGCGGGGTAGTGTTAGCGTACGGGTTAGGATTAGGGGACGGGTGAGGGTCAGGCTTCGGGAAAGGGTTAGGGTTATGGTTCGGGCTAGGGTTAGGGTTAGGGGACGGGGACGGTTTAGGGTCCAGGTGAGGGTACGGCAATGCTTTAGGGGGAGCGTGCGTGTGAGGGCGCGGGTTAGTGTTAGCGTACGGGTTAGGATTAGGGGACGGGTGAGGGTCAGGCTTCGGGGAAGGGTTAGGGTTATGGTTCGGGCTAGGGTTAGGGTTAGGGGACGGGGACGGTTTAGGGTCCAGTTGAGGGTACGGCAACGCTTTAGGGGGAGCGTCCATGTGAGGGCGTGGGGTAGTGTTAGTGTGCGGGTTAGGATTAGGGGACGGGTGAGGGTCAGGCTTCGGGGAAGTGTTAGGGTTAGGTTTCGGGCTAGGGTTAGGGTTAGGGGACGGGGACGCTTTAGGGTCCAGGTGAGGGTACGGCAACGCTTTAGGGGGAGCGTGCGTGTGAGGGCGTGGGTTAGTGTTAGCGTACGGGTTAGGATTAGGGGACGGGTGAGGGTCAGGCTTCGGGGAAGGGTTAGGGTCAGGGTTCGGGCTAGGGATAGGGTTAGGGGACGGGGACGGTTTAGGGTCCAGGTGAGGGTATGGCAACGCTTTAGGGGGAGCGTGCGTGTGAGGGCGCGGGTTAGTGTTAGCGTACGGGTTAGGATTAGGGGACGGGTGAGGGTCTGGCTTCGGGGAAGGGTAGGGTTAGGGTTCGGGCTAGGGTTAGGGTTAGGGGACAGGGACGGTTTAGGGTCCAGGTGAGGGTACGGCAACGCTTTAGGGGGAGCGTGCGTGTGAGGGCGCGGGTTAGTGTTAGCGTACGGGTTAGGATTAGGGGACGGGTGAGGGTCAGGCTTCGGGGAAGGGTTAGGGTTAGGGTTCGGGCTAGGGTTAGGGTTAGGGGACGGGGACGGTTTAGGGTCCAGGTGACGGTACGGCAACGCTTTAGGGGGAGCGTGGGTGTGAGGGCGCGGGTTAGTGTTAGCGTACCGGTTAGGATTAGGGGACGGGTGAGGGTCAGGCTTCGGGGAAGGGTTAGGGTTAGGGTTCGGGCTAAGGTTAGGGTTAGGGGACGGGGACAGTTTAGGGTCCAGGTGAGGGTACGGCAACGCTTTACGGGGAGCGTGCGTGTGAGGGTGCGGGTTAGTGTTAGCGTACGGGTTACGATTAGGGGACGGTTCAGGGTCATGCTTCGGGGAAGGGTTAGGGTTAGGGTTCGGGCTAGGGTTAGAGTTAGGGGACGGGGACGGTTTAGGGTCCAGGTGAGGGGACGGCAACGTTTTAGGGGGAGCGTGCGTGTGAGGGCGCGGGTTAGTGTTAGCGTACGGGTTAGGATTAGGGGACGGGTGAGGGTCAGGCTTCGGGGAAGGGTTAGGGTTAGGGTTCGGGCTAGGGTTAGCGTTAGGGGACGGGGACGCTTTAGGGTCCAGGTGAGGGTATGGCAATGCTTTAGGGGGAGCGTGCGTGTGAGGGCATGGGTTAGTGTTAGCGTACGGGTTAGGATTAGGGGACGGGTGAGGGTCAGGCTTCGGGGAAGTGTTAGTGTAAGGGTTCGGGCTAGGGTTAGGGTTAGGGGACGGGGACGGTTTAGGGTCCAGGTGAGGGTACGGCAACGCTTTAGGTGGAGCGTGCGTGTGAGGGCGCGGGTTAGTGTTAGCGTACGGGTTAGGATTAGGGGACGGGTGCGGGTCAGGCTTCGGGGAAGGGTTAGGGTTAGGGTTCGGGCTAGGGTTAGGGTTAGAGGACGGGGACGGTTTCGGGTCCAGGTGAGGGTACGGCAACGCTTTAGGGGGAGCGTGCGTGTGAGGGCGCGGGTTAGTGTTAGCGTACGGGTTAGGATTAGGGGACGGGTGAGGGTCAAGCTTCGTGGAAGGGTTAGGGTTAGGGTTCGGGCTAGGGTTAGGGTTAGGGGACGGGGACGGTTTAGGGTCCAGGTGAGGGTACGGCAACGCTTTAGGGGGAGCGTGCGTATGAGGGCGCGGGTTAGTGTTAGCGTACGGGTTAGGATTAGGGGACGGGTGAGGGTCAGGCTTCGCGGAAGGGTTAGGGTTAGGGTTCGGGCTAGGGTTAGGGTTAGGGGACGGGGACGGTTTAGGGTCCAGGTGAGGGTACGGCAACGCTTTAGGGGGAGCGTGCGTGTGAGGGCGTGGGTTAGTGTTAGAGTATGGGTTAGGATTAGGGGACGGGTGAGGGTCAGGCTTCGGGGAAGGGTTAGGGTTAGGGTTCGGGCTAGGGTTAGGGTTAGGGGACGGGGACGGTTTAGGGTCCAGGTGAGGGTACGGCAACGCTTTAGGGGGACCGTGCGTGTGAGGGCGCGGGTTAGTGTTAGCGTACGGGTTAGGATTAGGGGACGGGTGAGGGTCAGGCTTCGGGGAAGGGTTAGGGTTAGGGTTCGGGCTAGGCTTAGGGTTAGGGGACGGGGACGGTTTAGGGTCCAGGTGAGGGTACGGCAACGCTTTAGGGGGAGCGTGCGTGTGAGGGCGCGGGTTAGTGTTAGCGTACGGGTTAGGATTAGGGGACGGGTGAGGGTCAGGCTTCGGGGAAGGGTTAGGGTTAGTGTTCAGGCTAGGGTTAGGGTTAGGGGACGGGGACGCTTTAGGGTCCAGGTGAGGGTATGGCAATGCTTTACGGGGAGCGTGCGTGTGAGGGCGCGGGTTAGTGTTAGCGTACGGGTTAGGATTAGGGGACGGGTGAGGGTCAGGCTTCGGGGAAGTGTTAGGGTAAGGGTTCGGGCTAGGGTTAGGGTTTGGGGACGGGGACGGTTTAGGGTCCAGGTGAGGGTACGGCAACGCTTAGGGGGAGCGTGCGTGTGAGGGCGCGGGTTAGTGTTAGCGTACGGGTTAGGATTAGGGGACGGGTGAGGGTCAGGCTTCGGGGAAGTGTTAGGGTTAGGGTTCGGGCTAGGGTTAGGGTTAGGTGACGGGGACGGTTTAGGGTCCAGGTGAGGATACGGCAACGCTTTAGGGGGAGCGTGCGTGTGAGGGCGTGGGGTAGTGTTAGCGTACGGGTTAGGATTAGGGGACGGGTGAGGGTCAGGCTTCAGGGAAGGGTTAGGGTTAGGGTTCGGGCTAGGGTTAGGGTTAGTGGACGGGGACGGTTTAGGGTCCAGGTGAGGGTATGGCAATGCTTTAGGGGGAGCGTGGGTGTGAGGGCGCGGGTTAGTGTTAGCGTACGGGTTAGGATTAGGGGACGAGTGAGGGTCAGGCTTCGGGGAAGGGTTAGGGTTAGGGTTTGGGCTAGGCTTAGTGTTAGGGGACGGGGACGGTTTAGGGCCCAGGTGAGGGTACGGCAACGCTTTAGGGGGAGCATGCGTGTGAGGGCGCGGGTTAGTGTTAGCATACGGGTTAGGATTAGGGGACGGGTGAGGGTCAGGCTTCGGGGAAAGGTTAGGGTTAGGGTTCGGGCTAGGGTTAGGGTTAGGGGACGGGGACGGTTTAGGGTCCAGGTGAGGGTACGGCAACGCTTTAGGGGGAGCGTGCGTGTGAGGGCGCGGGGTAGTGTTAGCGTACGGGTTAGGATTAGGGGACGGGTGAGGGTCAGGCTTCGGGAAAGGGTTAGGGTTATGGTTCGGGCTAGGGTTAGGGTTAGGGGACGGGGACGGTTTAGGGTCCAGGTGAGGGTACGGCAATGCTTTAGGGGGAGCGTGCGTGTGAGGGCGCGGGTTAGTGTTAGCGTACGGGTTAGGATTAGGGGACGGGTGAGGGTCAGGCTTCGGGGAAGGGTTAGGGTTATGGTTCGGGCTAGGGTTAGGGTTAGGGGACGGGGACGGTTTAGGGTCCAGTTGAGGGTACGGCAACGCTTTAGGGGGAGCGTCCATGTGAGGGCGTGGGGTAGTGTTAGTGTGCGGGTTAGGATTAGGGGACGGGTGAGGGTCAGGCTTCGGGGAAGTGTTAGGGTTAGGTTTCGGGCTAGGGTTAGGGTTAGGGGACGGGGACGCTTTAGGGTCCAGGTGAGGGTACGGCAACGCTTTAGGGGGAGCGTGCGTGTGAGGGCGTGGGTTAGTGTTAGCGTACGGGTTAGGATTAGGGGACGGGTGAGGGTCAGGCTTCGGGGAAGGGTTAGGGTCAGGGTTCGGGCTAGGGATAGGGTTAGGGGACGGGGACGGTTTAGGGTCCAGGTGAGGGTATGGCAACGCTTTAGGGGGAGCGTGCGTGTGAGGGCGCGGGTTAGTGTTAGCGTACGGGTTAGGATTAGGGGACGGGTGAGGGTCTGGCTTCGGGGAAGGGTAGGGTTAGGGTTCGGGCTAGGGTTAGGGTTAGGGGACAGGGACGGTTTAGGGTCCAGGTGAGGGTACGGCAACGCTTTAGGGGGAGCGTGCGTGTGAGGGCGCGGGTTAGTGTTAGCGTACGGGTTAGGATTAGGGGACGGGTGAGGGTCAGGCTTCGGGGAAGGGTTAGGGTTAGGGTTCGGGCTAGGGTTAGGGTTAGGGGACGGGGACGGTTTAGGGTCCAGGTGACGGTACGGCAACGCTTTAGGGGGAGCGTGGGTGTGAGGGCGCGGGTTAGTGTTAGCGTACCGGTTAGGATTAGGGGACGGGTGAGGGTCAGGCTTCGGGGAAGGGTTAGGGTTAGGGTTCGGGCTAAGGTTAGGGTTAGGGGACGGGGACGGTTTAGGGTCCAGGTGAGGGTACGGCAAGGCTTTAGGGGGAGTGTGCGTGTGAGGGCGCGGGTTAGTGTTAGCGTACGGGTTAGGATTAGGGGACGGGTGAGGGTCAGGCTTCGGGGAAGTGTTAGGGTTAGGGTTCGGGCTAGGGTTAGGGTTAGGGGACGGGGACGGTTTAGGGTCCAGGTGAGGGTACGGCAACGCTTCAGGGGGAGCGTGCGTGTGAGGGCGCGGGTTAGTGTTAACGTACGGTTTAGGATTAGGGGACGGGTGAGGGTCAGGCTTCGGGGAAGGTTTAGGGTTAGGGTTCGGGCTAGGGTTACGGTTAGGGGACGGGGACGGTTTAGGGTCCAGGTGAGGGTACGGCAACGCTTCAGGGGGAGCGTGGGTGTGAGGGCGCGGGTTAGTGTTAGCGTACGGGTTAGGATTAGGGGACGGGTGAGGGTCAGGCTTCGGGGAAGGGTTAGGGTTAGGGTTCGGGCTAGGGTTAGGGATAGGGGACGGGGACGGTTTGGGGTCCAGGTGGGGGCACGGCAACGCTTTAGGGGGAGCGTGGGTGTGAGGGCGCGGGTTAGTGTTAGCGTACGGGTTAGGATTAGGGGACGGGTGAGGGTCAGGCTTCAGGGAAGGGTTAGGGTTAGGGTTCGGGCTAGGTTTAGGGTTAGGGGACGGGGACGGTTTAGGGTCCAGGTGAGGGTACGGCAACGCTTTAGGGGGAGCGTGCGTGTGAGGGCGTGGGTTACTTTTAGCGTACGGGTTAGGATTAGGGGACGGGTGAGGGTCAGGCTTCGGGGAAGTGTTAGGGTTAGGGTTCGGGCTAGGGATAGGGTTAGGGGACGGGGACGGTTTAGGGTCCAGGTGAGGGTATGGCAACGCTTTAGGGGGAGCGTGCGTGTGAGGGCGCGGGTTAGTGTTAGCGTACGGGTTAGGATTAGGGGACGGGTGAGGGTCAGGCTTTGGGGAAGGGTTAGGGTTAGGGTTCGGGCTAGGGTTAGGGTTAGGGGACGGGGACGGTTTAGGGTCCAGGTGAGGGTACGGCAACGCTTTAGGGGGAGCGTGCGTGTGAGGGCGCGGGTTAGTGTTAGCGTACGGGTTAGGATTAGGGGACGGGTGAGGGTCAGGCTTCGGGGAAGGGTTAGGGTTAGGGTTCGGGCTAGGGTTAGGGTTAGGGGACGGGGACGGTTTAGGGTCCAGGTGAGGGTACGGCAACGCTTTAGGTGGAGCGTGCGTGTGAGGGCGCGGGTTAGTGTTAGCGTACGGGTTAGGATTAGGGGACGGGTGAGGGTCAGGCTTCGGGGAAGGGTTAGGGTTAGGGTTCAGGCTAGGGTTAGGGTTAGAGGACGGGGACGGTTTCGGGTCCAGGTGAGGGTACGGCAACGCTTTAGGGGGAGCGTGCGTGTGAGGGCGCGGGTTAGTGTTAGCGTACGGGTTAGGATTAGGGGACGGGTGAGGGTCAGGCTTCGGGGAAGGGTTAGGGTTAGGGTTCGGGCTAGGGTTAGGGTTAGGGGACGGGGACGGTTTAGGGTCCAGGTGAGGGTACGGCAACGCTTTAGGGGGAGCGTGCGTATGAGGGCGCGGGTTAGTGTTAGCGTACGGGTTAGGATTATGGGACGGGTGAGGGTCAGGCTTCGCGGAAGGGTTAGGGTTAGGGTTCGGGCTAGGGTTAGGGTTAGGGGACGGGGACGGTTTAGGGTCCAGGTGAGGGTACGGCAACGCTTTAGGGGGAGCGTGCGTGTGAGGGCGTGGGTTAGTGTTAGAGTATGGGTTAGGATTAGGGGACGGGTGAGGGTCAGGCTTCGGGGAAGGGTTAGGGTTAGGGTTCGGGCTAGGGTTAGGGTTAGGGGACGGGGACGGTTTAGGGTACAGGTGAGGGTACGGCAACGCTTTAGGGGGACCGTGCGTGTGAGGGCGCGGCTTAGTGTTAGCGTACGGGTTAGGATAAGGGGACGGGTGAGGGTCAGGCTTCGGGGAAGGGTTAGGGTTAGGGTTCGGGCTAGGCTTAGGGTTAGGGGACGGGGACGGTTTAGGGTCCAGGTGAGGGTATGGCAACGCTTTAGGGGGAGCGTGTGTGTGAGGGCACGGGTTAGTGTTAGCGTACGGGTTAGGATTAGGGGACGGGTGAGGGTCAGGCTTCGGGGAAGGGTTAGGGTTAGGGTTCGGGCTAGGGTTAGGGTTAGGGGACGGGGACGGTTTAGGGTCCAGGTGAGGGTACGGCAACGCTTTAGGGGGAGCGTGCGTGTGAGGGCGCGGGTTAGTGTTAGCGTACGGGTTAGGATTAGGGGACGGGTGAGGGTCAGGCTTCGGGGAAGGGTTAGGGTTAGTGTTCAGGCTAGGGTTAGGGTTAGGGGACGGGGACGCTTTAGGGTCCAGGTGAGGGTATGGCAATGCTTTACGGGGAGCGTGCGTGTGAGGGCGCTGGTTAGTGTTAGCGTACGGGTTAGGATTAGGGGACGGGTGAGGGTCAGGCTTCGGGGAAGTGTTAGGGTAAGGGTTCGGGCTAGGGTTAGGGTTAGGGGACGGGGACGGTTTAGGGTCCAGGTGAGGGTACGGCAACGCTTTAGGCGGAGCGTGCGTGTGAGGGCGCGGGTTAGTGTTAGCGTACGTGTTAGGATTAGGGGACGGGTGAGGTTCATGCTTCGGGGAAGGGTTAGGTTTAGGGTTCGGGCTAGGGTTAGGGTTAGGTGACGGGGATGGTTTAGGGTCCAGGTGAGGATACGGCAACGCTTTAGGGGGAGCGTGCGTGTGAAGGCGTGGGGTAGTGTTAGCGTACGGGTTAGGATTAGGGGACGGGTGAGGGTCAGGCTTCGGGGAAGGGTTAGGGTTAGGGTTCGGGCTAGGGTTAGGGTTAGTGGACGGGGAAGGTTTAGGGTCCAGGTGAGGGTACGGCAACGCTTTAGGGGGAGCGTGCGTGTGAGGGCACGGGTTAGTGTTAGCGTACGGGTTAGGATTAGGGGACGGGTGAGGGTCAGGCTTCGGGGAAGGGTTAGGGTTAGGGTTCGGGCTATGCTTAGGGTTAGGGGACGGGGACGGTTTAGGGTCCAGGTGAGGGTACGGCAACGCTTTATGGGGAGCGTGCGTGTGGGAGCGCGGGTTAGTGTTAGCGTACGGGTTAGGATTAGGGGACGGGTGAGGGTCAGGCTTCGGGGAAGGGTTAGGGTTATGGTTCGGGCTAGGGTTAGGGTTAGGGGACGGGGACGGTTTAGGGTCCAGGTGAGGGTACGGCAACGCTTTATGGGGAGCGTGCGTGTGGGAGCGCGGGTTAGTGTTAGCGTACGGGTTAGGATTAGGGGACGGGTGAGGGTCAGGCTTCGGGGAAGGGTTAGGGTTAGGGTTCGGGCTAGGGTTAGGGTTAGGGGACGGGGACGGTTTAGGGTCCAGGTGAGGGTACGGCAACGCTTTAGGGGGAGCGTGCGTGTGAGAGCGCGGGTTAGTGTTCGCGTGCGGGTTAGGATTATGGGACGGGTGAGGGTCAGGCTTCGGGGAAGGGTTAGGGTTAGGGTTCGGGCTAGGGTTACGGTTAGGGGACGGGGACGGTTTAGGGTCCAGGTGAGCGTACGGCAACGCTTTAGGGGGAGCGTGCGTGTGAGGGCGCGGGTTAGTGTTAGCGTACGGGTTAGGATTAGGGGACGGGTGAGGGTCAGGCTTCGGGGAAGGGTTAGGGTTAGGGTTCGGGCTAGGGTTAGGGTTAGGGGACGGGGACGGTTTAGGGTCCAGGTGAGGGTACGGCAACGCTTTAGGGGGAGCGTGTGTGTGAGGGCGCAGGTTAGTGTTAGCGTACGGGTTAGGATTAGGGGACGGTTGAGGGTCAGGCTTCGGGGAAGTTTTAGGGTTAGGGTTCGGGCTAGGGTTAGGGTTAGGGGACGGGGACGGTTTAGGGTCCAGGTGAGGGTACGGCAACGCTTTAGGGGGAGCGTGCGTGTGAGGGCGCAGTTTAGTGTTAGCGTACGGGTTAGGATTAGGGGACGGGTGAGGGTCAGGCTTCGGGGAAGTGTTACGGTTAGGGTTCGGGCTAGGGTTAGGGTTAGGGGACGGGGACGGTTTAGGGTCCAGGTGAGGGTACAGCAACGCTTTAGGGGGAGCGTGGGTGTGAGGGCGCGGCTTAGTGTTAGCGTACGGGTTAGGATTAGGGGACGGGTGAGGGTCAGGCTTCGGGGAACGGTTAGGGTTAGGGTTCGGGCTAGGGTTAGGGTTAGGGGACGGGGACGGTTTAGGGTCCAGGTGAGGGTACAGCAACGCTTTAGGGGGAGCGTGCGTGTGAGGGCGTGGGTTAGTGTTAGCGTACGGGTTAGGATTAGGGGACGGGTGAGGGTCAGGCTTCGGGGAAGTGTTAGGGTTAGTGTTCGGGCTAGGGTTAGGGTTAGGGGACGGGGACGGTTTAGGGTCCAGGTGAGGGTACGGCAACGCTTTAGGGGGAGCGTGCGTGTGAGGGCGCGGGTTAGTGTTAGCGTACGGGTTAGGATTAGGGGACGGGTGAGGGTCAGGCTTCGGGGAATGGTTAGAGTTAGGGTTCGGGCTAGGGTTAGGGTTAGAGGACGGGGACGGTTTAGGGTCCAGGTGAGGGTACGGCAACGCTTTAGGGGGAGCATGCGTGTGAGGGCGCGGGTTAGTGTTAGCGTACGGGTTAGGATTAGGGGACGGGTGAGGGTCAGGCTTCGGGGAAGGGTTAGGTTTAGGGTTCGGGCTAGGGTTAGGGTTAGGGGACGGGGACGGTTTAGGGTCCAGGTGAGGGTACGGCAACGCTTTAGGGGGAGCGTGTGTGTGAGGGCGCGGGTTAGTGTTAGCGTACGGGTTAGGATTAGGGGACGGGTGAGGGTCAGGCTTCGGGGAAGGGTTAGGGTTAGGGTTCGGTCTAGGTTTAGGGTTAGGGGACGGGGACGGTTTAGGGTCCAGGTGAGTGTACGGCAACGCTTTAGGGGGAGCGTGCGTGTGAGGGCGCGGGTTTGTGTTAGCATATGGGTTAGGATTAGGGGACGGGTGAGGGTCATGCTTCGGGGAAGGGTTAGGTTTAGGGTTCGGGCTAGGGTTAGGGTTAGGGGACGGGGACGTTTTGGGGTCCAGGTGAGGGTACGGCAACGCTTTACGGGGAGCGTGCGTGTGAGGGCGCGGGTTAGTGTTAGCGTACGGGTTAGGATTATGGGACGGGTGAGGGTCAGGCTTCGGGGAAGGGTTAGGGTTAGGGTTCGGGCTAGGGTTAGGGTTAGGGGACAGGGACAGTTTAGGGTCCAGGTGAGGGTACGGCAACGCTTTAGGGGGAGCGTGCGTGTGAGGGCGCGGGTTAGTGTTAGCGTACGGGTTAGGATTAGGGGACGGGTGAAGGTCAGGCTTCGGGGAAGGGTTCGGGTTAGGGTTCGGGCTAGGGTTAGGGTTAAGGGACAGGGACGGTTTAGGGTCCAGGTGAGGGTACGGCAACGCTTTAGGGGGAGCGTGCGTGTGAGGGCGCGGTTTAGTGTTAGCATACAAGTTAGGATTAGGGGACGGGTGAGGGTCATGCTTCGGGGAAGGGTTAGGGTTAGGGTTCGGGCTAGGGTTAGGGTTAGGGGACGGGGACGGTTTAGGGTCCAAGTGAGGGTACAGCAACGCTTTAGGGGTAGCGTGCGTGTGAGGGCGCGGGTTAGTGTTAGCGGACGGGTTAGGACTAGGGGACGGGTGAGGGTCAGGCTTCGGGGAAGGGTTAGGGTTAGGGTTCGGGCTAGGGTTAGGGTTAGGGGACGGGGACGGTTTAGGGTCCAGGTGAGGGTACGGCAACGCTTTAGGGGGAGCGTGCGTGTGAGGGCGCGGGTTAGTGTTAGCGTACGGGTTAGGATTAGGGGACGGGTGAGGGTCAGGCTTCGGGGAAGTGTTAGGGTTAGGGTTCGGGCTAGGGTTAGGGTTAGGGGACGGGGACGGTTTAGGGTCCAGGTGAGGGTACGGCAACGCTTTAGGGGGAGCGTGCGTGTGAGGGCGTGGGTTAGTGTTAGCGTACGGGTTAGGATTAGGTGACGGGTGAGTGTCAGGCTTCGGGGAATGGTTAGGGTTTGGGTTCGGGCTAGGGTTAGGGTTAGGGGACGGGGACGGTTTAGGGTCCAGGTGAGGGTACGGCAACGCTTTAGGGGGAGCGTACGTGTGAGGGCGCGGGTTAGTGTTAGCGTACGGGTTAGGATTAGGGGACGGGTGAGGGTCAGGCTTCGGGGAAGGGTTAGGGTTAGGGTTCGGGCTAGGGTTAGGGTTAGGGGACGGGGACGGTTTAGGGTCCAGGTGAGGGTACGGCAACGCTTTAGGGGGAGCGTGCGTGTGAGGGCGCGGGGTAGTGTTAGCGTACGGGTTAGGATTAGGGGACGGGTGAGGGTCAGGCTTCGGGGAAGGGTTAGGGTTAGGGTTCGGGGTAGGGTTATGGTTAGGGGACGGGGATGGTTTAGGGTCCAGGTGAGGGTACGGCAACGCTTTAGGGGGAGCGTGCGTGTGAGGGTGCGGTTTAGTGTTAGCATACAAGTTAGGATTAGGGGACGGGTGAGGGTCATGCTTCGGGGAAGGGTTAGGGTTAGGTTTCGGGCTAGGGTTAGGGTTAGGTGACGGGGCCGGTTTAGGGTCCAGGTGAGGGTACGGCAACGCTTTATGGGGAGCGTGCGTGTAAGGGCGCGGGGTAGTGTTAGCGTACGGGTTAGCATAAGGGGACAGGTGAGGGTCAGGCTTTGGGGAAGGGTTAGGGTTAGGGTTCGGGCTAGGGTTAGGGTTAGGGGACGGGGACGGTTTAGGGTCCAGGTGAGGGTACAGCAACGCTTTAGGGGGAGCGTGCGTGTGAGGGCGTGGGTTAGTGTTAGCGTACGGGTTAGGATTAGGGGACGGGTGAGGGTCAGGCTTCGGGGAAGTGTTAGGGTTAGTGTTCGGGCTAGGGTTAGGGTTAGGGGACGGGGACGGTTTAGGGTCCAGGTGAGGGTACGGCAACGCTTTAGGGGGAGCGTGCGTGTGAGGGCGCGGGTTAGTGTTAGCGTACGGGTTAGGATTAGGGGACGGGTGAGGGTCAGGCTTCGGGGAATGGTTAGAGTTAGGGTTCGGGCTAGGGTTAGGGTTAGAGGACGGGGACGGTTTAGGGTCCAGGTGAGGGTACGGCAACGCTTTAGGGGGAGCATGCGTGTGAGGGCGCGGGTTAGTGTTAGCGTACGGGTTAGGATTAGGGGACGGGTGAGGGTCAGGCTTCGGGGAAGGGTTAGGTTTAGGGTTCGGGCTAGGGTTAGGGTTAGGGGACGGGGACGGTTTAGGGTCCAGGTGAGGGTACGGCAACGCTTTAGGGGGAGCGTGTGTGTGAGGGCGCGGGTTAGTGTTAGCGTACGGGTTAGGATTAGGGGACGGGTGAGGGTCAGGCTTCGGGGAAGGGTTAGGGTTAGGGTTCGGTCTAGGTTTAGGGTTAGGGGACGGGGACGGTTTAGGGTCCAGGTGAGCGTACGGCAACGCTTTAGGGGGAGCGTGCGTGTGAGGGCGCGGGTTTGTGTTAGCATATGGGTTAGGATTAGGGGACGGGTGAGGGTCATGCTTCGGGGAAGGGTTAGGTTTAGGGTTCGGGCTAGGGTTAGGGTTAGGGGACGGGGACGTTTTGGGGTCCAGGTGAGGGTACGGCAACGCTTTACGGGGAGCGTGCGTGTGAGGGCGCGGGTTAGTGTTAGCGTACGGGTTAGGATCATGGGACGGGTGAGGGTCAGGCTTCGGGGAAGGGTTAGGGTTAGGGTTCGGGCTAGGGTTAGGGTTAGGGGACAGGGACAGTTTAGGGTCCAGGTGAGGGTACGGCAACGCTTTAGGGGGAGCGTGCGTGTGAGGGCGCGGGTTAGTGTTAGCGTACGGGTTAGGATTAGGGGACGGGTGAAGGTCAGGCTTCGGGGAAGGGTTCGGGTTAGGGTTCGGGCCAGGGTTAGGGTTAAGGGACAGGGACGGTTTAGGGTCCAGGTGAGGGTACGGCAACGCTTTAGGGGGAGCGTGCGTGTGAGGGCGCGGTTTAGTGTTAGCATACAAGTTAGGATTAGGGGACGGGTGAGGGTCATGCTTCGGGGAAGGGTTAGGGTTAGGGTTCGGGCTAGGGTTAGGGTTAGGGGACGGGGACGGTTTAGGGTCCAAGTGAGGGTACAGCAACGCTTTAGGGGTAGCGTGCGTGTGAGGGCGCGGGTTAGTGTTAGCGGACGGGTTAGGACTAGGGGACGGGTGAGGGTCAGGCTTCGGGGAAGGGTTAGGGTTAGGGTTCGGGCTAGGGTTAGGGTTAGGGGACGGGGACGGTTTAAGGTCCAGGTGAGGGTACGGCAACGCTTTAGGGGGAGCGTGCGTGTGAGGGCGCGGGTTAGTGTTAGCGTACAGGTTAGGATTAGGGGACGGGTGAGGGTCAGGCTTCGGGGAAGTGTTAGGGTTAGGGTTCGGGCTAGGGTTAGGGTTAGGGGACGGGGACGGTTTAGGGTCCAGGTGAGGGTACGGCAACGCTTTAGGGGGAGCGTGCGTGTGAGGGCGTGGGTTAGTGTTAGCGTACGGGTTAGGATTAGGTGACGGGTGAGTGTCAGGCTTCGGGGAATGGTTAGGGTTTGGGTTCGGGCTAGGGTTAGGGTTAGGGGACGGGGACGGTTTAGGGTCCAGGTGAGGGTACGGCAACGCTTTAGGGGGAGCGTACGTGTGAGGGCGCGGGTTAGTGTTAGCGTACGGGTTAGGATTAGGGGACGGGTGAGGGTCAGGCTTCGGGGAAGGGTTAGGGTTAGGGTTCGGGCTAGGGTTAGGGTTAGGGGACGGGGAAGGTTTAGGGTCCAGGTGAGGGTACGGCAACGCTTTAGGGGGAGCGTGCGTGTGAGGGCGCGGGGTAGTGTTAGCGTACGGGTTAGGATTAGGGGACGGGTGAGGGTCAGGCTTCGGGGAAGGGTTAGGGTTAGGGTTCGGGGTAGGGTTATGGTTAGGGGACGGGGATGGTTTAGGGTCCAGGTGAGGGTACGGCAACGCTTTAGGGGGAGCGTGCATGTGAGGGCGCGGTTTAGTGTTAGCATACAAGTTAGGATTAGGGGACGGGTGAGGGTCATGCTTCGGGGAAGGGTTAGGGTTAGGTTTCGGGCTAGGGTTAGGGTTAGGTGACGGGGCCGGTTTAGGGTCCAGGTGAGGGTACGGCAACGCTTTATGGGGAGCGTGCGTGTAAGGGCGCGGGGTAGTGTTAGCGTACGGGTTAGCATAAGGGGACAGGTGAGGGTCAGGCTTTGGGGAAGGGTTAGGGTTAGGGTTCGGGCTAGGGTTAGGGTTAGGGGACGGGGACGGTTTATGGTCCAGGTGAGGGTACGGCAACGCTTTAGGGGGAGTGTGCGTGTGAGGGCGCGGGTTAGTGTTAGCGTACGGGTTAGGATTAGGGGAAGGGTGAAGGTCAGGCTTCGGGGAAGGGTTAGGGTTAGGGTTCGGGCTAGGGTTAGGGTTAGGGGACGGGGACGGTTTAGGGTCCAGGTGAGGGTACGGCAACGCTTTAGGGGGAGCGTGCGTGTGAGGGCGCGGGTTAGTGTTAGCGTACGGGTTAGGATTAGGGGACGGGTGAGGGTCAGGCTTCGGGGAAGGGTTAGGGTTAGGGTTCGGGCTAGGGTTAGGGTTAGGGGACGGGGACGGTTTAGGTTCCAGGTGACGGTACGGCAACGCTTTAGGTGGAGCGTGCGTGTGAGGGCGCGGGTTAGTGTTAGCGTACGGGTTAGGATTAGGGGACGGGTGAGGGTCAGGCTTCGGGGAAGGGTTAGGGTTAGGGTTAGGGGACGGGGACGGTTTAGGGTCCAGGTGAGGGTACGCCAACACTTTAGGGGAAGCGTGCGTGTGAGGGCGTGGTGTAGTGTTAGCGTGCGGGTTAGGATTAGGGGACGGGTGACGGTCAGGCTTCGGGGAAGGGTTAGGGTTAGGGTTCGGGCTAGGGTTAGGGTTAGGGGACGGGGATGGTTTAGGGTCCAGGAGAGGGTACGGCAACGCTTTAGGGGGAGCGTGCGTGTGAGGGCGTGGGTTAGTGTTAGCGTACGGGTTAGGATTAGGGGACGGGTGAGGGTCAGGCTTCGGGGAAGTGTTAGAGTTAGGGTTCGGGCTAGGGTTAGGGTTAGGGGACGGGGACGGTTTAGGGTCCAGGTGAGGGTACGGCAACACTTTAGGGGGAGCGTGCATGTGAGGGCGTGGGTTAGTGTTAGCGTACGGGTTAGGATTAGGGGACGGGTGAGGGTCAGGCTTCGGGGAAGGTTTAGGGTTAGGGTTCGGGCTAGGGTTAGGGTTAGGGGACGGGGACGGTTGAGGGTCCAGGTGAGGGTACGGCAACGCTTTAGGGGGAGCGTGCGTGTGAGGGCGCGGGTTAGTGTTAGCGTACGGGTTAGGATTAGGGGACGGGTGAGGGTCAGGTTTCGGGGAAGGGTTAGGGTTAGGGTTCGGGCTAGAGTTAGGGTTAGGGGACGGGGACGGTTTAGGGTCCAGGTGAGGGTACGGCAACGCTTTAGGGGGAGCGTGCGTGTGAGGGCGAGGGGTAGTGTTAGCGTACGGGTTAGGATTAGGGGACGGTTGAGGGTCATGCTTCGGGGAAGGGTTAGGGTTAGGGTTCGGGCTAGGGTTAGGGTTAGGTGACGGAGATGGTTTAGGGTCCAGGTGAGGGTATGGCAACGCTTTAGGGGGAGCGTGCGTGTGAGGGCGCGGGGTAGTGTTACCGTACGGGTTAGGATTAGGGGACGGGTGAGGGTCAGGCTTCGGGGAAGGGTTAGGGTTAGGGTTCGGGCTAGGGTTAGGGTTAGGGGACGGGGAAGGTTTAGGGTCCAGGTGAGGGTACGGCAAAGCTTTAGGGGGAGCGTGTGTGTGAGGGCGCGGGTTAGTGTTAGTGTATGGCTTAGGATTAGGGGACGGGTGAGGGTCATGCTTCGGGGAAGGTTTAAATTTAGGGTTCGGGCTAGGGTTAGGGTTAGGTGACGGGGACGGTTTAGGGTCCAGGTGAGGGTACGGCAACGCTTTAGGGGGAGCGTGCGTGTGAGGGCGCGGTGTAGTGTTAGCGTACGGGTTAGGATTAGGGGACGGGTGAGGGTCAGGCTTCGGGGAAGGGTTAGGGTTAGGGTTCGGGCTAGGGTTAGGGTTAGGTGACGGGGACGGTTTAGGGTCCAGGTGAGGGTACGGCAACGCTTTAGGGGGAGCGTGCGTGTGAGGGCGCGGGGTAGTGTTAGTGTACGGGTTAGGATTAGGGGACGGGTGAGGGTCAGGCTTCGGGGAAGGGTTAGGGTTAGGGTTCGGGCTAGGGTTAGGGTTAGGGGACGGGGACGGTTTAGGGTCCAGGTGAGGGTACGGCAACGCTTTAGGGGGAGCGTGCATGTGAGCGCGCGGGTTAGTGTTAGCGTGCGGGTTAGGATTAGGGGACGGGTGAGGGTCAGGCTTCGGGGAAGGGTTAGGGTTAGGGTTCGGGCTACGGTTAGGGTTACGGGACAGGGACGGTTTAGGGTCCAGGTGAGGGTACAGCAACGCTTTAGGGGGAGCGTGCCTGTGAGTGCGCCAGTTACTGTTAGCGTACGGGTTAGGATTAGGGGACGGGTGAGGGTCAGGCTTCGGGGAAGGGTTAGGGTTAGGGTGCGGGCTAGGGTTAGGGTTAGGGGATGGGGACGGTTTAGGGTCCAGGAGAGGGTACGGCAACGCTTTAGGGGGAGCGTGCGTGTGAGGGCGCGGGTTAGTGTTAGCGTACGGGTTAGGATTAGGGGACGGGTAAGGGTCAGGCTTCGGGGAAGGGTTAGGGTTAGGGTTCAGTCTAGGGTTAGTGTTAGGGGACGGGGACGGTTTAGGGTCCAGGTGAGGGTACGGCAATGCTTTAGGGGGAGCGTGCGTGTGACGGCGCGGGTTAGTGTTAGCGTACGGGTTAAGATTAGGGGACGGGTGAGGGTCAGGCTTCGGGGAAGGGTTAGGGTTAGGGTTCGGGCTAGGGTTAGGGTAAGGTGACGGGGCCGGTTTAGGGTCCAGGTGAGGGTACGGCAACGCTTTATGGGGAGCGTGCGTGTGAGGGCGCGGGGTAGTGTTAGCGTACGGGTTAGGATTAGGGGACGGGTGAGGGTCAGGCTTCGGGGAAGGGTTAGGTTTAGGGTTCGGGCTAGGGTTAGGGTTAGGGGACGGGGACGGTTTAGGGTCCAGGTGAGGGTACGGCAAGGCTTTAGGGGGAGCGTGCGTGTGAGGGCGCGGGTTAGTGTTAGCGTACGGGTTAGGATTAGGGGACGGGTGAGGGTCAGGCTTCGGGGAAGTGTTAAGCTTAGGGTTCGGGCTAGGGTTAGGGTTAGGGGACGGGGACGGTTTAGGGTACAGGTGAGGGTACGGCAACGCTTCAGGGGGAGCGTGCGTGTGAGGGCGCGGGTTAGTGTTAAAGTACGGGTTAGGATTAGGGGACGGGTGAGGGTCAGGCTTCTGGGAAGGGTTAGGGTCAGGGTTCGGGCTAGGGATACGGTTAGGGGACGGGGACGGTTTAGGGTCCAGGTGAGGGTACGGCAACGCTTTAGGGGGAGCATGCGTGTGAGGGCGCGGGTTAGTGTTAGCGTACGGGTTAGGATTAGGGGACGGGTGAGGGTCTGGCTTCGGGGAAGGGTAGGGTTAGGGTTCGGGCTAGGGTTAGGGTTAGGGGACAGGGACGGTTTAGGGTCCAGGTGAGGGTACGGCAACGCTTTAGGGGGAGCGTGAGTGTGAGGGCGCGGGTTAGTGTTAGCGTACGGGTTAGGATTAGGGGACGGGTGAGGGTCAGGCTTCGGGGAAGTGTTAGGGTTAGGGTTCGGGCTAGGGTTAGGGTTAGGGGACGGGGACGGTTTAGGGTCCAGGTGAGAGTACGGCAACGCTTTAGTGGGAGCATGCGTGTGAGGGCGTGCGTTAGTGTTAGCGTACGGGTTAGGATTAGGGGACGGGTGAGGGTCAGGCTTCGGGGAAGGGTTAGGGTTAGGGTTCGGGCTAGGGTTAGGGTTAGGGCACAGGGACGGTTTAGGGTCCAGGTGAGGGTACGGCAACGCTTTAGGGGGAGCGTGCGTGTGAGGGCGCGGGTTAGTGTTAGCGTACGTGTTAGGATTAGGGGACGGGTGAGGGTCAGGCTTCGGGGAAGGGTTAGGGTTAGGGTTCGGGCTAGGGTTAGGGTTAGGTGATGGGGACGGTTTAGGGTCCAGGTGAGGGTACGGCAACGCTTTAGGTGGAGCGTGCGTGTGAGGGCGCGGATTAGTGTTAGCGTACGGGTTAGGATTAGGGGACGGGTGAGGGTCAGGCTTCGGGGAAGGGTTAGGGTTAGGGTTCGGGCTAGGGTTAGGGTTAGGGGACGGGGACGGTTTAGGGTCCAGGTGAGGGCACAGCAACGCTTTAGGGGGAGCGTGCGTGTGAGGGCGCGGGTTAGTGTTAGCGTACGGGTTAGGATTAGGGGACGGGTGATGGTCAGGCTTCGGGGAAGGGTTAGGGTTAGGGTTCGGGCTTCTGTTAGGGTTAGGGGACGGGGACGGTTTAAGGTCCAGGTGAGGGTACGGCAACGCTTTAGGGGGACCGTGCGTGTGAGGGCGCGGGTTAGCGTTAGCGTACGGGTTAGGATTAGGGGACGGGTGAGGGTCAGGCTTCGGGGAAGGGTTAGGGTTAGGGTTCGGGCTAGGGTTAGGGTTAGGGGACGGGGACGGTTTAGGGTCCAGGTGAGGGTACGGCAACGCTTTAGGGGGAGCGTGCGTGTTAGGGTGCGGGTTATTGTTAGCGTACGGGTTAGGATTAGGGGACGGGTGAGGGTCAGGCTTCGGGGAAGGGTTAGGGTCAGGGTTCGGGCTAGGGATAGGGTTAGGGGACGGGGACGGTTTAGGGTCCAGGTGAGGGTACGGCAACGCTTTAGGGGGAGCGTGCGTGTGAGGGCGCGGGTTAGTGTTAGCGTACGGGTTAGGATTAGGGGACGGGTGAGGGTCTGGCTTCGGGGAAGGGTAGGGTTAGGGTTCGGGCTAGGGTTAGGGTTAGGGGACAGGGACGGTTTAGGGTCCAGGTGAGGGTACGGCAACGCTTTAGGGGGAGCGTGCGTGTGAGGGCGCGGGTTAGTGTTAGCGTACGGGTTAGGATTAGGGGACGGCTGAGGGTCAGGCTTCGGGGAAGGGTTAGGGTTAGGGTTCGGGCTAGGGTTAGGGTTAGGGGACGGGGACGGTTTAGGGTCCAGGTGACGGTACAGCAACGCTTTAGGGGGAGCGTGGGTGTGAGGGCGCGGGTTAGTGTTAGCGTACGGGTTAGGATTAGGGGACGGGTGAGGGTCAGGCTTCGGGGAAGGGTTAGGTTTAGGGTTCGGGCTAGGGTTAGGGTTAGGGGACGGGGACGGTTTAGGGTCCAGGTGAGGGTACGGCAAGGCTTTAGGGGGAGCGTGCGTGTGAGGGCGCGGGTTAGTGTTAGCGTACGGGTTAGGATTAGGGGACGGGTGAGGGTCAGGCTTCGGGGAAGTGTTAGGGTTAGGTTTCGGGCTAGGGTTAGGGTTAGGGGACGGGGACGGTTTAGGGTCCAGGTGAGGGTACGGCAACGCTTCAGGGGGAGCGTGCGTGTGAGGGCGCGGGTTAGGGTTAACGTACGGGTTAGGATTAGGGGACGGGTGAGGGTCAGGCTTCCGGGAAGGTTTAGGGTTAGGGTTCGGGCTAGGGTTACGGTTAGGGGACGGGGACGGTTTAGGGTCCAGGTGAGGGTACGGCAACGCTTCAGGTGGAGCGTGGGTGTGAGGGCGCGGGTTAGTGTTAGCGTACGGGTTAGGATTAGGGGACGGGTGAGGGTCAGGCTTCGGGGAAGGGTTAGGGTTAGGGTTTGGGCTAGGGTTAGGGATAGGGGACGGGGACGGTTTAGGGTCCAGGTGAGGGCACAGCAACGCTTTAGGGGGAGCGTGGGTGTGAGGGCGCGGGTTAGTGTTAGCGTACGGGTTAGGATTAGGGGACGGGTGAGGGTCAGGCTTCAGGGAAGGGTTAGGGTTAGGGTTCGGGCTAGGTTTAGGGTTAGGGGACGGGGACGGTTTAGGGTCCAGGTGAGGGTACGGCAACGCTTTAGGGGGAGCGTGCGTGTGAGGGCGTGGGTTACATTTAGCGTACGGGTTAGGATTAGGGGACGGGTGAGGGTCAGACTTTGGGGAAGGGTTAGGGTTAGGGTTCGGGCTAGGTTTAGGGTTAGGGGACGGGGACGGTTTAGGGTCCAGGTGAGGGTACGGCAACGCTTTAGGGGGAGCGTGCATGTGAGGGCGCGGGTTAGTGTTAGCGTACGGGTTAGGATTAGGGGACGGGTGAGGGTCAGGCTTCGGGGAGGGTTAGGGTTAGGGTTCGGGCTAGGGTTAGGGTTAGGGGACGGGGACGGTTTAGGGTCCAGGTGAGGGTACGGCAACGCTTTAGGGGGAGCGTGCATGTGAGGGCGTGGGTTAGTGTTAGCGTACGGGTTAGGATTAGGGGACGGGTGAGGGTCAGGCTTCGGGGAAGCGTTAGGGTTAGGGTTCGGGCTAGGGTTAGGGTTAGGGGACGGGGACGGTTTAGGGTCCAGGTGAGGGTACGGCAACGCTTTAGGGGGAGCGTGCGTGTGAGGGCGCAGGTTAGTGTTAGCGTACGGGTTAGGATTAGGGGACGGGTGAGGGTCAGGCTTCGGGGAAGGGTTAGGGTTAGGGTTCGGGCTAGGGTTAGGGTTAGGGGACGGGGACGGTTTAGGGTCCAGGTGAGGGTACGGCAACGCTTTAGGTGGAGCGTGCGTGTGAGGGCGTGGGTTAGTGTTAGCGTACGGGTTAGGATTAGGGGACGGGTGAGGGTCAGGCTTCGGGGAAGGGTTAGGGTTAGGGTTCGGGCTAGGGTTAGGGTTAGAGGACGGGGACGGTTTCGGGTCCAGGTGAGGGTACGGCAACGCTTTAGGGGGAGCGTGCGTGTGAGGGCGCGGGTTAGTGTTAGCGTACGGGTTAGGATTAGGGGACGGGTGAGGGTCAGGCTTCGGGGAAGGGTTAGGGTTAGGGTTCGGGCTAGGGTTAGGGTTAGGGGACGGGGACGGTTTAGGGTCCAGGTGAGGGTACGGCAACGCTTTAGGGGGAGCGTGCGTATGAGGGCGCGGGTTAGTGTTAGCGTACGGGTTAGGATTAGGGGACGGGTGAGGGTCAGGCTTCGCGGAAGGGTTAGGGTTAGGGTTCGGGCTAGGGTTAGGGTTAGGGGACGGGGACGGTTTAGGGTCCAGGTGAGGGTACGGCAACGCTTTAGGGGGAGCGTGCGTGTGAGGGCGTGGGTTAGTGTTAGAGTATGGGTTAGGATTAGGGGACGGGTGAGGGTCAGGCTTCGGGGAAGGGTTAGGGTTAGGGTTCGGGCTAGGGTTAGTGTTAGGGGACGGGGACGCTTTAGGGTCCAGGTGAGGGTATGGCAATGCTTTACGGGGAGCGTGCGTGTGAGGGCGCGGGTTAGTGTTAGCGTACGGGTTAGGATTAGGGGACGGGTGAGGGTCAGGCTTCGGGGAAGTGTTAGGGTAAGGGTTCGGGCTAGGGTTAGGGTTAGGGGACGGGGACGGTTTAGGGTCCAGGTGAGGGTACGGCAACGCTTTAGGGGGAGCGTGCGTGTGAGGGCGCGGGTTAGTGTTAGCGTACGGGTTAGGATTAGGGGACGGGTGAGGGTCAGGCTTCGGGGAAGGGTTAGGGTTAGGGTTCGGGCTAGGGTTAGGGTTAGGTGACGGGGACGGTTTAGGGTCCAGGTGAGGATACGGCAACGCTTTAGGGGGAGCGTGCGTGTGAGGGCGTGGGGTAGTGTTAGCGTACGGGTTAGGATTAGGGGACGGGTGAGGGTCAGGCTTCGGGGAAGGGTTAGGGTTAGGGTTAGGGTTCGGGCTAGGGTTAGGGTTAGTGGACGGGGACCGTTTAGGGTCCAGGTGAGTGTACGGCAATATTTTAGGGGGAGCGTGCGTGTGAGGGCGCGGGTTAGTGTTAGCGTACGGGTTAGGATTAGGGGACGAGTGAGGGTCAGGCTTCGGGGAAGGGTTAGGGTTAGGGTTCGGGCTAGGCTTAGTGTTAGGGGACGGGGACGGTTTAGGGTCCAGGTGAGGGTACGGCAACGCTTTAGGGGGAGCATGTGTGTGAGGGCGCGGGTTAGTGTTAGCATACGGGTTAGGATTAGGGGACGGGTGAGGGTCAGGCTTCGGGGAAAGGTTAGGGTTAGGGTTCGGGCTAGGGTTTGGGTTAGGTGACGGGGACGGTTTAGGGTCCAGGTGAGGGTACGGCAACGCTTTAGGGGGAGCGTGCGTGTGAGAGCGCGGGTTAGTGTTAGCGTACGGGTTAGGATTAGGGGACGGTTGAGGGTCAGGCTTCGGGGAAGTGTTAGGGTTAGGGTTCGGGCTAGGGTTTGGGTTAGGTGACGGGGACGGTTTAGGGTCCAGGTGAGGGTACGGCAACGCTTTAGGGGGAGCGTGCGTGTGAGGGCGCGGGGTAGTGTTAGCGTACGGGTTAGGATTAGGGGACGGGTGAGGGTCAGGCTTCGGGGAAGGGTTAGGGTTAGGGTTCGGGCTAGGGTTAGGGTTAGGGGACGGGGACGGTTTAGGGTCCAGGTGAGGGTACGGCAACGCTTTACGGGGAGCGTGCGTGTGAGGGTGCGGGTTAGTGTTAGCGTACGGGTTAAGATTAGGGGACGGGTGAGGGTCAGGCTTCGGGGAAGGGTTAGGGTTAGGGTTTGGGCTAGGGTTAGGGTTAGGTGACGGGGACGGTTTAGGGTCCAGGTGAGGGTACGGCAACACTTTAGGGGGAGCGTGCGTGTGAGGGCGCGGGTTAGTGTTAGCGTACGGGTTAGGATTAGGGGACGGGTGAGGGTCAGGCTTCGGGGAAGGGTTAGGGTTAGGGTTCGGGCTAGGGTTAGAGTTAGGGGACGGGGAAGGTTTAGGGTCCAGGTGAGGGTACGGCAACGCTTTAGGGGGAGCGTGCGTGTGAGGGCGCGGGTTAGTGTTAGCGTACGGGTTAGGATTAGGGGACGGGTGAGGGTCAGGCTTCGGGGAAGAGTTAGGGTTAGGGTTCGGGCTAGGGTTAGGGTTAGGGGACGGGGACGGTTTAGGGTCCAGGTGAGGGTACGGCAATGCTTTAGGGGGAGCGTGCGTGTGAGGGCGCGGGTTAGTGTTAGCGTACGGGTTAGGATTAGGGGACGGGTGAGGGACAGGCTTCTGGGAAGGGTTAGGGTTAGGGTTCGGGCTAGGGTTAGGGTTAGGGGACGGGGACGGTTTAGGGTCCAGTTGAGGGTACGGCAACGCTTTAGGGGGAGCGTGCGTGTGAGGGCGCGGGTTAGTGTTAGCGTACGGGTTAGGATTAGGGGACGGGTGAGGGTCAGGCTTCGGGGAAGTGTTAGTGTTAGGGTTCGGGCTAGGGTTAGGGTTAGGGGACGGGGACGGTTTAGGGTCCAGGTGAGGATACGGCAACGCTTTAGGGGGAGCGTGCGTGTGAGGGCGCGGGTTAGTGTTAGCGTACGGGTTAGGATTAGGGGACGGGTGAGGGTCAGGCTTCGGGGAAGGGTTAGGGTTAGTGTTCGGGCTAGGGTTAGGGTTAGGGGACGGGGACAGTTTAGGGTCCAGGTGAGGGTACGGCAACGCTTTACGGGGAGCGTGCGTGTGAGGGTGCAGGTTAGTGTTAGCTTACGGGTTAGGATTAGGGGACGGTTCAGGGTCATGCTTCAGGGAAGGGTTAGGGTTAGGGTTCGGGCTAGGGTTAGGGTTAGGTGACGGGGACGGTTTAGGGTCCAGGTGAGGGTGCGGCAACACTTTAGGGGGAGCGTGGGTGTGAGGGCGCGGGTTAGTGTTAGCGTACGGGTTAGGATTAGGGGACGGGTGAGGGTCAGGCTTCAGGGAAGGGTTAGGGTTAGGGTTCGGGCTAGGTTTAGGGTTAGGGGACGGGGACGGTTTAGGGTCCAGGTGAGGGTACGGCAACGCTTTAGGGGGAGCGTGCGTGTGAGGGCGCGGGTTAGTGTTAGCGTACGGGTTAGGATTAGGGGACGGGTGAGGGTCAGGCTTCGGGGAAGGGTTAGGGTTAGTGTTCAGGCTAGGGTTAGGGTTAGGGGACGGGGACGCTTTAGGGTCCAGGTGAGGGTATGGCAATGCTTTACGGGGAGCGTGCGTGTGAGGGCGCGGGTTAGTGTTAGCGTACGGATTAGGATTAGGGGACGGGTGAGGGTCAGGCTTCGGGGAAGTGTTAGGGTAAGGGTTCGGGCTAGGGTTAGGGTTAGGGGACGGGGACGGTTTAGGGTCCAGGTGAGGGTACGGCAACGCTTTAGGGGGAGCGTGCGTGTGAGGGCGCGGGTTAGTGTTAGCGTAAGGGTTAGGATTAGGGGACGGGTGAGGGTCAGGCTTCGGGGAAGGGTTAGGGTTAGGGTTCGGGCTAGGGTTAGGGTTAGGTGACGGGGACGGTTTAGGGTCCAGGTGAGGATACGGCAACGCTTTAGGGGGAGCGTGCGTGTGAGGGCGTGGGGTAGTGTTAGCGTACGGGTTAGGATTAGGGGACGGGTGAGGGTCAGGCTTCGGGGAAGGGTTAGGGTTAGGGTTCGGGCTAGGGTTTGGGTTAGGTGACGGGGACGGTTTAGGGTCCAGGTGAGGGTACGGCAACGCTTTAGGGGGAGCGTGCGTGTGAGGGCGCGGGGTAGTGTTAGCGTACGGGTTAGGATTAGGGGACGGGTGAGGGTCAGGCTTCGGGGAAGGGTTAGGGTTAGGGTTTGGGCTAGGGTTAGGTTTAGGGGACGGGGACGGTTTAGGGCCCAGGTGAGGGTACGGCAACGCTTTAGGGAGAGCGTGCGTGTGAGGGCGCAGGTTAGTGTTAGCGTACGGGTTAGGATTAGGGGACGGGTGAGGGTCAGGCTTCGGGGAAGGGTTAGGGTTAGGGTTCGGGCTAGGGTTAGGGTTAGGGGACGGGGACAGTTTAGGGTCCAGGTGAGGGTACGGCAACGCTTTACGGGGAGCGTGCGTGTGAGGGTGCGGGTTAGTGTTAGCGTACGGGTTACGATTAGGGGACGGTTCAGGGTCATGCTTCGGGGAAGGGTTAGGGTTAGGGTTCGGGCTAGGGTTAGGGTTAGGTGACGGGGACGGTTTAGGGTCCAGGTGAGGGTACGGCAACACTTTAGGGGGAGCGTGCGTGTGAGGGCGCGGGTTAGTGTTAGCGTACGGGTTAGGATTAGGGGACGGGTGAGGGTCAGGCTTCGGGGAAGCGTTAGGGTTAGGGTTCGGGCTAGGGTTAGGGTTCGGGCTAGGGTTAGGGTTAGGGGACGGGGATGGTTTAGGGTCCAGGTGAGGGTACGGCAATGCTTTAGGGGGAGCGTGCGTGTGAGGGCGCGGGGTAGTGTTAGCGTACGTGTTAGGATTAGGGGACGGGTGAGGGTCAGGCTTCGGGGAAGGGTTAGGGTTAGGGTTCGGGCTAGGGTTAGGGTTAGAGGACGGGGATGGTTTAGGGTCCAGGTGAGGGTACAGCAACGCTTTAGGGGGAGCGTGCGTGTGAGGGCGTGTGTTAGTGTTAGCGTACGGGTTAGGATTAGGGGACGGGTGAGGGTCAGGCTTCGGGGAAGGGTTAGGGTTAGGGTTCGGGTTAGGGTTAGGGTTAGGGGACGGGGACGGTTTAGGGTCCAGGGGAGGGTACGGCAACGCTTTAGGTGGAGCGTGCGTGTGAGGGCGCGGGTTAGTGTTAGCGTACGGGTTAGGATTAGGGGACGGGTGAGGGTCAGGCTTTGGGGAAGTGTTAGGGTAAGGGTTCGGGCTAGGGTTAGGGTTAGGGGACGGGGACGGTTTAGGGTCCAGGTGAGGGTACGGCAACGCTTTAGGGGGAGCGTGCGTGTGAGGGCGTGGGTTAGTGTTAGCGTACGGGTTAGGATTAGGGGACGGGTGAGGGTCAGGCTTCGGGGAAGGGTTAGGGTTACGGTTCGGGCTAGGGTTAGGGTTAGGGGACGGGGACGGTTTAGGGTCCAGGTGAGGGTACGGCAACGCTTTAGGGGGAGCGTGCGTGTGAGGGCGCGGGTTTGTGTTAGCATATGGGTTAGGATTAGGGGACGGGTGAGGGTCATGCTTCGGGGAAGGGTTAGGTTTAGGGTTCGGGCTAGGGTTAGGGTTAGGGGACGGGGACGTTTTGGGGTCCAGGTGAGGGTACGGCAACGCTTTACGGGGAGCGTGCGTGTGAGGGCGCGGGTTAGTGTTAGCGTACGGGTTAGGATTAGTGGATGGGTGAGGGTCAGGCTTCGGGGAAGGGTTAGGGTTAGGGTTCGGGCTAGGGTCAGGGTTAGGGGACGGGGACGGTTTAGGGTCCAGGTGAGGGTACGGCAACGCTTTAGGGGGAGCGTGCGTGTGAGGGCGCGGGTTAGTGTTAGCGTACGGGTTAGGATTAGGGGACGGGTGAGGGTCAGGCTTCGGGGAAGGGTTAGGGTTAGGGTTCGGGCTAGGGTTAGGGTTAGGGGACGGGGACGGTTTAGGGTCCAGGTGAGGGTACGGCAACGCTTTAGGGGGAGCGTGCGTGTGAGGGCGCGGGGTAGTGTTAGCGTACGGGTTAGGATTAGGCGACGGGTGAGGGTCAGGCTTCGGGGAAGGGTTAGGGTTAGTGTTCGGACTAGGGTTAGGGTTAGGGGACGGGGACGGTTTAGGGTCCAAGTGAGGGTACAGCAACGCTTTAGGGGTAGCGTGCGTGTGAGGGCGCGGGTTAGTGTTAGCGGACGGGTTAGGACTAGGGGACGGGTGAGGGTCAGGCTTCGGGGAAGGGTTAGGTTTAGGGTTCGGGCTAGGGTTAGGGTTAGGGGACGGGGACGGTTTAGGGTCCAGGTGAGGGTACGGCAACGCTTTAGGGGAAGCGTGCGTGTGAGGGCGTGGGTTAGTGTTAGCGTACGGGTTAGGATTAGGGGACGGGTGAGGGTCAGGCTTCGGGGAAGTGTTAGGGTTAGGGTTCGGGCTAGGGTTAGGGTTAGGGGACGGGGACGGTTTAGGGTCCAGGTGAGGGTACGGCAACGCTTTAGGGGGAGCGTGCGTGTGAGGGCGTGGGTTAGTGTTAGCGTACGGGTTAGGATTTGGTGACGGGTGAGTGTCAGGCTTCGGGGAAGGGTTAGGGTTTGGGTTCGGGCTAGGGTTAGGGTTAGGGGACGGGGACGGTTTAGGGTCCAGGTGAGGGTACGGCAACGCTTTATGGGGAGCGTACGTGTGAGGGCGCGGGTTAGTGTTAGCGTACGGGTTAGGATTAGGGGACGGGTGAGGGTCAGGCTTCGGGGAAGGGTTAGGGTTAGGGTTCGGGCTAGGGTTAGGGTTAGGGGACGGGGACGGTTTAGGGTCCAGGTGAGGGTACGGCAAAGCTTTAGGGGGAGCGTGTGTGTGAGGGCGCGGGTTAGTGTTAGCGTATGGCTTAGGATTAGGGGACGGGTGAGGGTCATGCTTCGGGGAAGGTTTAAAGTTAGGGTTCGGGCTAGGGTTAGGGTTAGGTGACGGGGACGGTTTAGGGTCCAGGTGAGGGTACGGCAACGCTTTAGGGGGAGCGTGCGTGTGAGGGCGCGGTGTAGTGTTAGCGTACGGGTTAGGATTAGGGGACGGGTGAGGGTCAGGCTTCGGGGAAGGGTTAGGGTTAGGGTTCGGGCTACGGTTAGGGTTACGGGACAGGGACGGTTTAGGGTCCAGGTGAGGGTACAGCAACGCTTTAGGGGGAGCGTGCCTGTGAGTGCGCCAGTTAGTGTTAGCGTACGGGTTAGGATTAGGGGACGGGTGAGGGTCAGGCTTCGGGGAAGGGTTAGGGTTAGGGTGCGGGCTAGGGTTAGGGTTAGGGGATGGGGACGGTTTAGGGTCCAGGAGAGGGTACGGCAACGCTTTAGGGGGAGCGTGCGTGTGAGGGCGCGGGTTAGTGTTAGCGTACGGGTTAGGATTAGGGGACGGGTGAGGGTCAGGCTTCGGGGAAGGGTTAGGGTTAGGGTTCGGGCTAGGGTTAGGGTTATGGGACGGGGACGGTTTAGGGTCCAGGTGAGGGTACGGCAATGCTTTAGGGGGATCGTGCGTGTGAGGGCGCACGTTAGTGTTAGCGTACGGGTTAGGATTAGGGGACGGGTGAGGGTCAGGCTTCGGGGAAGGGTTAGGGTTAGGGTTCGCGCTAGGGTTAGGGTTAGGGGTCGGGGATGCTTTAGGGTCCAGGTGAGGGTACGGCAACGCTTTAGGGGGAGCGTGCGTGTGAGGGCGCGGGTTAGTGTTAGCATACAAGTTAG